>NC_081381.1:30424783-30779283 GCF_030684315.1 Stegostoma tigrinum
AAACTGGTGGAGAAACACAAAGGAACAGGGAGAGCTAGAGGAACAGGCTACAGGGAGGGAGGAGTTGGTGCCAAGCTCCAGGAGAAGTCCTCTGCTCTCAGAGGAATTATGCCAACCTTCGGACAGGCAGCATTGAGCCCAGTATCAGTTCCTGACTGCCTTGGTTTGTGGTTACCCATCGACCAACCGCAAGAATCCCCAAGACATTTCCACCCTTCGAAGGTCTGGATTCGATTCCTGGTGCAGTGGCTCTGTAGTACAGCTGCCAAGTTTTACTGTTTTATTTCTCTGAACAGACAATCCAGGCACTGCATGTGTGCAAGACAACAAAATGTGAGGCTGGATGAACACAGCAGGCCCAGCAGCATCTCAGGAGCACAAAAGCTGACGTTTCGGGGCCTAGACCCTTCATCAGAGAGGGGGATGGGGAGAGGGAACTGGAATAAATAGGGAGAGAGGGGGAGGCGGACCGAAGATGGAGAGTAAAGAAGATAGGTGGAGAGAGTATAGGTGGGGAGGTAGGGAGGGGATAGGTCAGTCCAGGGAAGACAGACAGGTCAAGGAGGTGGGATGAGGTTAGTAGGTAGATGGGGGTGCGGCTTGCGGTGGGAGGAAGGGATGGGTGAGAGGAAGAACAGGTTAGGGAGGCGGAGACAGGTTGGACTTGTTTTGGGATGCAGTGGGTGGAGGGGAAGGGCTGGGCTGGTTGTGTGGTGCAGTGGGGGGAGGGGACGAACTGGGCTGGTTTAGGGATGCAGTAGGGGAAGGGGAGATTTTGAAACTGGTGAAGTCCACATTGATACCATTGGGCTGCAGGGTTCCCAGGTGGAATATGAGTTGCTGTTCCTGCAACCTTCGGGTGGCATCATTGTGGCACTGCAGGAGACCCATGATGGACATGTCATCTAAAGATTGGGAGGGGGAGTGGAAATGGTTTGCGACTGGGAGGTGCAGTAGTTTGTTGCGAACTGAGCGGAGGTGTTCTGCAAAGCGGTCTCCAAGCCTCCGCTTGGTTTCCCCAATGTAGAGGAAGCCACACCGGGTACAGTGGATGCAGTATACCACATTGGCAGATGTACAGGTGAATCTCTGCTTAAAGTGGAATGTCATCTTGGGGCCTGGGATAGGGGTGAGGTGGGAGGTGTGGGGGGCAAGTGTAGCATTTCCTGCGATTGCAGGGGAAGGTGCCGGGTGTGGTGGGGTTGGAGGGCAGTGTGGAGCGAACAAGGGAGTCACGGAGAGAGTGGTCTCTCCGGAAAGCAGACAGGGGTGGGGATGGAAAAATGTCTTGGGTGGTGGGGTCGGATTGTAGATGGCGGAAGTGTCGGAGGATGATGCGTTGTATCCGGAGGTTGGTGGGGTGGTGTGTGAGAACGAGGGTGATCCTCTTTGGGCGGTTGTGGCAGGGGCGGGGTGTGAGGGACGTGTTGCGGGAAATACGGGAGACGCGGTCGAGGGCATTCTCGATCACTGTGGGGGGGAAAGTTGCGGTCCTTGAAGAACTTGGACATCTGGGATGTGCGGGAGTGGAATGTCGTCGTGGGAGCAGATGCAGCGGAGGCGGAGGAATTGGGAATAGGGGATGGAATTTTTGCAGGAGGGTGGGTGGGAGGAGGTGTATTCTAGGTAGCTGTGGGAGTCGGTGGGCTTGAAATGGACATCAGTTACAAGCTGGTTGCCTGAGATGGAGACTGAGAGGTCCAGGAAGGTGAGGGATGTGCTGGAGATGGCCCAGGTGAACTGAAGGTTGGGGTGGAAGGTGTTGGTGAAGTGGATGAACTGTTCGAGCTCCTCTGGGGAGCTAGAGGCAGCGCCGATACAGTCATCAATGTACCGGAAGAAGAGGTGGGGTTTGGGACCTGTGTAGGTGCAGAAGAGGGACTGTTCCACGTAACCTACAAAGAGGCAGGCATAGCTGGGGCCCATGCAGGTGCCCATGGCCACCCCCTTAGTCTGTAGGAAGTGGGAGGAGTCAAAAGAGAAGTTGTTGAGGGTGAGGACGGGTTCGGCTAGGCGGATGAGGGTGTCGGCGGAGGGGGGACTGGTTGGGCCTGCGGGACAGGAAGAAGCGGAGGGCCTTGAGGCCATCTGCATGCGGAATGCAGGTGTATAGGGACTGGACAGACTAAGCGGGTGGCCATGGGCACCCGCATGGGCCCCAGCTATGCCTGCCTCTTTGTAGGTTACGTGGAACAGTCCCTCTTCCGCACCTACACAGGCCCCAAACCCCACCTCTTCCTCCGGTACATTGATGACTGTATCGGCGCCGCCTCCTGCTCCCCAGAGGAGCTCGAACAGTTCATCCACTTCACCAACACCTTCCACCCCAACCTTCAGTTCACCTGGGCCATCTCCAGCACATCCCTCACCTTCCTGGACCTCTCAGTCTCCATCTCAGGCAACCAGCTTGTAACTGATGTCCATTTCAAGCCCACCGACTCCCACAGCTACCTAGAATACACCTCCTCCCACCCACCCTCCTGCAAAAATTCCATCCCCTATTCCCAATTCCTCCGCCTCCGCCGCATCTGCTCCCACGACAAGACATTCCACTCCCGCACATCCCAGATGTCCAAGTTCTTCAAGGACCGCAACTTCCCCTCCCACTGTGATCGAGAACGCCCTCGACCGCATCTCCCGTATTTCCCGCAACACGTCCCTCACACCCCGCCCCCGCCACAACCGCCCAAAGAGGATCACCCTCGTTCTCACACACCACCCCACCAACCTCCGGATACAACGCATCATCCTCCGACACTTCCGCCATCTATAATCCGACCCCACCACCCAAGACATTTTTCCATCCCCACCCCTGTCTGCTTTCCAGAGAGACCACTCTCTCCGTGACTCCCTTGTTCGCTCCACACTGCCCTCCAACCCCACCACACCCGGCACCTTCCCCTGCAACCGCAGGAAATGCTACACTTGCCCCCACACCTTCCCCGTCACCCCTATCCCAGGCCCCAAGATGACATTCCACTTTAAGCAGAGATTCACCTGCACATCTGCCAATGTGGTATACTGCATCCACTGTACCCGGTGTGGCTTCCTCTACATTGGGGAAATAAGCGGAGGCTTGGAGACCGCTTTGCAGAACACCTCCGCTCAGTTCGCAACAAACTACTGCACCTCCCAGTCACAAACCATTTCCACTCCCCCTCCCATTCTTTAGATGACATGTCCATCATGGGCCTCCTGCAGTGCCACAATGATGCCACCCGAAGGTTGCAGGAACAGCAACTCATATTCCACCTGGGAACCCTGCAGCCTAATGGTGTCAATGTGGACTTCACCAGTTTCAAAATCTCCCCTTCCCCAACTGCATCCCTAAACCAGCCCAGTTCGTCCCCTCCCCCCAATGCACCACACAACCAGCCCAGCCCTTCCCCTCCACCCACTGCATCCCAAAACAAGTCCAACCTGTCTCCGCCTCCCTAACCTGTTCTTCCTCTCACCCATCCCTTCCTCCCAACCCCATCTACCTACTAACCTCATCCCACCTCCTTGACCTGTCTGTCTTCCCTGGACTGACCTATCCCCTCCCTACCTCCCCACCTCTACTCTCCTCTCCACCTATCTTCTTTTCTCCCCCTCTTCGGTCCGCCTCCCCCTCTCTCCCTATTTATTCCAGAACCCTCACCCCATCCCCCTCTCTGATGAAGGGTCTAGGCCCGAAACGTCAGCTTTTGTGCTCCCGAGATGCTGCTTGGCCTGCTGTGTTCATCCAGCCTCACATTTTGTTGTCTTGGATTCTCCAGCATCTGCAGTTCCCATTATCACTGCATGTGTGCAGTCTCCTGAAAAATCAGAATCTCCGTCAGTGCAAGACAAAGGGCCAGTTCACCCAGAATGGAGATTGAAAGTTTCTCGTTCAGTTCAGGGGCACACAAGGGCTCAGTGCACCACTCAGTATCTGTTGGGTAGAGCTCAGGCTTAGCAATGTGTCCACAGCCACTCCTACACCATCGCTCAACATTCAACCGCACACCCAGTCCAGTCAGTGAGAAATACTGCCAGTATGAACAATGCCTAAGCCAGATCAAGTTCAAAAGAAACACAGCAATACCTCAGATTTGTACTGCAGTTTGGCAGGATTTCAATCGCAGTTCAAATATACACAAACTGCCTCACTTTGTCCCTCCCATTACACACTGCATTATTCAGAAAAGGGCTGGGAGTGAACAACGAATATTGGACAGAACACAATACAGTGAAAAAATCCTCAGCTCACTCACAGCAGCATGAGCATTAGCTTTAAATATAAATTAGCATTCACACTGTCTACAGCAGTTCAAGAACAGCACCAATCAAGCTTGAAGAATCTTTCATTTAATAACCAAAGCTCACTAAACTTGCCAATGGCTTTTTTTTGGTCTGTCAGAGGTCACATTACCTCAATGTCACTTCAGTGCCAGACATCAGCCTGGATACAAGATGGCACATGTCTGAGTCTTTAAGGGCTTTTCTCTTGCAGTGCTAGTGTCCCTACCTCTGAGCCAGGAGTTCACATCCCATCTGCTCCAGAGGTCTGTCATACCATCTTTGAACAGACTGATGAGAAAATATCTACATAAAAATGGAGGGAGTTCAGAAAAGATTTACCAGGATGCTGCCAGGGATGGAGAGTTCGAGTTATGAAATTAGGCTGGGGCTTTTTTCACTGGAGCGTTGGAGGTTGAGGGGTGATCGTACAGAGGTTTGTAAAATCAGGAAGGGCATAGATAAGGTGAGTAGCAAAGACTTATTTTCTCACCCCCCCCCCCCCACCCCGAAGTGGGGATTTCAAAACTAGGAGGCATATTTTGAAGGTGAAAGGCCAAAAATTTAAAAAGGAACAGCTTTTTTTTTTACACAAGTGTGGTTAGTGTGTGGAATGAACTGCCAGAGGAAGTGGTGGGTGTGGGTACAGTTATAACGTTTAATAGACATTTGGATAAGTAATTGGATAATAAAGATTTGGAAGGATATGGGCCATATGTGGGCAGGGTGAGACTTATTTAGTTTATGGACATGGTCGGCATGGACAGGTTGGACCATGGTGTATGACTTTATGACTCCATAACACGAGACATCACAGTGAATAAAAACATAGGAGAAAATATTATGGTAACTGGGCTTGTATTTTAAAAGCTCTTTAAATGGTATAAGTTTGAATATAATAAAGTTATCAGTTCTAGAATGAGAAGCTGCATTGTTCAAGAATTATAGAATATTGTTATCACTGACCTTCTCTTTGTTCAATGACTCTTGAGCTTCCAATTTATAAACCAAAAAATCTGCAGAAAGGGAAGAGAAAATGAGGATGAACTTACATTTAAATTGTCACAGGAAGATCATTGGAACATTCTAAATATTACACTGACAGTCACCAATATTCTGACACTGAGTCACTATCTTAAAGGACTGATGCGGGATTGAGATTAGATGCAAATGGATAATCTCACAGGAAGCTATTGCTCAAACTGCCAACACCAAGACTGTACCTCCCAGCACTCTTCCCACAGTTATTATAATAACTTGTATTTATACAACATCTTTAACATAGAAAACCTACGCAGTTCAAACAGGACAAAGGCAGGTTAGGTGCAAGAAAGAAGTTCCCAATGCTGTGGGATTCCAGGACCAGGTGTATCGGTTAAGGATAAGGGGTAAACCTTTCAGGACTGAGATGTGGAGAAATGTCTTCACCCAAAGAGTGCTGAGCCTGTGGAATTTATTGCCACAAAGTGGTTGAGGCCAAAACATTGTGCGTTTCCAAGAAGGAGGTAGATTTAGCTCTTGTGGTTAAAGGGATATAGGGGGAGGGTGCAATTTGGGTGTTGAATGCCATGATCAGTCAGGATGAGGTGATGGGCTAGTGGTATTATTGCTGGACTGTTCATTCAGAGACCCGGATAATGTTCTGGGGTCGCAGGTTCAAATCCCATTACAGTAGATGGTGAAATTTAAATTCAATAAATATCTGGAATTAAGATTCTAATGATGACTGTGAATCCACTGCCAATTGTCAGGAAAAACCATCTGGTTCACTAATGGCCTTTACGGAAGGGAACTGCCATCCTTACCTAGTCTGGCCTACATGTGACTCCAGACCCATGACAATGTAGTTGACTCTTAACTGCCCTCTGGGCAATTAAGGGTGGACAGTAAATGCTGCCTGGCCAGCAACACCCTCATTTCAATAAATGAATAAAGCAAAAAAAAAATCATATTGAATGGCCATGCAGAGTAGAGAGGCTGAATGGCCTACTCCTGCTCCTGTCTTCGATATCTTTATGTAAAGTGACCCATGGAGCTTGGTCAGAGTATTTTCAAACAATAGAGCTGATATTGAGCAAAAGAGCAAGGTGTTAATACAGGTGACCAATTTTTAATGTTCATTAAACTGATAGTCTGCAGTCAGAGAAGAGAAAATGAAGATGAATTAAGGTGGTCAGATGCCAGCTTTGAGGAGCAACTGAAAGGAGGAGGCTGAAACAGTGAGATTTCCAGAGGGAATTCTGAAGGTTAGGGACCCAAGCAGCTGATGGCACAGCCATTAATGGTGGGAATCTCTGAAATGGAAGCCCAAATGGGGACCCAATCAGCATTGTGTACACAATAAACACTACCATTTATTTGGGCTCATTATCATAGAACAATACAGCGCAGAACAGGCTCTTCGGCCCTCAATGTTGCACCAACCTTTGAACTAATCTAAGCCCTTCCCCCTACACTATCCCATCATTATCCATGTTTAAATGCCCCTAATGTGGCTGAGTTGACTACATTGGCAGGCAAGGCGTTCCATGCCATTACCACTCTCTGAGTAAAGAACCTGCCTCTGACATCTGTCTTAAATCTATCACCCCTCAATTTGTAGCTATGACCCTTGTACAAGCTGAAGTCATCCTCCTCAGAAAAAGACTCTCACTATCTACCCTATCTAATCCTCTGATCATCTTGTATGTCTCTATTAAATCTTCTCTTAGCCTCCTTCTCTCTGATGAGAGCAAATCCATGTCGCTTAGCCTTTCTTCATAGCTCCAGACCAGGCAACATCCTGGTAAATCTCCTCTGCACCTTTTCCAATGCTTCCACATCCTTCCTGTAATGGGGCGACCAGAACTGCACGCAATATTCCAAATGAGGCCGCACTAGCGTTTTGTACAGTTACAGCATGACATCACGGCTCAGGAACTCAATCCCTCTACCAATAAAACCTAACACACCGTAAGCCTTTTGTAACAGCACTATCAACTTTCAGGGATCTATGTACATGGACACCAAGATCCCTCTGCACATCCACACTACCAAGAATCTTTACACTGACCCGGTATTCTGCCTTCCTATTATTCCTCGCAAAATGAATCACCTCACATTTATCCGTATTAAACTCCATTTGCCACCTTTCGGCCCAATTCTGCAGTTTATCCAAGTCTCCCTGCAACCTGCAACATTCTTCCACACTGTCCACCACTCCACCAACTTTAGTGTCATCTGCAAACTTACTAACGCATCCACTTATGCCTGCGTCCAAGTCATTTATAAAAATGACAAACAGCAGTGATCCCAAAACAGATCCTTGAGGCACACCACTGGTAACCGGACTCCAGGCTGAATATTTTCCATCAACCACCACTCGTTGCTTTCTTACAGAAAGCCAGTTTCTAATCCAAACTGCTAAATCTCCCTCAATCCCATGCCTCTGCATTTTCTCCAATAGCCTACCATGTGGAACCTTATCAAAGGCTTTACTGAAGTCCGTGTGCACCACGTCAACTGCCCTTCCCTCATCCACATGCTTAGTCACCCTCTCAAAAAACTCTGAGGTTTGTGAGACACAACCTGCCCTTGACGAATCCATGCTATCTCCAATCAAATTGTTGCTTGCTAGATGATTATAAATCCTATCTCTTATAATCCTTCCAAAATTTGTCCTACAACCGATGTAAGGCTCACAGGTCTATAATTACCTCGGTCATCCCTACTGCCCTTCTTGAACCAGGGCACAACATTTGCAATCCATATTGGAGACGTGGCACACAGCATGGATGGGGAGGTGTAAATTCACAAGGAAGGCAGTTGTACAGAATGAGAGTGTAAGGCAGACATGAAAGAAAGGCAACATGAGTAGTCGTTGTGAACACACGAGTTCCCTGAAGACTAGCCTATTAGGCTCTACAGGCCAGAAATAGGCCATGAGACCCAAAGCACCTACACTCGGATTTATGTTAAACATGTTCCTGTTCCACCCACATCACTGAATATCATCAACATACCTTCTGTTCCTTTCTCCCACATATTTATTGAAGCTTCCTCTTCAGTACATGAATGCCATTCACTTTAATCACTTTTTGTGGTGAAACAGACCTACATATTCTCACCAGCCCGTGGGTAAAGAAGCACATCCTGGCTTCCTTACAGAATCTACTTACAGCCCCAGATTGGAGGTGTTTACATTTCACTGCAACATGAAGAAGGGATCTCACAAGTATTGTGCCCTATTTGCCTTTCAGGTGGCACTGGGCTGCTGCCTAATCCCAGAACTTTCTGTTGCAAGAAGTTAAACCAATAGATCTGCCACCTGAAATACCAAAGATCCCTAAAACTTGGTTCAACATCTTCAGAGGATTTCCTTTTCCAGGAAATAAATATGTGTACTTTGTTGACAATACGTTGTGTCTCGTGCAACTTGGGACAACCAGGAAGGGTGGGCAATTATTTAATGCACGAACTGAGACATAGAAAATAAACGGAAGGAAACACTGTGGAGTTCAGACTTTTATGTTTATGGAACGTTCCCCTCAAACATTGACACAGTGCAGGAACTGCTGGCACGGAAAATGAAAAGGATTACATTTATGTAGCACCACTCACAACTTTTGGTCATTGCAGAAAGCTCTCGAGAGCTAATGAAATAGCTTTGTAGTGTGGTCACAGTGAGGAAACACTGCAGTCAATTTAAACACAGCAAGATCCCACAAACAAGCAATGAAATAAAGGATCAGATGGGTTGTTTAGTGATGCTGACCGAAGATTAAACATCAGTCAGAACATTATGAGAACTTTCAAATAGTGCCACAGGATCTTTCAATGATGGCAAGGTGAACTTCGATTTAAAGTGCCAACCGAAAGTAGGTATTTCCAATATTCCAGCATTTCCTCAGTGAAATGTCAATTTGGATAATGCACTCAGGTATTGAGAGTGGAGCATGAACCTGCAACCTTGTGACCTGGAGAATAGAGCTTTGCCAAGGAGCCAGAACTGACCAGTTATCAGACACACACGGACAGAGACACTGTCAAAGCCCTGGGGATTCCTTACCAAGAGGAGCTGTGAGAGACATAGTCTGCTACTCACAGGAGAAGCATTTGGGAAGGGAATTATGAGAGAGCGAGATGGAACTAACTAAGAAGGCATGACGAGTAGTGTTCCTCAGGAGTCTGTACAGTGGCTTTGGCTGTTTAATCATCTTTACTCCTTCAGCGAAGGCATTGACAAAGAGTTTCAAATCCAAACTGGCAGACATCAGTAAAGTAGGAAATTACAGTAAATTGTGTTGATATGAACGGGACACAGGTGGGAAGAAAACTGTCTCAAATGAAATTCAAGTTTGGATATAATTCAGTGAAAAACAATTTTAACAATTAAACTTGCTAACATCTCCTTGAAAGATGTGTTGGATTTTGAACTGATCTAATTTCTGAAGCTTCTGCATATCAAGCCTGCCAGTGAAACCTGAAATACAACAGGCTAAATTTAAAATGTACCATACCCAGGAGTTGGTTATGTGGCCTATATTTTTAGAAGCCTTTTGATTCTCTCTTGCTGTAAAACATCACATAACATGATGCTTTTTAAAACAAAAATACATTCAGAGAATGTGGGTGTTGCTGGTTAGGCCAACATTTATTGCCAAGTCCTAATTTCCTTCAAGAAGTAGGAAATGAGTTGTTGCCTTGAACTGCTGCATTCCATGTGTTGAAGGCACATCTAGGACTGGGACCAATGCAGCCTCTAAGTTGCAAGTCTGCTCCACACAGGCATGGTGACCAGTGTACAGACTCAGATTACAGCACTGATTTCAGTTCCAGAGGTCGCTCCTCAAACAGACCTTTGGGTCTGCGCTGAAGGGAAAAATAAAATCAGATGGAATGCTAGCTGGGACAAAAATAACGGGCCCTTGTGCTGCTCTTAGTCTGATGTCTGGGGTCTGGGCTCCGAAACCTGTCCCAGTGTCAGCCCTTCCTGCACAACCCTGGACGTTGGGCCCTGGATACTGCTGGAAGAGGACGTCTGACCCTCATATTGGTGGCCATTGTTAGAACTCCAGTCAGTGTGTATGTGTTTCTTCCCCCGACTGAGGGGGGGGGCGGTGTACGCATGTATATAACGCAGACACATCCCTCCCAAGGTCAGACACTAACCGCCGTTACCACCGGCCGCGAGCTCTCGCTCTCGCTGTCCCTCCAGCTCTGATGAAGGGTCTAGGCCGGAAACATCAGCTTTTGTGCTCCTGAGATGCTGCTTGGCCTGTTGTGTTCATCCAGCTTGACACTTGGTTATCTTACTTCCAAGTCAGGATGTGTATGGCCTGGAGGAAAATTTATACCATCATGGGATCTGGGTTCAATTCCACGCTGGGGCAACTGTGCCCAGGGGTGCGCAGGCTAAGTGGGTTAGCCATGGGAAATTCAGGGTTACAGAGATAGTGAGCGCATTGAATGGCCTCCAAATAGTATCATAGTGCCTCAGTGGTTAGCACAGCTGCCTCACAGCGTCACGGTCCTCAGTTCGATTCCACCTTCGGACAAATGTCTGTGCAGAGTGTGGACATTTTCCCCGTGTCTGTGTGGGTTTCCTCTCTCAGTCCAAAGATGTGCAGGTTAGATGGGTTGTACCATAGTGTCCAGGGACGCACAGGCTAAGTGGGTCAGCCATGGGAAATGCGGGATGGGATGGGATGGGTCGGGTGTGGGTGGGATATTCTTTGGAGGGTCCCGTGTGGACACAATGGGCCGAACGGCCTGCTTCTACACTCTCGAGATTCTATGATTCTCATGCATCTGCTGCTCCCATTTTCCTCGTTGAAATATTTCCCTGAATGAGGGGATATGGGTGAATTAAATTTTCGACATTTTCTTGCTGTGGTCATTTGTGTGTCCACCAGATGATTCCACATTGCAGTGTCGCACAACTGAATGGAACTGACCTGTGACAGCTCATTCACCCGGAAACCTGCTCAATGTTTACTCCTAATGTCAGAACCCAGGATCAGCCTTGCCTTTGTTGCCTAAAGTCAAACACACCCCACCCAAATGCAGACATAACAAACGTCTCCGGTTCTGTATTCTAATCCTATAATTAGCTGAATGTCAACAAAAATACATTCTGGCTGCACCAAAAACCCAAAACAAGGTTCTTCTCATCCGGCCGACGGGATAATGGCTGCCTGCACTACTTCTCCATCCTACAGCACTGACTAACAGGGAGTAGTTCAGCGGGCCTCACCCTGGGGACCCAGTAGCCCAGGCAGAGACTATGCTGGCGAACCTGTGTCTCATTGCAACCCAGTGAGAGAACCCAGTGTTAACAACATTTCCCACTGCCTCAAACATTCCCAGTAGGAGTCGCAGGATAATAAATCAGGATAATTTAGAACATAGAACATTACAGCACAGTACAGGCCCTTCGGCCCTCGATGTTGTGCCGACCTGTCATACCAATCTCAAGCCCATCTAACCTACACTATTCCATGTACGTCCATATGCTTATCCAATGACGACTTAAATGTACCTAAAGTTGGCAAATCTACTGCTGTTGCAGGCAAAGCGTTCCATTCCCTTACTACTCTCAGAGTAAAGAAACCACCTCTGACATCTGTCCTATATCTTTCACCCCTCAATTTAAAGCTATGCCTCCTCATGCTCGCCGTCACCATCCTAGGAAAAAGGGTGGATAGGGAGAGCCTATCTAACCCTCTGATTATTTTATATGTTTCAATTAAGTCACCTCTCAACCTTCTTCTCTCTAACGAAAACAGCCTCAAGTCCCTCAGCCTTTCCGCGTAAGACCTTCCCTCCATACCAGGCAACATCCTAGTAAATCTCCTCTGCACCCTTTCCAAAGCTTCCACATCCTTCTTATAATGCGGTGACCTGAACGGTACGCAATACTCCAAGTGCGACCGCACCAGAGTTTTGTACAGCTGCAGCATAACCTCTTGGTTCCGGAACTCGATCCCTCTATTAATAAAAGCTAAAACACTCTATGCCTTCTTAACAGCCCTGTCAACCTGGGTGGCAACTTTCAAGGATCTGTGTACATGGGCACCGAGATCTCTCTGCTCATCTACACTACCAAGAATCTTACCATTAGCCCAGTACTTTGCCTTCCGGTTACTCCTGCCAAAGTGCATCACCTCACACTTGTCTGCATTAAACTCCATTTGCCACCTCTCAGCCCAGCTCTGCAGCTTATCTATGTCTCTCTGCAACCTACAACATCCTTCGTCACTATCCACAACTCCACCGACCTTAGTGTCGTCTGCAAATTTACTAACCCATTCTTCTACGCCCTCATCCAGGTCATTTATAAAAATGACAAACAGCAGTGGACCCAACACCGACCCTTGCGGTACACCACTAGTAACTAGTCTCCAGGATGAACGTTTCCCATCAACTACCACCCTCTGATTTCTTTCTGCAAGCCAATTTCCGATCCAAACTGCTATATCTCCCACAATTCCATTCCTCCGGATTTTGTACAATAGCCTACTGTGGGGAACCTTATCAAACGCCTTGCTGAAATCCATATACACCACATCAACCGGTTTACTCTCATCTACCTGTTTGGTACCTTCTCAAAGAACTCAATAAGGTTTGTGAGGCACGACCTTCCCTTCACAAAACCATGCTGACTATCCCTAATCAATTTATTCTTTTCTAGATGATTATAAATCCTATCCCTTACAACCTTTTCCAACACTTTACCAACAACTGAGGTAAGGCTCACTGGTCTATAATTACCAGGGTTGTCTCTACTCCCCTTCTTGAACAGGGGAACCACATTTGCTATCCTCCAGTCATCTGGCACTATTCCTGTAGACAATGCTGAGTTAAAGATCAATGCCAAAGGCTTGGCAATCTCCTCCCTGGCTTCTCAGAGGATCCTAGGATAAATCCCATCCGGCCCAGGGAACTTATCTATCTTCACCCCCTGTAGGATTTCTAATACCTCTTCCGTGTGAAACTCACTCCCACCTAGTCTCGTAGCCTGTATGTCAGTATTCTCCTCGACAACATCATCATTTTCTAGAGTGAATACTGTTGAAAAATATTCATTTAGTGCTTCCCCACACACAACTTACCACTACTATCCTTGATTGGCCCTAATCTTACTCTCGTCATTCTTTTATTCCTTAAATACCTATAGAAAGCCTTAGGGTTTACCCTGATCCTATCCGCCAACAACTTCTCATATCTCCTCCTGGCTCTTCTGAGCTCTCTCTTTCGGTCTTTCCTAGCTACCGCGTAGCCCTCAAGCGCCCCGAGTCTTCACATCTCATCCTAACATAAGCCACCTTGTTCCTCTTGAAGAGAGATTCCACCTCCTTCGTAAACCACAGCTCCTGCACTCTACAGCTTCCTCCCTGCTTGACAGGTACATACTTATCTAGGACACACAGGAGTTTTTCCTTGAACAAGCTCCACATTTCTAATGTGCCCATCCCCACCCCTGCAGTTTCCTTCCCCATCCTATGCTCCCTAAATCTTGCCTAATCTCATCGCAAATGCCTTTCCCCCAGCTATAACTCTTGCCCAGTGGTATACACCTATCCCTTTCCATCACTAAAGTAAACATAACGGAATTGTGATCGCTATCACCAAAGTGCTCACCTACTTCCAAATCTAACACCTGGCAGGGCTCATTACCCAGTACCAAATCTCATGTGGCTTCGCCCTTTGTTGGCCTATCTACATACAGTGTAAGGAAGCCCTCCTGCACACACTGGACAAAAACGGACCCATCTATAGTACTTGAACTATAGTGTTTCCTGTCAATATTTGGAAAGTTGAGGTCCCCCATGACAACTACCCTGTCTCTCTCACTCCTATCGAGAATCATCTTTGCTATCCTTTCCTCTACATCTCTGGAACTATTCGGAGGCTGATAGAAAACTCCCAACAGGGTGGCCTCTCCTTTCCTGTTTCTAACCTCAGCCCATACTACCTCAGTTGGCGAGTCCCCAAACATCCTTTCTGCAACTGTAATACTGTCCTTGACCAACAATGCCACACCTCCGCCCCTTTTACCATCTTCTCTGTTCTTACGGAAACATCTAAATCCCGGAACCTGCAACAACCATTCCTGCCCCTGCTCTATCCATGTCTCCGAAATGGCCACAACATCGAAGTCCCAGGTACTAACCCATGCTGCAAGTTCACCCACTTTATTCCAGACGCTCCTGGCACTGAAGTAGACACACTTCAATCCAACTTCTTGCTTGCAAGAACTTGCACCTTAGCTTTGGTTAACTGCACATGGGCCAGAAATAGATCCGAAACCTTCTCTGCAATTCAGTGCCACAGGGGTTAACACAACTATCAGTCAGGCAGACTACAATTTTCTCAAAGCATCTCAAAAATTCGAGCTTTCCGTGTATCATTTTGAACAGGCTGCATGCTGCAGGCTGCTTCTTAGAAATCTTAGAATCCCTACAAGTGTTTAAGCAGGCCATTTGGTCCATCAAGGACCACTGACCCTCCGAAGGGCAACCCACCCAGACCCCACTCCCCACTCCCCTACCTCACTTCTGTAACCCAACATTTCCCACAACCAGAGATAATAGGAACTGCAGATGCTGGAGAATTTGAGATAACACGGTGTGAAGCTGGATGAACACAGCAGGCCAAGCAGCATCAGAGCAGCAGGAAAGCTGATGGTTCGGGCCTAGACCCTTCTTTAGAAAATACCACGAACCCGCCTAGCCTGCACATCCCTGCACACTATGAGCAATTTAGCATGGCCAATCCACCTAGCCTGTACATCTTTGGACTGTGGGAGGAAACCGGAGGAAACCTACACAGACACGGGGAGAATGTTCAAACTCCACACAGTAACCCAAGGGTGGAATCGAACCCAGGTCCCTGGAGCTGTGAGGCAGCAGTGCTAACCACTGAGCCACCAAAAGTCCACGCAGAATTAATCCTGGCTGAACTGAGGAGGCGTGAGTGGGTTCTTCACCAGGTGAGGAAATCTAACCCAGGGAAGGGACATGATCCTGCGGGGAAATAAACAATAAAGCTGATGGAGATTCTAACCTTCTTTTGTCTTTTTGTGCTCCCCTCGTTCCTTCTGCAATGAGCGTTCCAGTCTCGATCTGTGCTCGTACACCACTGTAAAAAGAAACACGTTACTGGCCATACGCCAGAATTTGCAGTCAGCTCTCTGAACTCTGCACTGAGGCCATTGCTGACTTCTCCAACTGCAGTCACACAGAACCTTGAGCAATCACAACCTCCTCTCCTCAAAGCTCGGGCTCATTTGCTCCTGAGGAAGGGACAGAGCGGAGACAGTGAGCCAATGGGACTCCCCTCATCTGGATGGTTTCAGGTCAGAAAGAGGAGAAGGAGAGAAGGAGAGCGAGAGAGCGAGAGCTTGGAGGGACAGGGGTGGGGGGGATGGAGAGAGGGAAGGGGAACGAAATAGATGGGAATTCAGATGGATGGGTAGAATGGGAGATGACAGGGGCAGAAATGGAGTGGGCAAAGATGGAGCAAAGATGGAGCGGGAGAGGGTGAAGACAGATAGGGAGGGAAAGAGGAAAAAGGGGAAAAGCTTGGTAGGGCAGATGGAGAGTGGGCAGTGGATACAGGGTGGGCAGAGGAAAAGATAAGGAGAGTGGACAGAAGGTGAGAGAAGAGAGAAAGTAATGAGGGGTAGAAAGGGCGGAAGGAAAGGTTATGGGAGAGGAGACACACAGAAGGCGGGGGAGGGAGAGAGAGAAGGCAGGGGGGAAGAGAGCAGGCGGGGGCGCGGCGCGGTGGGGCGAGGGGGATGGGGGGGCGGGAGAGAGAGGTGGGTGGGGGGAAGAGAGGGGAGGGGTGGAGTGGGAAAGAGAGAGAGCGCGCCAGGGGGTAGAGAGAGAGAGAGAGAGAGAGAGAGTGAGGGGATAGAGAGAGACAGCGAGAGAGAGAGAGCGCGAGAGAGAGAGAGCGCGAGAGAGAGAGAGCGCGAGAGAGAGAGAGCGCGAGAGAGAGAGAGCGCGAGAGAGAGAGAGCGCGAGAGAGAGAGAGCGCGAGAGAGAGAGAGCGCGAGAGAGAGAGAGCGCGAGAGAGAGAGAGAGAGCGCGAGAGAGAGAGAGCGCGAGAGAGAGAGAGAGAGCGCGAGAGAGAGAGAGAGCGCGAGAGAGAGAGAGAGCGCGAGAGAGAGAGAGAGAGCGCGAGAGAGAGAGAGAGAGCGCGAGAGAGAGAGAGAGCGCGAGAGAGAGAGAGAGCGCGAGAGAGAGAGAGAGCGCGAGAGAGAGAGAGAGCGCGAGAGAGAGAGAGCGAGAGAGAGAGAGAGCGAGAGAGAGAGAGAGCGAGAGAGAGCGAGAGAGAGCGAGAGAGAGCGAGAGAGAGCGAGAGAGAGCGAGAGAGAGCGAGAGAGAGAGCGAGAGAGAGCGAGAGAGAGCGAGAGAGAGAGCGAGAGAGAGCGAGAGAGAGAGCGCGAGAGAGAGAGAGAGCGCGTGAAGGGGTAGAGAGAGGGAGCGCACACACGTGAAGGGGTAGAGAGAGAGAGAGAGAGAGACAGCGCGAGGGAGGGAGAGCGAGGGAGAGAGCAAGGGGGTAGAGAGAGAGAGAGAGCGCGTGAGGGAGGCAGAGAGCGCGAGGGAGGGAGAGAGCGAGGGGCTACAGAGAGAGAAAGAGTGTGAGAGCGTGAGGGGGTAGAGAGAGAGAGACAAAGAGAGCGAGGGGGTAGAGAGAGAGAGAGAGCGAGCGAGCGAGGGGGTAGCGAGAGAGAGAGAGCGAGGGGGGTAGAGAGAGAGAGAGAGAGAGAGAGAACGAGAGGGGTGTAGAGAGAGACAGAGAGCAAGAAAGCAAGGGGGTAAAGAGAGAGCACGAGAGAGCGAGGGGGGTAGAGAGAGAGAGAGCGAGGGATGGAGAAAGGGGGAGAGGGGGTGGGAGAGAAAAAAAAAGAGTGGGAGAGAGAGAGAGAGAAAGAGAGAGAGAAAGAGTAGGGAACAAAAAGTCAGAGAGAATGAGGAAACAGAAAAGGTTGAGAGAGGATGAGGAATAGGTTGAAGAGTAAGTGGGTAGATAGCGAAGGAGCAAAAATGCGAGGAAACAGCTTTCAGAGGGGGAAAGGGAGTCAGACAAAGAAGAGGAACAGGAGTGTGAAATAAGTGGAGAGACAGAAGATGGAAAGAGCACTGCAGACTGATGTTGAGAGTAGAAAATTTGCATCGGAGCTGAGTGGCTGCCAATTTACTCAGCTCCCTAAGACAAAGCTCATTAATTTGTTACAGCAAAGGATTGTGCCACAGGGCAGGACACCCCTGTTTCAGAATCTGACCAATTTTCATTAATGCTGCAAGTTTTAGTTGAGTCAGAGCTGTACAGCATGGAAACAGACCCTTCCGTCCAACTCGTTCAGCCCAACCGGATATCCTACATTAATCTAGTCCCATTTGCCAGCATTTGGCCCATATCCTTCTAAACCCTTCCCATTCATAAACCCATCCAGATGCCTTTGAAATGTTGTAATTGTACCAGCTTACTCCACTTCCTCTGCCACCTCATTCCATACATGCGCCACCCTCTGCATGAAAAAATTGCCCCTCAGGTCCCCCTTAAATCTTTTCCCTCTCACCTTAATCCATGGCCCTCTAGTTTTGGACTCACTTACTCTGGGAAAAAGATCTTGACTCATCACCCCTTCCATGATTTTATAAGGTCACCCTTCAGCCTCCGATGCTCCAGAGAAAATTGCCCCAGCCTATTCAGCCTCTCCCGACAGCTTGCTGAATCACTGAACATCAGAAATACCTGAACAAGTCACTCTGTTTCGAAGATGCCATATAAACAAAGATGTTGTTTAACCGCCAGCCCCCACAAATGTCACTCTTCAATAAATAGATTTAATTATAAAGGCCAATGAGGTAAACAGGTTTGTATTATACATCAGATAGTAAATCCCAGCTGTAGGTTGATACAGGTAAGTCAGACTTTTTCTCAACTTAAGATACAGCCCTATCGATGATTTCACTCATTTCTGACCCCAATTCTTGGCACATTACAGTCTGCAACCAAACTGTTCCCTCGCACTTTTGCTCCTTCGCTATCTACCCACTTACTCTTCAACCTTTTCCTCATCCTCTCTCAACCTTCTCTGCACCCAATTAAAACTAGGATGAGTGTTATTACATGTCTCAACTTGTTGCTGGACGGTTCAGAATGTGAACATTGCTGAAGAAACCTTGCTGTGACAACATACGTTCAAACTCAAGGACTAACCAATAGGAACATATTCAAGCCTTGCACCTTTGTTTGAATTACCCAGGAGTTTTGGGAAGACTTCATTTCCCCATCGCCTTCCCAGTGTCAACTGCTTGGCCAATCGGAGTCAACTAACCAACCAATTCGTACATTTTCTCCTATGGCATTAATTGTTGTGACCATTTCTAATTTGGCATTCTTGCATTGGTCCTGATTTGGGCAAGACAAGAAATATGGGCAACATTATCCCTCCTGCTTATTGCATTGGATGCAGCTATTTAAGCTTAAATTAAAGCTTCATAAATCACTGCTCTGCCACTGCCTGGAAAGAACTGGTCCAGGAACAATTTAAATAGGCCCAATATACATGATGCAGACACCAGAATGATTGACATCTGATTAAAGATCAGCAGAGTCAGGTAGAAAAGAGAATTTGAAAGGACATAAGCAAAATCCAACATGAAATGTGAACATTGATAGGATTCCCTTGTCTTCACTTCATACACCTCTGTATTCAAAGGATCTTCCTCTGCTGTTCGTATCACTTCCAAAAACATCTTTCCTCCACTCCGCAATCAGCACTACACAAGGACTGTTCCCTCCGTGATGCACTGATCCACTTTTTCCCCATCGAACACTTCCTCACCAAACCTTACACCCCACCCTCACTCATGGCACCTTCCCATGCAATTGCAGAAAGAGCAACATTTGCCAATTCTCCTCCCTCCACACTGTCCAAAGCCCAACACACACCTTCTGAGTGAAGCAACGTTGTTACTTAGAGTATAGAGATCATCCACGCCGACCAGATATCCTAAATTAATCTAGTCCCAATCGCCAGCATTTGGCCCATTTCCCTCTCAACCTTGGGTTTAGAGTGTGAGGATGGAAAAGTACAGCAGGTCAGACAGCATCCAAGGAGCAGGAAAGTCAACGTTTTGGCCCAAAACCTTTCATCAGGACTGGGCGGGGGGGAACCAGAAATAAATAAAACCTGCCTCCCTACCTCCCTTCTCACCTCCATCCAAGGCCCAAAACAATTCTTCTGGATCTGGCAGAGATTCACTGCACTTCATCCAACCTCATCTATTGCATCCGTTGCTCCCAATGTGGTCTCCTCAATATTGGGGAGACCAAGCACAGGCTTGGAGACTAGTTTGTGGAGCATCTGTGCTCTGCATGCAACAACCAACCCAACCTTCTGGTTGCCATCCATTTTATTCCCCCTCCCATTCCCCTGGTGATATGTCCATCCTTGGCCTCCTCCACTGTCAGAGTAAGGCCAAATGTAAACTGGAGGAACAACACCTGATATTTCGCTTCAGGAGCTTACCGCCAAGTAGCCTCAACACTGACTTCAGCAGCTTCAAAATCTATCCATCCCCAGCCTTATCCCATATCTAGCTCTCTCCCCTCCTGACCTGATCTAACCTAACCTAGCCATCTTCCCTCTCACCATCTGCTCCACCCTTCATACAGACCAATCATAATAACTCCCTACCTGCATCCACCTATCACCCCTCTCCTACCCCTCCCCCAGCCCCACTCCCCTTCCTCTATTTATTCCTGAGCTCCCCACCCCCTCGCCAGTCCTGTAGAAGAGTTTCGGCCCCAAAAGTTGACTTACCTGCTCCTTGGATGCTGTCTTACCTGCTGTGCTGTTCCAGCCTCACACCTACAACTCTGGCTTCCAACATCTATAGCCCTTATTGTCTCCTTCTAAACCCTTCCTTTGCATGTACCCATCCAGATGCCTTCTAAATGTTGTATTTGTACCAGCCTCCACCACTTCCTCGAGCAGCTCATTCCATACATGCACCACCTTCTGTATGAAAAAGCTGCCCCTTGCATTCCTTTTAAATATTTCCCCTCTCACCTTAAACTTATGCCCTCTAGTTTGGGACTCCCTTACCATGAGGAAAACGTCCTTTCCCATTTAACCGTCTATGCCCTCTCCCGATTTTATAAACCTCTATAAGGTTACCCTGCAGCCTCCAAAACGCCACAGAAAATAGCCCCTGCCTATACAACCTCTCCCTATAGCTCAAACCCTCCAACCCCAGCAACATCCTTGTAAATCTTTTCTGAACTCTTTCAAGTTTCACAACATCCTTCCTATAGCAGGGTGACTAGCAGTGCACACAGTATCCCAAAAGTGGCCTAACCAAAGTCCTGTACAGCTGCAACATGACCTCCCAACTCCGACACTCAATGCACTGTCCAATAAAGGCAAGCATACCAAACACCTTCTTCACTCACCTGTCTACCTGTGACTCTACTTTCAACAAACAATGAACCTGCACCCCAAGGTCTAGTTGTTCAGCCACACTCCCCAAGGCCTTACCATTAAGTGTACTAGTCCAGACCTGGTTTGCCTTTCCGAAATGCAACACCTCATATTTATCTAAATTAAACTCCAGCTGCCATTCCTTGGCCTATTGGCCCATCTGATCAAGATCTTGTTGTGCTCTGAGGTAGCCTTCTTCATTGCCACTATGCCTCCTATTTTGGTGTCAACTGCAAACTTACTAATGACACCTTCCATGCTCACATCCACATCATTTATATAAATGACAAAAAGCCGTGGGCCCAGCACCAATCCTTGTGGCACACCACTGGTCACAGGTCTCCAGTCTGAAAAGCAACCTCCACCATACACTGTTTGATCTACTTTACCTGTTGCTCACAATGCAGCCTCCTTTACATTTCTGGCACCAAATGCAGGCTGGGTGATTGCTTTGCAGAACACTGTTTGGATAAATGACTCCCCCGCCGCCATTCCAGTCGTTTGCAATTTCAATAAATCATTCTGCTTGCAGGTTAGCATTTTGCAATGTTCCAACAAAGCACAACAAGTCTTTTTCTTAAATGGCAGAGGGTGGTGGGTGCCTGGAACTCGCTGCCAGGGGAGGTAATGGAAGCAGCTATGATAGTGACTTTTAAAAGTTGTCTTGACAAATACATGAATAGGATGGGAATAGAGGGATACGATGCCCAGAAGGGTAGGGGGTTTTAGCTGTGATGGGCAGCATGTCGGTGCAGGCTTAGACGGCCGATGGGCCTGTTCCTGTGCTGTAATTTTTTTTGTTCTTTGTTTAAAAATCTGGAGGAAGGACATACCAATTTCCACTCAGGCACTTTACAACCAGTAGGACTCAACATTTCAGTTCAGCAACTTCAGAGCAATTACTTCATTTTGTTACAATACCCATCCTTCCTCCCCCCAATCAACCATGCATTGTTGTCTTTGCTCTCAGCAGATTAGACATTTCACACCTATCACTGGCACATAATTTACATCTTTCTCCTTGACATCTGCCCTCCATTAGCACTCCCTTTGTCTTTTTCTCAGGGCACCTACACCATCCAATGCATGTCGCAAAAGCAGTCACATTTCCAAAGGATTTTCAAGGGGAAGCAAATCAGATTTCAGAGTCTTGAGCACAGTTTCTTTCACACCACACATACACCGGCCAGGAGTCAAGGCCAAGGTATTTCTTGACTGATTTTGTTACCAGGCCAAAAACTTACATTTAATAGAAATAGGGTGGCACAGTAGCTCAGTCCCTTATTCGGTCCACACTCCCCTCCAATCCCACCACACCCGGCACCTTCCCCTGCAACCGCAGGAAGTGCTACACTTGCCCCCACACCTCCTCCCTCACCCCCATCCCAGGCCCCAAGATGCCTTTCCACGTCAAGCAGATGCTCACCTGCATATCTGCCAAGGTGGTATACTGCATCCACTGTACCTGTTGTGGCTTCCTCTACTTTGGTGAAACCAAGCGGAGGCTTGGGGACCAATTTGCAGAACACCTCCGCTCGGTTCGCAGTAAACAACTGCACCTCCCGGTCGTGAACCATTTTAACTCCCCCTCCCATTCTTTAGACAACATGTCCATCATGGGCCTCCTGCAGTGCCATAATGATGCCACCCGTAAGTTGCAGAAACAGCAACTCATATTCCGCTTGGGAAGCCTGCAGCCCAATGGCATCAATGTGGACTTCACAAGCTTCAAAATCTCCCCTTCCTCCCACTGCATCCCAAAACCAGCCCAGCTCGTCCCCTCCCACCACTGCATTCCAAAACCAGCCCAGCTCGTCCCCTGCCCCCACTGCATTCCAAAACCAGCCCAGCTCGTCCCCGCCTCCCTAACCTGTTCTTCCTCTCACCTATCCCCTCCTCCCACCTCAAGCCACACCTCCATTTCCTACCTACTAACCTCATCTCGCCTCCTTGACCTGTCCATCCTCCCTGGACTGACCTATCCCCTCCCTACCTATACTCTCCTCTCCACCTATCTTCTCCCCTATCTATCTTCGGTCCACCTCCCCTTCTCTCCCTATTTATTTCAGAACCCTCTCCCCATCCCTCTCTCTGAAGAAGGGTCTAGGCCCGAAACGTCAGCTTTTGTGCTCCTGAGATGCTGCTTGGCCTGCTGTGTTCATCCAGCTTCATACTTTGTTATCTGAGTGCTTAGCACTGTTGCCTCACAGACACGGGCACTTGGGTCCACTACCAGCGTCAGACAACTGTCTGTGTGGAGTTTGCACAGTCTCCCTGTGTCTGTGTGGCTTTCCTCCCACTGTCTAAAAATGTGCAAGTTAGGGTAGATTAGCCATGCTAAATTGCCCATAGTGTCCACAGATGTGCAGGCTAGGTGGTATAGCCATGGGAAATGCAGGGTTACAGGGATGGGTGGGGCGGGGAGGTGGTGGATCCGAGTGGGATGTTTTTCAGAGCGTCAGTGCGGACTCAATGGGTTGAATGACCTGTTTCCAGGCAGCAGGGATTCTATTCTTAGGCAAACAGTGGGATGGCCTCACCCACATTCCAAAAATACTATTCAGACTAACCAAGTGGCTTTTAAACAAAAACAGAAATTGCTGAAAGGCTCAGCAGGTCTGGCAGCAGTCCTGAGGAAGGGTTACTGGACCTGAAACACTGACTCTTGATTTCTTTCCACAGGTGCTGCTCGAGCCTTTCTAACAATTTCTGTCTTTGTTCCCAATTTGCAACATCGGCAGTCCTTCCAGTTTTTACCAAGTGTATTGCAAGGTACTTCCATCGTCCAATTCTTTTCAACACAACCTGCGTGACACTAGCACTGGAGCAGTCTCCATCGGACAGGAGAATGGTAGACTTAAGGGGACTGACACAGAAACCATGGGCAATCATGAGAGTTTACCAGGAAATCTGCAACTGTGTGGTCACAAATGTATTCTAACAGCTGTTTATTCACACTCCCATTCTTAGCAAGTAGTTTAACAAATCTGGAGTTAGATTTGTTACAGCATTCAGAGCAAGCCCTGAATATTATCTGTCACAAACTCAAGACCAATTTCATGCATTTTATCCAAATCCATCTTAAATCAGCCATAAAGCATCCTCAAAGTAAAAGTCACTGAGAGGAACATTTGATCGACATGAATTACTACACGCTGGATGTTAATTGCATATCAATTGTGTGTAATTATATACAGGTGGGGGCATTAATTAGAGTTTCAGTTAAGCAAATATAGAGACACTCATTGAAACTATGTAGGTGAATTATGTGGTATATGCATGTAATGTTTCACAGTAAATAAATGTTAGACTAAGTAAAGATTGACTCTGGTTCAATTTTTCACCGCTTGGCTCTCTGGAATAAAACACTAATTACCCTTCAGATTCTGTTAAGTGCCAGAAATGAGGTGTTGGAATGTTACTGCACTGCTCCACATTTCTCAAAACAGCAGTATGAGCTGAAGAGCATGGTCAGAGATTGCTGCAGAGCATCTGGATCACAGCATAAAATGCAGCACTTATCCAACAGGGTCGGTCATGTCTGAAGTTTGGAACCAACTTCAAACAGACTTTGTTCCTTTCCATTCCCAGCAAGGCAGTCAACTGCGAGGAGGATTTTCCAGGCTATACAAAGGAGGGAAAGAGTGAAACATCAAATTGAAAAAAAAATTTGCTTGAATAATAACTATGGTGAGGGATCTTTAAAACCTAGACTTCCAAAATAAAAACAAAGAGAATTCCCCTTGTTCTCATGTATCACCCCATTAACCTCCGGATTCAAAGCACCATTCTCTGCCACTTCTGATCTGACCCCACTACGAAGGATATATTTCCCTCCCCACCCTTGTGTCTTCCGTAGGGACTGCTCTCTTTGCAACTCCCTTGTCTGCTTCACACTCCCCACTAACCCCACCACCCCCAGCACCTTTCCCTGCAACTGAAGCATGTGATACACCTGCCCCTACACCACCCTCCCTCCCTTCCTTCCCAGGACTCAAAAAAACCTTCCACATCAGACAGAGGTTTACCTGCATATCCAGTAATGTGGTCTATTGTATCTGCTGTTCCCAATGTGGCCTCCTCTATATTGGGGAGACCGAGCGGAGGCTCGGAGACCACTTTGTAGGGCACCTATTCTCGGCTCATGACAAATGACAACACCTTCTAGTCACAAACCACTTCAACTCTCCCTCCCACTCCCCGGACAACATGTCCATCTTGGGCCTCATCCAGTATCACAACGATGCCACCTGGAAACTGGAGGAACAGCACCTCATACTCTGCCTTGGAAGCCGATAGCCCAATGGTCTCAATGTGGACTTTATGAGCTTCAAAATTTCCCCACCCTCGACCTCATCCCAAGACCAGCCGCCCTCTCATCCCCGACTCATTGACCTGTCCGTCTTCCCTCCCACCTCACTGACCAATCCCCACCACTACCCACCTACACTCACCTTTACCAGCTTCATCCCCACCTCCTTGACCTGTCTGTCTTCTCTCCCACCGTATCCGCTCCACTATCTACCTGCTATCACCAGCACCCCTCACTTTTTTTCAGAGCCCCCTTCCCATCCCCCATTTCTGAAGAAGGGTTCCAACCTGAAACATCAGCTTTCCTGCTCCTCTGCTGCTGCCTGGCCTGCTGTGTTCATCCAGCTCCAGGCTGTGTTATCTCAGACTCCAGCATCAGCAGTTCGCACCATCTTTAGATATAATCGAGCACTCCAATAAATTGCATAAAGATTGTGTTATGAGCTTTATACATCAGACATAAACATCTAAAACGTGTGTTAGGTTTTTTTTTTAAGTGGAGAAAACTAATCTCAAGCAGGATAAATACAAACAGCTTGTTTGTACAACTGAACACAACCAACCCACCAACAGTCATTTGGGATGTGAATGAATAGTAATTATAGTAAAGTTAACATGTTCCTCTCTTTCCCCATTCTACACTGTTCTAAAAAAAGTTCAGTCAAGCACTTGCTACAGTATTTCAAAAGTTTATTTTAGCACCTCAGTTAAAATATAACAGACTGCCAGGTGAATGTGCTGTACGTTTGTCAAATTATCACCAAGGCTTTAGTTTCAAAATGAGTCACTGATAAGACAATAGCCAACTGTAAAACATCACAGTAACTGCCAATCAGTCTTATCACCATTATTGACTCCATATCTGCTTATGTATTTTTCTTGTGATTCAGAAGGGAGGATGGCTCATTCAAGTTTACAGCTTGAAATAACAATGGGTTGAGGGGAGGGACAATCCTTCAGCATTTTCCTTTATAATTCTCCTAATGCTTTCTCATAACACAATTATTCCTTTTTCACTCTTGCTCATTTTTGTATATAATAAATTCAGTTTGAATTAATTAAAAACAAAAACAGAAAAATGCTGGAAAAGCTCAACACATCTAACAGCATCTGTGGAGAGAAATCAGAGTTGATGTTTGAGTCCAATGATCATTCCTCAGAACTGATGTACTTCTGAATATAAGAGATAACAAAGTGTGGAGCTGGATGAACACTGCAGGCCCAGCAGCATCTCAGGAGCACAAAAGCTGACGTTTCAGGCCTAGATCCTTCATCAGAAAAGGGGGATGGGGAGAGGATTCTGAAATAAATAGGGAGAGAGGGGGATGGGGAGCGGATTCTGAAATAAATAGGGAGAGAGGGGGAGGCAGACCGAAAATGGATAGAGGAGAAGATAGGTGGAGAGGAGAGTGTAGGTGGGGAGGTAAGGAGGGGATAGGTCAGTCCGGGGAGGACAGACAGGTCAAGGGGGCGGGATGAGGTGGTAGGTAGGAAATGGAGGTGCGGCTTGAGGTGGGAGGAGGGGATAAGTGAGAGGAAGAATGGGTTAGGGAGGTGGGGACAAGCTGGGCTGGTTTTGGGATGCAGTGGGGAGAGGGGAGATTTTGACGCTTTTGAAATCCACGTTGATACCATTGGGCTGCAGGGTTCCCAAGCGGAATAGCAGTTGCTGTTCCTGCAACCTTCGGGTGACATCATTGTGGCACTGCAGGAGGCCTAGGGTGGACATATCATCTGAGGAATGGGAGGGGGAGTTGAATAGTTACTGCTGTAATGCAGGGGAACACAGCAGTTAGTCTATGCACACAATGTCTCACAAATAGCACTGAGGTAACAGACAGTATTCATGACAATGGTGAAGGAATAATTGCTGACCAGTTCTGAAGAAGGGTCAATGGACCCGAAACGTTAACTCTGATTTCTGTCCAAAGATGCTGCCAGACCTGCGGAGCTTTTCCAGCAATTTCTGTTTTCGTTTCTGGATTTCTGGCATCCGCAGTTCTTTCAGCTTTTATTTTGAATTAACTACATCTCAATTTCTTCTGCAAAGTATAAAGTGAACGTTCTGCTTGCGTCGGAGGAACCAGTGTAAAAGGTGAGATGATCTAAAAACATTAATCACGTGGGAAGTTTGAACAAGACAAGTAAATGGAGAAAAGTGAATTTATGAATTGGGAATCATTCAGAATGGTCCACTTACTGAGCTCAGGTTGAAATATTAATTGCAGATGTGTGGTCAGCTTTGGCTCAGGGAGTAGCATGCTCACCTTTAGACTAAGAAGGTCATGGGTTCACGACACAACCCAAAGACTGCAACAAAAGACTGGGGTGGCACGGTGGCTCAGTGGTTAGCATTGCAGCCTCACAGCACAAGGGACCTGAGTTCAATTCCAGCCTCGGGCAACTGTCTGTGTGGAATTTGCACATTCTCCCCGTGTCTGCTTGGGTTTCCTCTGGGTGCTCCAGTTTCCTCCCACAGTCCAAAGATGTGCAGGCTAGGTGGATTGGCCATGCTAAATTGCCTGTGGTGTTCAGGGACGCATGTGGGTTATAGGGGGATGGGTCTGGGTGGGATGCTTCAAGGGGCGGTGTGGACTTGTTGGGCCGAAGGACTGTTTCCACACAGTAGGGAATTTAATCTAATCTTAAAAAAACAGTTCGACTACAACTGAAGTGTGGTGGGAGTGTGCATTGTGGGAGGTACTGCAAATTAAATGGGGTTTTAAACTGAGGCACCGTCTTCCTGCCTGGTTATTGTAAAAATTCCAAAAAGCACTATTTTGGAAAGAAGGAAATGCTTGTCATTGACCTGATCAGTACTTATCCCTCAACCAATTTCATTAATACTGTCTGTTACCTCAGTGCTATTCAGACTCACTGTATGCACAGACTAGCTGTTGAAATCCCCTGCATTACAACAGTAACTATATTCAGAAGTACATCATTAGCTGTTAAAACAGCAAGGCATTCAGAGATAATGGGAACTGCAGATGCTGGAGAATTCCAAGATAATAAAATGTGAGGCTGGATGAACACAGCAGGCCAAGCAGCATCTCAGGCATTCAGAGGTTGTGAAGGTGCGACATCACAGTCCCCTCCTTCTGCTTGTGCCTGTTATTCAGTCAATGTTACAACTATCCAAGCATAGAAGCTCAAAGACACTAGTTTCAGAATACTCTTTCAACCGAGTTACTCTAATGTACGACTCTCCCAACAGGGCTTCGATACAACGATTCTTTGTCCTCAGTAGATAACGCAGATGGGAGGAATACAAGACAGTGCTGATAATCCTTAACTGCAGGACACCTCAATAAATTGCCCCCTTTCCAAAATGCACCCAACACTACTGATTCACCACGAGGTACAGGCACCTCTCATTCTCACCACCTAAGGACCAAACACCTCAACATCCTGAAAATTTCAGTCCAATGTAAAATCACCATCTTAGAAATTTATCAAGCCACTCCATCATTCAACCTCTGATGAGAAGGTCAATATTCAATCCTACATGTATTGAGCAGTAATCAGACTCCAATGAACAAATATCTAATCCATGATACAAGTTAATGAAATTTCCTCCTCCCTTGCTTTTGTCAGTAAAACATTGACTATTTCTGTAAAAACATGTACAATATTCTAGGCTTCTGCCAGAAGTAAAAAAGATACCTTGCCCTCTCAACATCCCTACCACTATTTCTTTTTCCCATTGAAGATGTTTCACTCTCCTCATCTCTTGCTGCCTCCCTAGGTCTTCCATCACTGGCCTGTTAAACATGTTTGTTTCTCTTGCAGACACTGACAGATCTGTTGTTCATTTCCAATGGTATTGATCCGCAATTTCACCACCACAATTTCGTTGGATTTGGTGCCATCCCTCCCTAATGTGGCCCACAAGTCCTTTTTAATCAGCAGATTTCATTGCTTAATAGTAAGCTAAACAATACATTAATACAAAGATAATAACAAAGAATCCTTAATCCACACACCAGCTATTGGAATGTATCATGTGTTACCTCAGGAATCCTCCTCTCTTTACTGGAAAATAGATTGAACAAACATACCATCCAAATTAATAACAGGTTGTGAGCAATTACCAATTAATTTACCTAAAATATGTGAAAAAACATGTAAAAATAAATATCAATCGTGGAGAGAAGACATTCCCTCAACATTTTGAAACTTAAGCCTTACAGATTTTACCATATTAACAGGCCTTTTCTGCTGGTTGGAAGATCTACGCCACTGCATGACTGACAGAAATTCATCCCTGCACCATTGAATGTGACAGATGAAGTATTTGCCCAGAAAGCTGTAATGACAGCGTGCTCCAGTCAACCAATGGCCAGTTTCTTTCTACACAAGAAGCCAAAGAAATTTGTCAGAGTCACAATGAAGTCTTCAATTTCACATTGACTTCAGAAGATTCCTACATGTCTGCCTGGTTAAGTTCCCTTCGCCTACTGCTCAAAATGTAATACAATAACACCTTAGATCTCCAGGCACAAACATTGACCATAACAGTCAATGGTACAAGTTGCAAATAACAACTCTCCATCCAATGGCAGATCATTCCTTTTGTTCTTCCAAACCCTTTCCCTCCTTGTGTACTTCTCTAAAACCCTTTACATCTCCAGTTCTAGAAAAGATTAACTTGGTTTATCTCTCCACAGATGTTGGTAGGCACGCTGAATTTCTCCAGCATTTTCTGCTTTTATTCCAAATTTCCAGCAGCCATATCTCACTTTTGTATTGCTTCTTCAAATTGTTATGAAATATATTCCTTGACAGGAAATGCTACAAAATGATACACAGACCCAGAACCCAGACTGCATTGATTTATAATGATGGTATTCATGCTGGATTGATATTCAGAATGATAAATTGTCAAAAAAAAAGCCCTTTTTGTTAACATTTTGTGGGGTTTGAAATCAGGTCATTGTGTACAAAATCAGCCCATGAGGCATACTTCGAGAGTGTGAAGGAAATTGTCTTATTAACTGAAGATGCCAAGCATTGGGTTTGGTTATACAAACATAAACATCTTCAGCCTGTTTCTGGCAGGAATGAAAACACAAAACTCTGGAAATATGATCAAAGCTAATATTTTTACTCCAGACTCAATCCCTTGCGTGGTTGAAACGGAGAGCAGAACTGACCAACAATGGAGCAATGCTGGCTTGTTTACATCTTCTCAATACATACAACAACCTAGTCACATTGGTTTAAACTTAAACATCCCTTTTGGGAAGGGCAGGGAGTGGATCTTACCTTTACCTCGTCCTACATATATAAAACTCCACAGAGCTCCTCCCCTAGCTTTTTATGTTTTCTTTCACCCCAAATTAAATCAACCTGTTCAGCTGCATTACGACACGCCTCGAAACTGAGTGGGACTTGGCACTTAGAACTTCTGGTTCAGAGGTAGGAACACTACCACAAAAGCCACCAACTTTTTGATACTTACAGAAAAAGCTAAATATTTATCAAATTTGTGTTTAAGTCCAGTTTGACAGCTCACTGAGCGTGGGTTTAGCCTGCACATAAACGACAAATCTCCAGTTCCGTGCCCACATTTACACTTTCAGCACCACTAAAGCTGCAGTGTCAACAGAACTGAGGTAGGGGCTCAGAACCGCTCCATTCGCTCATCTACAAAGAAGCAGCCACCAGTCAGTGGGGCCAACAAAGGGCCAATGTTGCCATCAAACGCTACAAATCAAGTCATTGACAAAGAACTTTTCTCCACTAAAACTCTCCCCATTCCTTTCACCAAGGTTTTCCAATAACGCAAATAATGAACTGGTTAGATTGGCAACTTCCAAAATTCTGAATAAGTCCAGAAAATGTCGACAGCAGAAACTGCCTGACAGCTGACTTTTGAATGGCAAAAGGATCAGGCCTCCCCAGGGACTGAATCTAACTGAGCACATCCTCCCGCTCCTATGGTGTCAATTCGCCTAGACCGGGTGGAGGCTAAAACTGAACGGTGTCTATTGGTTGATCAAATAGATTCTCTAAAGCCACCCACCGCCGACCAAAACAAGCGTGTATGAGGCAAATCTCAGTATCTAGAGAAAAATTAGAGGAGTTTTTCATCTTCTCAAACTGCTCCTGAAGATTCTGTATCGTTTTTCGGTTGGAGGTTTTGATATAAATAGGGGCAATCCTGAGAGTCTAAGTTGATGTGGAATTTGAAGTTACCAGAACTCAAAGCTTCTCGCCGTAAGGGGATAAATACTCCGGAGAATGTAAACATACAAAATTAATGTTTACAATACTGTTTCCCCGCCCCCCTCCACACACACACACACACACACACACAGCGGCCGGAAGAACCTCTTGTGTAAGAAACGAACTTTTCACCTCATTCAATCAGATGTGAACCAAGTACCTTCGTTATTACGGTTCAGCATGTTACAATCACCGGATGCCTCTTAACCCCGCCCTCCATCATTCCGTTTATTCCGCTGTGACCAGAATGTTACAAACTCTACTAGAACACAGCTTTTCCAGCACACCCACCTTGTAACTGAGCTGAGACGGATTCGTGCTGTTGCTTGTATTTCTGCGCCAGCATTTCGGCACTTCTCACGTTCTCCTTCAGGTGGATGTAGGTGTAAGACCCGAACCCAAAACAAAGTGCAACTAGAACGCAGAATCCCGTCTGGAGCATTCCCTTCTGTCTCCTGGAACACATCCCATTGCCCATACTGGAACAATTCAGCCCCTCTCCGATTCCTCTATGCAGCCACCATTACTCTTGTGTGCTTCAGCAGCAGGGAATACCCTGTACCCCTCACTCTCCAGACAGACACTTGTCCCCAGCTGAATAGAGGAATAAGTAAGAAACAAACGTTGACGACAAACTCACTGTAACCAAAGCGCCGAGACTCAGCTCCGATACATTGATTTGATACATTTAGGAAGTAGCGTAACTGACACAGAAACTAACCAATTGGCAACCCCGCCGCTGACGTCGCATAAGCCCAACAGCCAATCAGCTCTGGGCCTGGAGGCAGGATTTCTCAAGGGAAGCGGGGCCTATTCGTCGTTTTCTTCACTTGCAAGGATTTTGTCCTGTTTATATTTCGCGTTCATAACCCGGGTATTTAAAATCGTCACGCACTGTTCATCCCATCTAGCAGCTTCCAACAGTGTCGTGCTCACTGAAACTTTGCACTCTAGTACAGTCAATGCCTCTTTCAGTGCAAGACCCGGTATGCGTCCCTGACTCTTCGAACCCACGCGAGAAGCTTTTTTAGAATCAGTCTCACCTACTTCCCAAACTACTGTACTACATCAGGTAGTTTATATCAGAATGTGTGAATGGGGTGCAACTGTACAGGCAGCAAATGTTGGAAATGCACAACTCGTAGGTCAGCAAGTGTTCACTGATCGTCAAGGTCAGAAACAGTAATCAAGACTGGATAAATGTTGATTTTTCATCACTCCGAATATTAAACTGAGAGAATTCTCCAAAACCAGCAGAACTAATATAGTGTGTTTTAGACCACCAGATGTTTCAAAACGCTTTACAGAAAAAATGTACTTTTGGAGTGCTATAAGAAACATGACAGCTAGTTTGAAGATGCCATAAACAGCAATGTGATAATAACCAGACAATATGCTTTGCGATAACAAAGTGTGGAGCTGGATGAACACAGCAGGCCAAGCAGCATCTCAGGAGCACAAAAGCTGACGTTTTGGGCCTAGACCCTTCATCCAGCTCCACACTTTGTTATCTTGGATTCTCCAGCGTCTGCAGTTCCCGTTATCTCTGATACAATATGCTTTGTGATGTTGACTGACGGACCAATATCCAAGACAGCACCAGTAACTACCTTACTTTTCATGGGATCCAGACAAGCTCAGTTTAATAGTTCATCCAAAAGACACCCCTGCAACCTTGCAGTACTCCCGTTGTGTGACACTGAATATCAGGCTTGATTTTCTGTGTTCAAATCCTGGAATAGACAACCTGTGACCTTTTATGCTCAGAAACATGAGTACTGCTAATTGAGTCATATTTTACACATATAGGAATAATATAATTTTATGTAAAACTGGAAAATGGTTATTCTCAAACCATGCACATCAATTAGCGACACTGTAAGGTGTTATATGCACAAGTATATTGAGTTGTGCATAAATTTAATGTCATTTAATTAAAGTTTTTTGTTTTATTTTTACTTATAATTTATGCATTTGTTCTATGCTAGAACAATAGCTGTTTTGTTTGCAAAATTGGAGAATGTGTGATTCATGCCTGTTGACTTTTTGTTGACACATTGTACATTGTAGTCTTTTGATAAGGAAATGGCAATGAGTTTAGGATTATTAGTTGTAGATTAGGCAGTCCATTTTAGTTTGTGCCTTCAGTAATATCCTCCAATTTCCCCAATTTTAAGATTTATGAATTATTTATAGCATAATATTTATGAAGTTCATGTAAAAATGCCTTTACAAAGGAATGATACAAAGCCAATTTAACACTGACATCGGCAAATCTTTTACACAAAGTGTGATTAACATGTAGAAGATGTTTCTTGATAGGGTAGTGAAGCTAAAGCTCAGGAATCGGTGAAAAGCAAATGGAACAAAATGAATCAAGTAGGTTGGTGCATGACTGTAGGCTTATAAAGTTTTCAGCTTTCCTCAACAAATTGTAGAGTCAGGATTGAAATAATTTAGTTAGATCACATATCTACCCATAGCAAAAATGTGGTAATATTGTTTATTTCTCTTTATGTCTATTGCTCAGAGATATTGCATATTTCAAAGACCACAATAAAAAGGTTGAAGTTGCAAACTATATTTAATGCCAGATTTGATTTTCACAGCAGAACAGGCAGAGTTATCATGGGACTCTGCCTCGATTCGAGAATGATGACGAGTCAGAGTTGTGAGTTTTTGCTATAGGCTTTCATGTGACTGAGCAGGCAAGTTCTTGACCAGCAGATCTTTAGGCATGTGGGCAAGGCATTCCTCAAGTGTGATCCAGAATCCAGAATTTGCTTCCTTTTCTTTCCTCCTCTGCTGCTGCTCTGCCTTAGCATTAAGGCATTTGGTTTCGAAGCATGTTGCAGATTGCTGGACATATTGTTGCCATTTTCAGTGATTACAGCAAGCAGCTCCCAGTCATTGAGTTAGTACTGTCAAACTTCAAGAAGAGTTAGTGTCCTTATAGCATTTTTCTTGTCTTCACCTGGAATGCTGGCCATTTGAGAGTTGTGAAGAAAAAGGAACCTGGTGAGGGATGGGCTTTTTAGCCATTCCCTATTTTTGATTTGTCTATTTGCACTGTTCAGTAAGCAAATATTACAATTATTTCCTGTTTGCTTACCATTTGTCAAGTAAGTGGCCAATATCTGAGGGTAAAGCCATGGCACTGAACAGAATTTTTAATTACTTTATACACTCCGATCAACTAGAGAGTAGTGGATTTCTCAACATCAAGCGATGATTTCAGAATGAAGCGAGTTTATCAAGAGTGTCTGAAATGCAGGTACAAAAACACAAAATATTCGTGCAATTTCAAAGATGGCTTAAGTAGACATTATGCAGTCTTCATTTATTTATTTATTTATTCACTCATGAGCAAGCAGTTTGGAGTAATATTCTTAAAATTCTTTATTTTTATACAGTTGCCAAAAATTGACGGCTGAAAGTCTGCACAGAATCCTTAGAAATGTAAATGACAGAAAATATAAAGAAATCAGCATGTAAAAATATGACAGGATGTAGTTCCTCAGTTTGACATCTCCCAGCTTGTCGCTGTGTGCCATAGAAACATCTCTCCTACAACCTAAAAAACATCTCTGCTTCCCAAATTGCTTCAAAATTTACTGTTGGTTTACAAATGTAATAAAAATGAAGCATGATCAGGATTGAAAATGACCATGACAACTGTATTATATCTATACCTCCTGTTCAAATTATTCCCTTAATCCCCAATTCACCTGAAGATTACACTTGTTCATGATTCCCCATCTGCAAAGCTATGAAAGGTTAATTGGAGTTCAGTCAATGAATTTTGTATTTCTAAACCAGTTTGAGTTATTTTAGTATCTTTTTTTTAGAATCCTTTCCCAGATGTTAGGTTAGTAAGAGATTTTCCATTTTCTGGATGAAATTTAACAGAAAATTTCTGTAATGTCTATTGGATCTATTTCCTATTATCTCCATGAATATTCTTCACACTTTGTTCATTTGAACCTGCTGTCCAAATTTTGCACCATGCAGCATAAGTATAGGAGGATTTCATAGCTGTGATAGAATCCTTTCAATGTCCATCCTTAGAAAACATCAAAAATTATTGAGTCTATGGAAATAAATCATAAGTTTGGCCTCAGCAATGTAATTATTCTCTGGAGGAAACATTGGAGAATGTCTACAGGCAGTTCCATTGGCCATTAAGTAGCATTAATGGAACTGTGAAGAGGTTAATTGGAAATCTATGTCAACTGTACAATATTGCACAACAGTACACAGACAGGTTGTGTACAGGCAGTGCACTGTGTGGAACACATGATCTCATTTGCGAATCTGTCAGAAATTAGTAGCCATTTTCACAGCTCTGAGGTGTTCTGTGGTTCCTATGCAAGTTAGCCTCCAGAGGTTGTCCGAAGAGCTTTCTGTGCTACTGTTGCACCTCATCATGTTGTGGTCCTGTAGATAATTCACCAGAAATAGCTTGGTAATCAGAGAAATGATAGCTTTGTGAGAAGAAAATGTTAACATTTCTTCAGTTAAAGAATTACATCTTTGAAACTTTTAAAGTCCTTTAAATAAATTTTCAGAATTTTGAGTATATTTTGACAATCATGCATGTACAACTGTAACTAATATTTGTAATTGCATTTAATAAAGCTCTGTATGACATTTACAACAACAGTAAATACAAAAAATACTTTTCTTAACCCAAGAAAACTTGTATGCCCTTTTCAACTGAACAGTTTATTTTTACGTGTGCAGTGTCTTATGGCTTTGCTTAAACCACATCCACCACAATCTATTTTCTCAATGTAAATTGAAAGCTTTCAGTATGTTATTAGCTATCCTGTAAGATGCAACTTGAACAGTTTTGCTGCTTCCCAGTTGGGTAGTTACATTGTGTAAAACAGGAAGGTCCCAGATTCAATCCCTAGCCTAAGGAGTGTTCGCTGATATTAGCTAATGGGGCACTAGCATTGCCTTCAATACTCCCGGGCTCAGAAAAAGACTTGCATTTGTGTAGTGACCTACATAAACAATGTCGCTAAGAGCTTTTACAGTCAAATAAGCATTTTGGAAATGTCATCACTGCTGTTCTATTCAAACAATGACAACCTATTTTCACTTCCCACAAAAAGATAAACATCAACCATATGAACTTCATTGCTCTTCTTCAAATATTGCTATAGGAACATTCACATTCACTTGAAGGGCCAGACAGTCTCAATCAAGAGAGAAGACCTCCAACTGTGCAGCGTTTCCTCAGTGTTCTATTGAAGCGTGAACCTCCATCTCTGGGGTGGAGCTGAAACGCACAAGTTTCTGATTTCTATATACTGACTCACAGATGCCATCTGTAAAAAGGAAGTAAAATCAACCAGGCTGGTTTCCATCAAATAATTCAGAAAAGGCATGTTTGCATGTGAGTTGAGGCACCATCTGGATCTAAATGGTTCAGCCCCAGATTGGGTGTTGCAGCTGTTCTCTGGGGAGTTAGTTCCATCAGTTCGCAAGAAATAATTGAGCTCCAGAGACCAAGGCAAATCAAATGGAAATAATACAGGTTGCAAACAGTGTGTCTAATCGGGAGTTTATGTGAGTAAATATGAACCAAGTCAAACGGAAAAATCTTCTTTAGGCAACAATCCAGTTCACTATTCAGAGTTCTCATTAGAGGTTAATCAATAAGCAATGCTTTGAATTGAACCAATTATACAATAGAGTTCAATTGCTACTTACACACTGTGTTACAGAGAAGCTGTTCTAAAGAGATAAATATGATATTCAGCCGCAAATGGCTATACACATGACTGGAAATGCCCAACTCTTCTATGTAGTAAAATCCAATTAATTCTTCACTCATCAGTGTGCAAGTAGGCCTTTCCTTTTAGTTGTTTGGCAGTGGGAAATTTGAGTATTGCTGAAATAAGACACATTTTATTGAGGCTTTTGTCTTGCACTCATCAGGCCATAGGAACAGAAGGAGGTTATTCAGCCCCTTGAGCCTATTCACCATTTAATGAGATCTATGGCCGAACTCTGCATTTGACTCAGATCCTTTCATACTTTTGCTTAACAATTTGCTTAACCGATTTAAAACGAACAATTGATCTAGAATCAACTGCTGTTTGTAGATGGGAGTTCCAAATTTCTACCATCCTTTGTGTGTAGGAGTGCTTCCTAACAACTCTCCTGAATGGTCTAGCATTAATTGTTAGACTATGCCCCATAGCCATAGCATCTCTAAACAGTGGAAATAGTTTACCTAGCCTGTCTTTTCCTTTTAATATCTTGAATGTTTTGATCAGATCACTCTTAACCTGCTAAATACTAGAGAAAATAGGCCTGATTTGTATAATCTCTCCTCATAACTCCTGAAGTCCAGGTATCATTCTTGTAAGCCTATGTTGTGCTCCTTCTAGGACCAACAAGGTCTGGTGTCCAGATCTGCTCAGAGTACTCCAAGGACAATTGCAAGAATACCAACTTAAGAAGAAGACCCATATTTACATTATAGTCAATACCTCAATATTGTCAATGTGGAATTACAGAAGACAATTGACAGAGTTCCACAATAGAAGCCATGCTAAAACTTAGAGCTTAAGTAATAGGAGTTTTGACCTGGGTTGGAAATTATTCAGGACGTAAGAGATAGAAAGTGTGGACAAAGGATAGATATCCCCACAGGCAGCATGCAGCAAATGGTGTTTCCCATGGATCTGCTTATGTGTCTCACTTTGAAATAGGTACTGTTGCACATCAGTACTTGTTAAACTAAGTTACAGTTATCACTACGTATAGTGGTTGGGAGCACTAATTTGGAAAGGAGCATAGACAGACCATTTTTGCAAATGGAGTCAAAGTTACCCACTTTGAAGATAACTTAGCATATGCTCTAAATAGTGAGAAAGTATGGAACTATAAGGACAGCACACAAGTCATTAAAGGCTAATTGACAGATATAAAAAAGGATCAAAAAGGCTAATGAAACGTTAGCTTTTATCTTGAGGGAGCAGAAACACCAAGGAGATTATGTTCCGCATGTATCAAAGTTCAGTCAGACTGGAGAATCATCCTCAGGAAAGGTATATGGCCTTGGAAAGGATACAGTGCAAATTCACCATAATTATTCTGGATCTTAAAAGGATAAATAATGAGGGCAAGTTGTAGAAATTTGATCTGTACTCCTTGGAGTACAGAAGATTGAGAGTTGATTCAATTGAACTCTCTCAACTGTTAGAAGGATTTGATAGGGATTTTTTATTCAATCATAGGAAGGTGGGTATTGCTGGCTGCACAGCATTAGTTCTTATTCATTCCTAGTTGCATTTGTGATGATGGTGGTGAGGTAATCTTTGGAATACCTGCAGTACATTTCATGTAGGTGGACCCACAATGCCACAGAGAAGGAAAATCCAGGATTTTGATCCAAAGACACTGAAGGAAGGTAATACAGTTCCAAGTCAGGATGGTGAGTGGTTCGGAAGGGAACTTGCAGGAGATGGAAGGGAACTTGCAGAAAGTGGTGTTCCTATGTCCTTTCAAATGGCTGTGGGTTTGGAAGGTAGACTTTAAGGACCCTTGCTGAATTTCTGCAGTGCCTCTTGTAGATGGTATATACTGCTGCTACTGAGCATCGGTGGTGGAGGGAATGAATGTTTGTGAATGTTGAGCTGCTTTATTCTGGAAGGTGGTGAAGACATTACTTTGAAATTTGAGCTAGGCCATTTTGGAGAGAAATCAACAAGTACTTTTTCAAAGGACTGTAAAGATCTGGAACTCTGTCCCAGTGGATGCTGGAATAATTGAGGCTTTTGCGATAGGTATATCTTTGCTAGGAAGGGGCTCAAGTGATAAGGAGTGTTGGTGGGAAAATAACATCGAGTTCAACCATGGTCTAATTAAATAATGGAGAACTGAGCTTGCACATGTTTTCAGTACTCCTATGTTCCAAAGGAACTTTAATGAGAATTGGCTAATAGAAGAAGTTTAGAATTAAACTAAGAGTAATGCAATGGGAGAGAAGGTGCTAGGACAATGAATTATAATGAGAGCATCAAGGGAGAGGAAAGGTGATGCTGATACATACAAACCTGGTCAGTGGCTGCACACGCTAAGTTGAATTAACTGGTTCCAACTCTAAAACAACAACATTGGAGGCAATAAAATCTGCCTCACAAACATCCCCTTGGAAATCTCCCAAAGTCAGTAAAAATTTTCCAGAATAGACCTGCAAAGGCCTTTCGCTGGGAGCTCATGGACAATTGTTGAAGTGTAAGTCTGCAGTTTGGATGCTGATAATGGGGAAATTTGAAAGGATATAACCACTTCTTGATGAATTTTGTAAAGTCTTGATACAAACTGGATGAAGCAAAGCATTGAGAACCAGGAAACAAGATTTATATTGTGCCAAGATATACATGAAAACAGACACTGAATGTCTGGAAAGATTGTCCAGTGCTGCAGCATTTGAATGCCTGCTTTAAAGCTGGTTAGATGAATAAACTGCTATTTGAGGTGTTTGCAAAGTAGTTTATGGGACATTCTACATTGAACTCCCCAGCAGATCAATACCACACCATACCTGAAAGGATGTGGCAGCCAAATCCACACCAATGTGTCCTCTATTGGAAGTGTCTGTGGAAGGAGCATTGCAACACCTTCCACCTTTCTGATGTATGACTGGGACATAAATCTGACAGCCCTCCCATTGTGCCAGCATCACACTATTGTATAGTTCTCTCACCATTGTTTGAAATCACAAGCACAGCTATAAAAAGCCCCATCCCTGGACCACTAGTCCCCATTAATAAAGGATAAAATAAAAGCAGTGGTGAGGAAGGACCATTGCTCATAACATTATGAACTAGAATCGGTATAGATTGAGGTAAGAAGTTGCAGAGCTATAAAACACTGGTACTGGTATTTGTCTGCATTATAGTAATTGTAATGTTGGACAGCATATAAGTCAGCAAGTAGACAATACAGAAGAGAAATGCAATTATCTCAGGGGATATGAATCTTTTACCAAACTGGATACACCAAATTGGCCAACAGTTTGGGAAGCTCTGTTCAAGAATGATATGCAAGGTCTGGAAAACAGTACAAGTAACCATTGTTTAGGCTAGGAGAAAGAGACAAATGAGGGATCTGTGAGAACAGATTATTCAAGGGAAAATGCCAGAATTTGTTATTGAAGACTTGACAAATTACAATATGATTAGGCAGAGTCAACATGGTTTCATGAAAGGGAAATAGGCGTCAATGTTTCAAAATAAGGGTAACCTATTTGAGACAGAGAGGATTTCTTTTTCTCACAACAAGTCCTTGACTATTTTTAGCTGGTTTTGATTATCGAGAGTGGGTAAGAGTGTGCAGTAATCAGATCAGACATGATCTTATTGAATGGCAGAGCAGGGTCAAGGAGCTGAGCACTCTACTCCTCCTCCTACTTCATATGTTCACAATTAAATACAGTTCGGCAGATTGTTTTGCAATTGTTACTGGTGCATTTGTAGAGTGGAACAAGTTGAGAGAGCATGTTCAGATTTTCAGAAAGCAGTTGATAATTACCACACAATAGGTTTTATTACAGCATTAGAAATTCACTAAATATCATGGATCGAGGATTGTTTAACAGACAGAAGTCAGAGAGTAAAACTAGCATGGGTCATTTCCAGGATGATACAGTATAACTGTACTGCTGAAAAGATCAGTGCTTAAACTTCAGCCGTTTACAATCTATGTCAATGACTTAGTCAAGATGACCGAGTGTACTATATCCTAAATTTTCTGCTAAATATAAAAGTAAGCTATTAGGAGGCTGTAAAGAGGTTGATAAGGAATATGGGACAGTTAATTAATTGGGCAAGAAAGTGGAAGGTAATATGTATAATGTAGGGAGGCATAGAGTTTGTAAAATTCTTTAATGGATTGCGTTGAACACAGCTGTCTCTAGGCTGAGGAATATTCAAAGCCCATTTATATCAGACGATTAGTAAGAATGGCCTATTCCATGGCAAACTGAATATGATGCTGTTTGAGGAGACATCTGCCAGCTGCAGCAGTCTATCCTTTCAATCAAGGACAGTGTTAGTGCGGAGCCTGGAGGCAGAGACAGCTAACCTCTATGGACAGAGAAATTCAACAAAATCTACAAAGTCACTTATGTGATATTTGAACATCAATGATTATGCAATTCAACAAAATGTCCTTTTATTCAGCAACTTCTGAAAGAACTGGCAATTACAGCACAGGCTGGCTGAATGATTAATCTTTGGAATCAATGACACTAACATGCCTTTCTCTATTTATAGCATCTCTCTGACACATCTCTGTATTATCTGTAGCAGAGATAATTAGTATTTAGAGGATATACAGACTTTTGTGAAGTGAATCTTTGCACACATTCAGTGATGGTTAATTACAATGACTAGTGTCAAACTGATGATACTGTAGCTATTAACATGGTAAAGCATTGTGGGTTGAATTGTAAAATTAAATATTTCCAAGGTTTCTGTACTTCCTCATGTGCAGTTATTATCTTTTTATTTCCCAAAATGTTTAAACATCAGGAAATGCCTTGATGTTAGCACCAGGGATTTCTTATCAGTGTTTCCTAATCTGCCAACTCAACTTCCGGAACAGAGCAACAGCAAACCCAAACATGTGACATGACTCCACTGAGAGTATATGCCACCAACATTCGGAAACTGATAATACAGTCTGAGCATAGCACTGTATAGGATTCTGTCTCCGTTGAAATGTGCTGATGAAACAAAGACCATTGATTTAAGAGATAATGGGAACTGCAGATGCTGGAGAATTCCAAGATAATAAAATGTGAGGCTGGATGAACACAGCAGGCCAAGCAGCATCTCAGGAGCACAAAAGCTGACGTTTCGGGCCTAGACCCTTCATCAGAGTGTCTAGGCCCGAAACATCAGCTTTTGTGCTCCTGAGATGCTGCTTGGCCTGCTGTGTTCATCCAGCCTCACATTATATTACCATTGATTTAAGTGTGTTAGTGGCATTCCTATTGAAGGACATACCAGATGCTGGGACACAAATTGGGAAAGGGTTGGAATATCAGACACCAGAACCTAGTGAAGAGTTTCTAGCTACACAATCGCCAACACCATGTCATTGCCATAGAACTGCCCAACTCGGGTATTGAAGGTAGAACAGAAAGGTATCAGAAATAATTATGAATCAGAAATGAAATATTCAGGACAGGGACAATCAAGCCCAATTCTATCATCTGCTTCTAAAGCATCTTTGTCAAATAAGTGTTTAATATCATTTATATCACTTGGGTACTCCGATGGGAAGGCTCTCCATCTCACGTCATTGAAATCTGATATTCTATTCATTTGAATTGTAAGCAATGAGGGACAGAATCTTTTAGGAGCCTAAGTAATGTAAGTTATGGTGAGATTTATGGAAGAATCAGATAAGATTCTGGCAAGGCCCATGTCAATGGCAAAATCATTTCACTCTATCATTTATGTATTTCAGAAATAGCTTGACGAGTTTCTCACTAGGGAGTGGCGAGTTGCCAATTGAGGGGAATCATTGTTTGTTAAATGCCTTGTTGATGATCCAACTTGCCTCATTAATATTCACTTGTTGCTCTTACCAAGCAAGATTGATGTCGAGGTTGGTGACCAGAGTGGGGACCTTTCAGACTCAGCTTGCCATTGCACTCATGGCCCCCCAAGCTCAACACCCGGCTCCAAACTCCATGGGCATGCTCCATGGGCACCAGCCACATGTACTTCATGTCCATGGACATTGGTATCTAATGTGTGCCAACTTCTAAGATCCTTCATGGAATATCTCCAATCCACTTCCAGGACACTTTTACATATCAATACTGCACCTTGGGTTGCAGATGTAATTCTTGTTCAAATGCAGCAGCAAAGACAGTGTGCACTCAGAAACACACAACCAGCTCTTGGTCTGGACCAGGTTGCATTGCCAACTCTTTACTCCCTGTCAAAGTGCTCAATCACTCTGAACCTGGCTGGCTGTGCTCAGCATTGCCTTGCCTTTTTCATGTTGCCCCCTCAGCCAGAGATATGAGGCATGTGTTATTTCTTGACTTCTCTTCTAGCATAGACACAAAGAGAGGAAGCTTGTTGTATTTGTCAGCAGGTTAAATTCAAGACTGGGAGATAGCCTTCCCTTAAGACGTCTCAGCACAGTAAGTCAAGGACAACCTCTGATACCAGCACAGGGGCTGAGAAATGGGCACAAAGCCTGGTAGCGAGCCATGGTTATCATCAGGCAATGGGGTGGATATGTTGCTGTATGGTAGTGCACTATGTCAATCTCATACCTGCACCACATACCAGCAGCATAAGCAGCAAACACACTACATGTGCATCAAACAAATGGTTACATGTTGAAGTCGAAGGGGAGCAGTCCTCGGGTGGAGCAGTAAGTCAAAACCAGCATCCACTATGAATCCAGGACTTGGAAGTGGTCATTCGGGCATTTAGGTCTGTCATTCTCAGGGATCTGTATCCAGAGCAGACAGTAACATTGTAAGTCCAGTACAGCCATTCTGGGGATTCATGGTAAGTCGGGCAGGGAGTTGCACCCAGATCAATCAGAGATTTGATCAGTCGTCAGTTCGGGATATCTGTTGAAGTCAGTCAAGAGAATGGATTATGGCGTCTCTCCGCTAAAGGTCAAAGGTGGAAGGAAGTGTTATCAGGAGCCATTGCTGTGGGAGGCAAACTGAGAAGTCAAGTGTGGAGATTGAAGACAGCATGCTGGGATACAGAGGGCATAACAATTGTGAATGGGGCAACTCAACATATTACGGCGGTTAACGATAAACTGTAGGAGAGAAAGGGGTAATGCAGGAGGTGGGGTTTTAATAGTCAGTGTTATCCTGGTTTCAATGGGGAGATGGTGCACTCATCATTGAGTCATAGAATCATACAGCACAGAAAGAGACCCTTCATCCAAACAGTCCATGCCGAGCATAATCCCAAACTAAACCAGTCTCACCTGCCTGCTCCTGGCCCATATCCCTTCTAACCTTTCCTATTCATATATCCATCCAAATGTCTGTTAGATGAACAGAGAGAGATGATGTGATATGCCTGAGGTGCGGGGGGAATCGTGGGAGTTGCACAATTAAATAAATAGACTGGATGGGAATGCTGGGAAGATCAAATCAGATGGGGTTGACGCAGAGGGCAACAAAGAAAGGAATGAAGATTTGGAGGTGGCGGCACCCAGCCAGAGAGGCTGATTATGTGATTCACTCCATGAAGCACAACCTGTTGTTTCCCACCATCCTCTCCAAATTGCATGTGGAGCTGAAAATGGCTGACACCACACCCAGAGGAGGCACAGTTGCTGTTTCAATTTATGAGGGAGGAGACTCCACTTTGGTGCGATGTGAGGCCTGTTAAAGTCTTTGCATGGTGCAGGAGCTGCTCCGTTCACACCTTGAACATTGGGTAGCAGCAATGGGGGCTAAGATCTTGTCATTGCAGCCAGGCCACAATCCAGTCATGTAGCTGATGATGAAAAGTGAACAATATTTATCATGGTGAGAACATATTATAATGAAATGCCACCTATGTGCCTTCTGAAGGTCTCCTTCTTTGTTTCCCTTCTATCGGTGTAGTCCCAGACTGCAGTTGAGAGCCTGTCTTGAAGTGAATGCCAGATAGTCTTGGAGTTTTGGTTGAGTGGCATGTTTGTGGCTAAAAGGCCCAGACATATTGAGTGTGTCCTGCCCAGAGGCAAGTTCGCACTCCCCACTTTAATTCTCAAGTAGACGGCAGGAGACGGAGGGATGACCACTTCTAGAGTGTCCTGAGAGGAGACTTCTCTGGAGCACCTCATGTGGTTCCTCCTCTGGCTGTGTACCTACTGGCACCGCCCAGTCTCCTTGTGAGGAAGGGGCACCAGGGCGAAGACAAAGTCCCTTGTCCCACTGTTGCTGAGCATCACTGGTTACAACAATGGAGCGTAAGTCCATGTGTATATCTAGCAGGAACTGAGGGCACTGGATGTGATTCTCCATGGCAGCTGCCAACCTGTTCATGGAGGCAGGCAGATGTTCATGTGCCAGAGGCAGCTTGGTACAAACAGCATTGATGGAGTCTTCCAACCTTCAAGTCAAGTTGTCCAATGCACCTGACCAAACCGCTTGCTGCCTGTTTGTGCATCTGAATGACGCCACTAATTGCTGACACTATGAGCTCCTCTCTTGCCTGGGCATAAGCAGGTGCCCAGTCTCCAGCAGTCCTCCGAGTGCCAGCTATCTGAGGCGATTCTTTTTCGATCCAACTGGAGAGGCATGGCAGTGATGTACTCACTGGCAGGTGCTCCCGACTCTACACGAAGTAGCCACTGAGGGGTCAGTAGCTGAGCTGGTGGGGGCTGTAGGAGGAAGCCTCACTGTTGTATCCTCTGAGATATCTATGGCTTCTTCCTCAGAGTTGGAGAAGAAGATTTCTGACAGGGCTGCCGTCTCAAGCAGAAACTGGGCCAATTTCAGTGGTGTGTGCAAGAGACAAAAGAGAGAATGTGTCATGAAAAAGGGGTTAGAAGTTAGAGCATGTTAGGAACATGTTCTCTGTGACAGTAACAGGAGAGCAGTACAGCAATGGACAATGATTCTAACTTGGTTGCCAGGACATCAGCATCACTGCAGGAATGGTTACAGGCCTCACCACCTAGACCCATGTTCTTCTCCCTGTAGCAGGTGAGAAGGTGAATGTTGGGTACCCTACCACCCATATAGGCTCTCTCTGCCTGTTGTAGGTCATTTTCTTCTGCCATGAGACAGAGGGAAGGATTGAGTGAGATAGAAGGATCCGACAAAGCTTTGAATGAGGAGAAAAACTGCGAGGTATCTTGTTTGAGTGAGTGAGTAGGAGATACAGGCCATGTAAGGTTAATAGTGTAGGGATAGGGGATGATGGTGGTGAGAGTGAGTGAGGGATGTTGCATGCAGCAGTAACAGTGATAAACCCTAGCCCTGGTGGGAGGTGGATACAGTGGCGGAGACAGAGACAGTGTCCAGTAGCAGAGTGATGGTAGCGACACTTACCTTCACAGCACACAGAAGGTCATTGACCTTCTCATGTCATAGCTGGGTGTTCTTCCGAACAGCACTGACCCAGGTGTTAACCTCAGACCAGGCTGGCAGAGTCTGGTGGTGTCATCTCCTCTCCTGGTCCTGACAGAAGACGACGAGCCTCCTCCGCACCACTCCAACCATGAGGAACTCCCGATCCCTGTCTGTAAATCAGGGTACCACTTGCCTCTCTTGGTTATCTCTGAGGCAATTCTTCAGATATAGGAACTGTGCAAGACAGCCTTGGGCTGAGAGGACTTGACTTCGTGCACAACTGCATTTTAAAGATGTTGCTGGTGCTGGGATTCCAGGGAGGCCGCAGCAGTGATGAGCACATCCACATCTGGTGAAAGGGAAGATAGGACAAACAGAGCACTGTAGACGTGAAGTGGAATGTTAATGAGGTGAGTTTCAGAAAGAATTCTCATAAGGAGTCACAGAGAGAAACTATCCATGATATTCACCAAAACTGATACCTAGCCAATTTCTGGTAAAGTTTAACCCCATATCTTGCCTTTGATCAGCATTTATAAATTTCTAAGAGTAGGTGTCTTAGTCCAGAGCTGAAAGCTGGAAGATAATAGCACTGAACTAAACAAGAGGAAAGAGCAACAGGGGTCCTCCAGGGAGCTTTCGGAATGCTGATTCCTGGCACTGAGAGGAGTGACTGGGCCAAATGAACTGTAAACAGGTTCTTTGGAAAGTTGGAAACTGGTAAAAGAATTGATGGACAGTTCAGGAAGGACTGAAAGAGAAGTAGCAAAAATGCAATTTGTAAAACTCTTTAGAGCAGATAAGGTTGAATGGGAACCTGATTGAGGTGTATAAGGTTATGAGGGGCAGGGACAAGGTAGATAAGAAGCAACTGTTCTTCTTAGAAGAAGTGTCATAATGAGGGGCATAATATTATGGTAAAGGGCAGGAAGGTTTGAAGGGATTTGAGGAAAATATGTTTTCCTCCACAATGATGGGAGTCTGGAATACCCTGCCTGGGAGGGTAGTAGAAGCAGGAAACCTCACAACATTTAAAAAGTATGTGCATGAGTGCTTGAAATGCCATAATATTTTAGACTATGGGCAAAGTGATGGAAAGTGAGACTAGTGTAGTTAGGTTGGCACAGATTCAATGGGCCAAAGGGCCTATGACAAGTAAAAATGATAAAAAAAATTTGGGAGAGGCATGTACACAAAAATTGCAAGAACATGCAGAAATAAAAATGATTATAAATGTAAACTCTGGAAATTCACAGAACATTCTCTTTTATGGAAAGGAGAACACCTTAGCTTATGCAGATTCTCCAGGAGACCTCTGTTCTGATCGATGGTCGAATTTGGAAACATCAGCTCACTTTCCTCCCCTCCTCACAGGTTTGTGCAGATCAGCTGTGCACTGCCCACCTTCTAACTTTCCAGCTGCAAATTCCTTTCCCTGACATTTGGTCGCCCGCAATGTAAAGGAGACCACACCTCAGACAGACAACATTTGATTCAAGGAAGTGTGTGTTAATTGTTGTCTTTCACGGAAGGAATAGCGACTGAAGGGATGTTGCAACTCCTGTGGGAGAAAAACAAGTATAGGAGGAAGGCCAGCTGGAATTTGTGATCGTGGAACACTGATCTAGTGTGCTTGGGGTGAATAGTTGCTCCTGACACTAGAAGGTGAGGATTTGTTTGTCAAAGGGATCACATTGAAACTGTGGCAGAAAGAATGGAAATTACTTAGGAAATGAGAAAGCTACTGGAGTGAAAGGTGGAGACAATCTCAAGGAGGGAAAGCACAAGAGGGGAGTGACAAGGAATGGGCCTGTGCTAATCAAAAGCTGTGTTCCCCCACACGCAAAGAGATATCTCGTGGGAGTAAAGGGAACATTTTAGAAGCTTTATTGTGAAAATTGTTCTCATCAAAGCAAACGTGACCCTAGAGAAACATGAAGAAAGGGAGGCACTGCCTCTTTACAGGAAGCAACCGCGAAGAAGGGCAATTCTGATGGTCATGGGCTTATAAAAGAGGTCTGCGGAAAGTTTGTCAGAAATGTCCAAAACAAGAATGGAAAAGTTATAACTAACGGTGTAAAAGCAAGGAATGCATTGGAACTGAAATGCGAGTATGGGAATTATAGTATGGTGTTTAGGATCGGGGTTACAGTCCAAAAGTTCAAACTTGAAAACGTGACTGTGTTCTTTGTCGGTACAAACTGACAAACCTGGTGTAGATTTTCATCATTTACAGTGGTTTTTCTTTTTATTTGTTCTTTGCTACAATTTGAGGTCTGTAAGATTATTTTATTTCAGGCCAATATCTCTTGGTTTCTCAGTGTTAAGGTTTAAGATAGTACCTTTACATTTAAGAGGGTCACATGACAAGTGCTAGCATCCGCCTGTTAGAAAGCCTGAGCGGTTTAAAGATTTACAGATCTGAAGGTGGTTCAGATTGTTTTATTGAGGGTGGGAAGGGGGCACGTTTGCAAAGTGTGAACGTCTGCTGACAATGTCAGCTGGTTTTAGGTGTGAAATGAATAAATCTTGTGTCTTCCTTGGTGCAGTAAGGTGTTATCAATGTAAAGCTGTAAATAATTGTTTCACTTCTAAGATTGTAATTAAAATAACTGATCTGCATTTCTAGTCTACAAAGTTAATGTGTTCCTCATTGCTAATGAGAGGAGGATAAAGGAAGCCATTTTCAGATCAAGTCACAAGTTTCCTAATAAACCCAGTAAATGCTATAAATCCAAAACATAAACAAAATTTACTGTAGAAACTCAACACATCTGGGAATATCAATAAAGAGAAAGCAGAGTCAATATTTCAGGTTCAATGGCCGTTCTGATGAAGTGTCACTGGATCTGAAATGTTGACTCTACTTTCCATAGATTCTGCCAGATCTGCTTTCTCCAGCAATTTCCGTTTTTGTTTCAGAAAGTTAGGTAACAAGAAAAAATATTATGCAGGGCTGCACCTTAAGCAAATAAATTGATGTATTTATTGTCCATTACATGAATGGGAGCTCACACTCAATTTGAAGATGAAGTTTCTGAAGAGTTAAAAACAGCAGAAGATTTGCCCAGACTGAACCTAGAGGAAGAAATCTACAACCCTCATAGTAAGAGGCAGCACTGGGGCTAGAAGTTACCCAGCCGGGAAAATAGAAAATGATGTCACCCCTTTAGGAGCTGAGAACAATTGTGAATTCCTTGCTGTAAGATTGCGATGTGTGATAAGTAAAATATCTTTAGATCTTAAAGTACCAATTATCTAGACCTTTAGTCTATAGCGCTTGGCTTCAATCATTTTATACAATGAAAGGTTTTTCTCAAAATGTGAAATCTTGATGTCATCTTTGCAGCAAATAACTGGAAATTCAAATTTCTCTTTAAAAGTTATTGTCTCCACAGGCATTGTACCATCACAGGTTTCTTTACTGCAGCATATCAGCAAATATATAAGTGTCTCTGTATTATTGCTCTTGGTGGTGGTTTTGTGGGTGTCCACATCAAGCTGTGTCTACATCTATATTTAATTTATTGGCTTAATGAAAAAAGTAAGAAGAACCAGATGTGGCGTTCTGTCTTCAGCATACAGACAGTGCTGGAATACTGTAGAACTGCATCACTGTGCAGGAATTCTGTCCCGGGTACGATGTGGGATAATGTCAAAAAACATTATAATTCAAGGTCAAGAAGAAATCTTTAAAACAATACGGTTCTGCCAACCCATAACTTATAAATTATAAGTTATTACCCTTTTTCACAGCATAAGGAGATTAAATATTTTGGAATTGAAATAAATACCACATAGTTGTGAAGTGAGCTGTGGTGGTGCTTTTTAAATGTTTTTCAAGATGAAGAATGTTAATGTTGGCAATATTATCATTTTTGGCACCCAGCCTCAACAGTTCTGAGATCACATCAACACAAACTGTATTCAAACTATCATTCCCACTAAACTTCACTCTCACTTTCCTTAAGCATGTGTACATGGCACTTAACAGAGCCAAAAACAAGTATAAACCTACTCTGCTGGGGTAGACATGGCACTTGATATTATTTTTCTTCCCTTTTCCACTTTTCCCATTTTACCTGGGTTTGGCACAATACCCATTGTTCACCACCCCACACCCTCAAACCATTTCCTCCATTGAGTCACCACTGCATTTGTCTCTTGGAATACAATCTTTCCATCTGAACTTTAATTTCCCATCTCTCCTACTCCCTGGCAGTCCCATTGCCACTAATTGTCTCCCCACTTTTCCGAGCTCTCTGTAACAGATGATTTCAATCTCTCCCAGCTACTTTCTTTGATACGCCCAGAATCTTCACCGACCGTCCTTGTTGCACTGGTTCCTAATTTTGTCCTTTCTTATTACTCCACACATTCAGCTCAGCATTTGCAGCTCATCAGTATCCAGTAGTTGCCCCTGTCTTACTGATGTTGCCCAAGTTTCTGCCCAATATTAACAAGGTCAGTTTCACAGCTGTTTTCATTCTCTTTCTGGTTTCAGCAATATTGTTCTATCACATAACACTTATTCCAAATAGTCCAACCAGATCTAATCTATTTAATTTCCATAACTCCAGCTTCTTTTTCCACTGACCTTAAATACTTTAAACTATTTATTTTTTCCTAAGTTTTCACTGATAATCTTCACACTTGTACTCTAATCCTATTCTCTGGGCTCAAACTAACAGTCTGTACTTTGGCCTTTGCTCTACTGATCTTTATACTAATGTGCTCCAGTGCTTTAGTCCGGTTGTCACATAGTCAATCATGCTTTCATCATCTCCATCACATAATTCTATGTCATATAAAAACATCATTGACCATGGCTGTTCTTGTTTCAGTTGCTGAAGAACTTCCATGACTATCAGGAAAAGGTAGGGGTCCCAATCTTGGGCAATTCAACTTTGGCTTTGAAACAGTCATTCCTTCCCCGCACTTTCTTACTGTTGTAGAATCATAGAATCATAGCATCTCAACTGTTTCGAAAGAGGCCATTTGGCCTATCAAGTCTAAACTGACCCTCAGAGGAGATAATGGGAACTGCAGATGCTGGAGATTCCAAGATAATAAAATGTGAGGCTGGATGAACACAGCAGGGTGTGCTCCTGAGATGCTGCTTGGCCTGCTGTGTTCATCCAGCCTCACATTTTATTATCTTGACCCTCAGAGGAGCTTTCCACACAGATCCAGTTCCCTACTCCATCCCCGTAACATCCCACTTTTGCCATGGCTAATGCACCTAGTCTGTACACCCCTTGTTACCACTTGTCCAATAATCCTTGCACATGTCCTGTCATAATCATACATACGTCAAAGGGATTCCATGAATTCACCACATCTTCAGACGATACTTATAATTTCTCCCATGCACCCATTCTAAAGCCATCTCTAAAGAAATTAATGCATACTTCGTGTTGCACTGACCATCCCTATATCTTTCATTATCTGTCTCAAAAAAAGGCATGAATCTGAACAGATCTTAATGGACTTCCATAGTTTTCTCATGTCCATGACTCCTTCTCCCATAACTTTAAAGTATGCTCCAGATGATTAAGTCATTAGAAGGTTTTGAAAGCTTGTTTGTCTTCCTTTCTTTTGAATAGTGGTATCAAAATGCTTTGCCTCCACGCCCTTGGGATTTTTTCTCTTACAATAGTATAATTGAAAGGTTTGTTCAGTATCAGAAATGGCCCTTCATTGATCTCTGAATTTGATTAGTTTTTTCCAACTGAAAATAGTTAAATAGTTTCAATGATGGGGAGCAAATACTTGTTGCTGTAAAGGCACTAAAGGTACTAAAGGCAGGAATACTTTATGGAGCCTGGACCTGTCATACTCTGACAGTATGGGAGAATGGTGGGGATGGTGGTTTACGGAACCTGTAAAAGCAGGAAAAAGGATGGGTTGGGTAAGAGCTGTAATTTTGTTTTTCCAATAGCAGGTACAAATTTAGAGGGTAACTAAGCAGTACCTTTCTGGTGAGCTAAATCTCACATGTCCTATGATGACTTCCTACTTCTAATACATTTTAATGCAATGAATACCAATTGTATTAAGATTTTTTATAATTATGTGCTTGCAATTCATGATAAAATCAGCAGCACACAAAGACGTCATGGTACCTGATTCACATTTGTCTAAAGGCAACATGCAATCGTTAGCTTTGTGCAGTTGTCTCTGAGGTCAACAGTTTTCCTTGTTGAACTCAGAAAAGAAAACAGGATGAATAGCAGCTTGAATGAAGGTCTGGGACCAGCAATAGCTCATCAGTGGTGATCAGGGTGGGTGTGGGAGTATGGAATGGGCTCGGGGGAATGGAGGGATGATTTGAGAAGGGTCTAGCATCCTGGGTGTAGTGAGGGGGTGATGGAAAAAGTCTGTCGAGTAAGAGAATGAAGCCCTAAAATTCAGTGTGCTGCCTCCATGTAGTCCATCCCATGATTGTGGCTAGTGGAGTTCTTATAGGTCTTTGAGTTCACCTACAACATTTCAGTTATTCCCACTGAGTGTGATCTCAGACAATGTCCTTTACGATTAGATTAGACTAGATTCAATGTCACATGTACTGGAATATAGTGAAAAGTGCAAAGACTAGCCACATCCTGGCACCATCTTAGATTTCTAAATAAAAACCAAGAAACTAAAGGAAAAGATTTTGAATTTGTTCAGTCCTCTCCATGATTTACCCATCCAAGTGCTCAGTTCCCAACCTGACCATGATTTCCCTAGCTTTCTCTCCCAATGCTGGAAATCAGCCGGGGCCTGGAACCTCCATCATCACCGCTGCTGTGGCTTTGACCCACCCAGCTCTGTGTCAGCCGAGTCCTGCGCTGGGCCTGATCAGGCCTTGGATCCAGGCTCCTCATCTGCCACCAATAACATCTGCCTCTGCTGCCACTCCTTTGAAGCAATTCCATTGTCTTCCATTTTAAAATCTTTGGCCAGATCGTGCATTTTGAAAGATATCAGAAACACTGGAGGCAGAGAAAAATCTCTCAGCCTTCAAATCATCTCATTCCCTGCCTCACAATCTCCTTCACCAGCCACAGCATTCACTTGTCCTCTATCTCCATCACCAACACTGACGCTTAGAAGGGAATTTCAGCTGAACCTGCAAGTTTGGCTATGTCCAACAGTGTGGCAGGTACAACACTGGATACTAAGATGAATATTCAATAAAGAGTGGACATAAAAACACAATATTGTTTCTCACACACTAAAGAAATGTCCTTAATTCCTCTGTAACAACGAATGTATGCTAATCATATACATAAAATAAGATATTGAGCTTTCTGACTAAGCTATGTTGATGTTTACGTGAATAAAGTGAAACCAACTTAATGTTATATGTTTACAAGTGAAATTTAGATTTGAAAACCACCCATGCCCTCCATTGTGCACTCAATAAGTCTGAAATTAATGGTGATGGAGTTGAGCAGGAAAGTTGTGGCAATAATGAAGAGCCTTCCTGTTTTACAGGAAGTTATTTTATAGCTCTTCCACAGCGGCCACATTGACAACTGGCAATGAGTTTCATCGCTGGAATGCTACCCCGCTGCATGATTACCATATGTCTGCTTTTTGCACCATTGGTAGTTTAAAATTTAACTTGAATCATGTGGAAGTCAGCAAAATGCAAAATTATAGATCTGGTGGGCAAATAGTGCACCACAGTTAAAATTCTGCCCTTTGTATGTAGCTCCAATTCAGTATTGAAGGAATGCTGAACTGTCAAATATTAAACATTGGCACTCTCTCGATATGCATAAAGATTCCATGGCACCATGTTAAAGAAGTTCAAAGCATTCTCCTGGCTACTATTAGTCTCTCAGATTTTACAGTTGACTTGGTCATCAACGCTTGTGGGTTCTTACTGTGATCAAAATGCTGGCTGCATTTCTTACATCACAACAGTAACTGTGCTTTAAAGTTTTTTGTTGGATATGAAGTGCTTTTTAGATGTCCTCAGGTCTTGAAAGGAGCTATGTAAATGCAAGACTATTTTTATGTCATTACTCTGATCTCTTAAGTAAATGTTCCTAACTGCGTATGCCATTGCATCAAATTTTTCATAGTCCTGTGATTTGCTTCAGATGTTATGAGGATTTTAATGAAGAGTTCCCAATTGTTCAAGGGAGTTGCGTACCATGAAAAGAAGCCAAGTAGACTGTGCATCACATTGTAAATAATCATTAGATTCTGTGGAAGTGATCTCTACAAATCAATAAATCCAAACTGGGAAATGTGATGCTACCAGAGATAATGGGAACTGCAGATGTTGGAGAATCCGAGATAACAAAGTATGGAGCTAGATGAACACAGCAGGCCAAGCAGCATCTTAGGAGGACAAAAGCTGATGTTTCGGGCCTGGACCCTTCATCAGATGCAGGGTCTAGGCCCAGAACGTCAGCTTTTGTGCTCCTAAGATGCTGCTTGGCCTGCTGTGTTCATCCAGCTCCACACTTTGTTATATGTGATGCTACTGATTTTTTGACCATTTTTCCAGAGGATTTAGATGTGTCACATTTAAATTCTGTATTTTAAAAGCAAGAAGTATTCACACAACTTAAAAGAAATAAAAGATTGAAGGTAGATAAACATCTAATAAGCTAAAGCATCAATAATGTTTCCCTGGAAGGACCAAAAACAGTAAGTACTAAATAGTTTAGTTTAGTCATTGATTAACACCATACACTTACTGCATTGGGAGGGCTCTAGTCACGAGGACATGATAGGGACTGTGTGACATAAACATTCCCCTCTGATTGTGGAAAAAGGAGACAGAGTCAATTAAAACAAGAGCACTCACAGTTAGGTTTTAAACAGAAAGCTGGCAGAAAAGGTTTTTGCCAGATTCAGATGGTTAGAATGCTGTAGATTGCTTTAGGTTAATTTAAATAAAGCAACATAACCCATTAAAGTGGACAACATGTTCGTTATTTTGTATTACTAGGCAAAGACACATAGTACCTACTGAATTAATTAAATCTGATTGTGATGGTTACACTATCTGTTCAATTTCTATCAGTACAAATGATTCACATCTGGCCTGAGAGGAAATATCTGACAGTTCCAAGGAGTTCAGTAACTTCTTGGGAGTGTAAGGCATGAGTAACAGATAATTCTTTAAGGATCTTCAGTCGGATATTCTCCACCTGAATCTTATTCTCTCATTTTATAATATTTCACACTACTAATTTGATAGCTGCACTGATATTTGACTGTAAGCGTGAAATAGTTTGATTTTAACAGTGATGGCTCACCTACACTAACCTACACCAACACACAAAACTAGCTGAGCAGTTTTAATGAATATTTTTGATCTGAAGTTCAGACTTGTGGGACAGTAATCCTACTTGTTTTGTGTGGTTTGCTGTATCAGTAATACTGACACATTAATTAATTGGTCTGACATGTATGCATTGCTGCTGCATAGAAAGTGGTCCCTCATGGCCATTAAGCTATTTGTACACAATTCTGAAATGAGTATCCTGATACTGCTCTCAACCTCCATCGCAGACACATCAAACTCAGATTTCTGTATTTTCAACCACAACTGTGTTGCGAAGAGAAAAAGGCACAGGTGAGAGTTGTGTAGAGTTTATAGAATAGATTTTATATGCAATTAATATATCTGGCAGCGTTGCACCACAAGTTATTCATGAACAAATGCGCATGATGTGCTTTTGATTTTCTAATCATCTACCTTGAAAGCAGAGGATATCAGAGGATAAATTGCTCAGTAAGGCAACAATATTGGCTTCAAATTTTGTGTGGAAAAACTTGTGAAATGACAGCTTGAAATTACTGTTGGTGATATTGCTGGATAAACACCCTTATAGGGTGTTCCTTTGCTCTTTTACAAAGGCTTATTTTAAATAGATTTTAATGACATTGTGAAATTGGCACAAAGAGAAATATGGACAAGCATGTTGAACATTTCTCCAGAAACTCACCAGTGGTAATTTCTGCTCTTAGAAAATCTACTGTCAAATGATGAAATAAAAGCTTTGCGGGACACAGAAAATCTGACATATTGATTCCCCCTTTGACTGCGTGTCTTTTGCTGATCAAATTTCACCCATTAGTTTCTGAAACCTGTCAAACTCCTACATTTTCTTTCAGTTGTGCAATGTTGGAATGAAGGAGTCTGGTGGAGGATTAAAAAAAAGTCAAAGTTTTGACATTGTCAGCATATTTTGTAACTAAGTTGAGGCACTATATTTATTCCAGGCAGCATTGCTCCTCTGTTATAGTGACTTTGTGTGCTGCTGAGAAATCCATTTAGAATGTCAAATCAGTTGGGAGCTTTTTAAAAAGTCATCCTCAAGATCAAGGCCAACATTTTCTGTCCATCCCTCATTGCTTTTGAGACGATGGTGGTGAGCCAACATCTTTGGGATTATTGGCTTGCTAGGCCACTTCAGAGGGCAGTTAAGAGTCAACTGTATTCCTGGGAGTCTGGAATCACACACAGGTCAGGCCAGTAAGGAAGGCAGACGTCTTTCTCTAAAGATCACCAGTAAACCTGATGAGTTTTCATGACAATTGGTAGCTCCACGATACCTTTTAGTCCTGATTTGTTTATTAATTGAAATTGAACTCCCCTCTGCCAACGATCGGATTTCAACCTCTGTCTCTGGATCACTAATGAATACTTTGGTAACATGACTATTATGCTACCGGGTCCCCTGCAAATGATAGCAGAAAAGGCCTGCAATATCATGAAATTACAATAGTTTGATATGAGGATATGATCCAAGGAATACATTCACAAGAATATAAATTATTACTAAGGGAAACAAATGGGAGAAGGAGAGAAGTGGATCTTAAAGATGTTCTGTAAGTCCATATGTTGTACAGTGTAGGATCAGGTTCAAAAAGCTTGAAAGCCATTGAACAAGAAAAATCATTTATTATGCTTTAGGAATTTGTAATGTGAGTCTGTTACGGAGAATGCACTATGTGAGTTTGTATAATAACTGTTAGAAGGATTACAAGTCTGTAGTGTCCGATCTCTCAGTGTGCACCAATCTGCCTTTCTTTATTCCTCCCTTATACTTTCAATGTCAGTCTTCCTAAAACTAAATTCTTGATTGTACCACTCTTTATTTCTATCATAACTCTTACTTCAACCTTTAATGTAACGTATCCACTGTTAGTGAACAGTTTACTGACTGTGAATGAAACCATAATTCACAAGCCATTGAAAAAAACAAACCTTTTACTCTTTGTTTGCAGCAACTATCATTATTCTGACTTGCAAAAACTGTTGATAATTATTTCCATGAAAAAGGTGTAGTTCAACAGAGAACAAAGAAGAATTGGGGTTGCAGTCAAACCATGTCATTGACTCCCTGCAGTTACAGCCTCCTCAGTGAGAGCACTGAATAACAGAATTACAACCCACATAGCAATTTCCCTTACTTATCCTCAATATAATCAGCCCAGCTTGTGTGGCAGTCCTTACATTAACAACTTGCCAATACTCACTGTGTTGGTTAGTGTGAGTGGTTACTCAGGTGGGATGCCAGCAGCGTCTTTGGAACTGCCTCTATCGTCCATAGAACAACAAGAAAGGAGAATATTTAGTGAAAATGTATAGGGGCTTCCAAATGATGAAGTCAGTAAAGTTCACAGACAAATCAGGGAAAGTCAGAATGGAATATTTAGTGACAGTTGGCATTATGTAATTTTGGAGCAAAAGGTTTTCAGGAAACATTTGACTAGGGTAATGTGAACAGAACTTAAACAGGATGAAATATGGATAATGTGGCAAATTCAGCACAAGCTAATTGTTGTATCAGGTAATGGCTTTGAAAGGGTTAATGGCAAAAGCTGCATCCAGATGCATTCAATATAGTATTGTAAGAACTCAGGTGAGGAAAGCTAAAACAGCCTTTGGAGCTTATGGGAAGATAGACCATCATCTCAATCTCCTCATAGACTTCATAACAATATCTATGTTATCAATGTAATTTGTATCTGATTGCTAGCATGCAATATAAGACAACTTTCGAAAGAAAAGAGCCATTACCTAATGTTTCTGTTCTAACACACTTGTGGCTCTGTAGACCCAGTCAGAAAAGGCGAATGATGGTTGCAATCGACCTGAACACATTGGCAGTGGTTAGGAATGCATGCTAATATAACATGGCAGGCAATGGTGAGTTTTGGAATTCAATTTAGCTGCACTAATTACAGCAAACCCAGAAAACATTTAAAGCTTGCAGCTTCAGGAGGGACATGGGCCGTCAGTAACACAGGAAGGTGAACAATCAAGTAGCCTGCAGCACTCAAACTTGTGGTAAGATTCCACAAGGCAGAATCTGCAGTCAAGGATAAAGGATTTTTTTAAAAATTGGCAAAACTGGCAAAAGCAGTCATAAACAAGAAGTTCCATGAAGCTTGTGCAGTCGTCACTCCAAGGTCGTTACAGTTTGCGTTGAATGGTAGTAGTCTATGGGAGTGGTTCCAAGTTGGAGTTTACCTAATCATCAAACAGATTGGGGACCCTATGAGTAAGGCTAAAATCTCTGGTGGGTAAGGGGAAACCTTTTAAAAGAAAACAAACAGTGCAATTACAGACTGAAAAAAGTTAGAGATAAAAGAAGAACTACAACTCACAGCGAGCACTGTGAACATAGTGGGCCAACATCACAAGGCACAGATTCAGTAAGGGAAATCAAGGATCATAGATGTAATTTAAACTGAGTCCCCAGCACTGGTAACATTGCAAATCCCTACTAAAGTGATAAAGGGGCAATCTAGAAGTATAAGCAGGCAGATCCTAACGGGGGAAGAAAATAAGGAGATGATTGAGTCGGTAAAAAGAGCGAGATTTCAACAATGGTTAAGATGGGAAGAATTTATTAAGGCCACAAAAACTGGGATTTGGAGAAGACATTAAAGTAAACTTTGATAAAATTATAAAAAAAAACAAGCAATGCTAGAAGCACCACACACAATGCAAATCGTCTGAAAAAAGCTACTAAGAAAATGGATTTCATCTTTAAGGCTGTAGGTAGCAGGGTTTATTCAGCAAAGTTATGGAAAAGGAGGGGAATTGTTTATTGGGCCATGACAGGCGGAAAATTATCATTTTGTCATTGTATAAATGCAGGAAACATCACTCTGGCCATAGAATGCAGGAAAACTCCTCTTAACTGCAAAAGTGTAGGAAAGCAGTTCAGGAACACAGCGTTGCTGTACTTCACAGTTGTAAGCCTTTAAGATAAGGAAAAGAAAACAGCTTTGTTGTACAGCAAAACTGTAAGTCTTTCAAGCACACAAAACAAAATAGCATCCATGTACTGAAGGATTAAAGTCTTCAAAGTAATGAGAATAAAGCAGCACTGAGATACTGAAGAATTTTAAAAAAGCTTTAATGTAAGAAAAATATTAGGAAGAAATGGCAGGAGAAATAGTATTGCTAGAAAGATTTCATTTCTAAGATGGGTTAAATGGAATTTAGAATTGGACATCTTTGAGAAAACAGTTCTTAAATAAAGAATTCCGGAAGAATTATTAACTCTCCATACTGTCTTAGTGGGAGATGGATGATGGAAATGTAATTATATGCATGAATGTATAAATGTTAACTATGGGAAAAAGTCTTGTGGGGTGATAAAGTACAAGTATTCGGTTCTGAAAGTATTGATGCAAAAGAATGCATTAAGTTCCACCCAGTCTAAAACAGCATAATGACTTGTTTGGGGAAAGCAGAATAACTCGGGATCTTGAGGAGCACAACTACCATCCAAGTCTCCTGAAAATTTTGTACCTGATCGCTATAAAGTAATAAACTACTTATCGTTAGACTACCCAATGGTTTTCCTCCAACACACCAGACTAAGTAGGTCATACAGATGAAGTCACAAAAGGGCATGGTAGCAGCAACAATCTACACAATCATGTTGGCAGTGGTTGGCAACTCTTGCTTATACAACACTAAGGGGAAAACATCAGCTTGGGTCAAATTAAGTCAGCATGAGTTAATATACGCTCATTGGGACAATAATAGTTAAGACATTAGTCATGAAGAAAGCCTCAAAAATTGAATGGGATGAAAGTTAGGAAAGAAACCTACAGAGGTTTTCCAAATGATGTAGAGATTTTTAAAAGGGTACAGAAATTGACAGATGATTCCCAAAATTGTAAGAATCAATAAGAAAGGGATATGAGCTCAGGATTTTCATTAAAAGGGAGATGTTAAAATATTTTGTTTCTGTTTTGGTTTTGTTTCATGTCTAATTTCCAATTGCTGGACTTTGCTATGTTCTGGGAAATTTGTTGAGGTGAAGTGATGTGACAGTTGCCAGGATTCATGATTCAATAGGGTAGCTTGGTAAATAAGGTGAAGGTCTTCTCAATAAGAACATGATGAACAACTGGAAAATGTAATTCAGCATTTTAATCTTCAGCTGTTTTAGCTCTTCACATTGTTTTCTTTCCTTGGGTGCTTCAAGGTGATATCATGATGTACTATGAAAATGTCGCAAGTAGTTTCACATTAGCTGGGCCAGAATATGTGTCACTGTTATCACAGCCACATTTCTGCTCTTACACCCCAAGTGAATGCATTTTTGGGATAATAGATAAAAATAAGGGACAAGCAGCACTGTTAACATTTCAAACCATTCCACACTGATGTTTTAAGAATAACAGATATTGGGCAAATAGTAGTTTTTAAAGTTAAAAAGAGAATGGGGAGGTCATAGAGTCTTATAGCGCAGAAAGAGACCCTTCAGTCTAACTAGTCCATACTGACCATGTTCCCAAACTTACCTAAACCCATTTGCCTTCATTTGGCTCATATCCCTCCAAAGCTTTCCTATTCATGAACTTATCCAAATGTCTTTTAAACATTGGAACTGTGCCTGCATCCACCACTTTCTCTGGCCGTTCATTCCACACACAAACAGCCTTCTGTCTAAAAAAAATGCCCCCTTGTCCTTTTTAAAACTTCCTCCTCTCAACTTAAAAATATGCCTCTTAGTTTTGAATTCCCCCAAAAGAAAAGGCCTTTGCTATTCACCTTATCTATGCATGATTTTATAAACCTCCATAAGGTCACCCAGAAGGGAGTGTGCATAGCTCTATGATTACTCAGCATGGTAGCATCAAAATGAACTGGAAGAGAGTACAGCAAGTCTAGAAAAAGTAATGCTGTGAGCAGAGACATGACAATATACAGGGATTTGTAAACAAGGTGATAGGTTTGAAAACCAATGGATTAGAGACAGACAGCCAGTGCAATTTGATGAGGATAAGCACAATAAGTGAACAGGTCTTCATGTAGAACAGGAAATAGGAACCAATCACATTCAGAATTTACCATTCAGAGGACAATAATAAAGAATAGACAAATTAATCTTCAAATGAATTTGAAAGTAAATCAGTTTTTGTTTTGGAGTATGAATTTTAAAGGTTTAGTAAAGTTCCTTCCTCAATGAGACTAATATATTCATTCTGTACAATATCTGTTATCTTTCAGTGATTTTTAGATGCAGTATTGATGTGACATGGCTGAACATCCTGTACAGGTTTTCGTATATGGTTTGCTTGTGTCCTGTGGGATTTTTGGAAATGCTCTGGTTATCTGGATTGCTGCTGACTCCATTCGGGAAAACCGTTACCTCGCCTCCTCTGACCTCATCCTGATGAACATTGCAGCTGCAAACCTGATGCTTTCCCTGACAAGGAATACCTTGCTTCTGACATTCGATGCTGGACAGTCTGTTTCTTTCTCTGACCCAGGCTGTAGGTTGATGATGTTCATCTGGACCTGGCTGAGGTCAGCAAGTATTTGGGTCACCCTCAGTCTGAGCCTGTTCCACTTTATCACAATCAGAACAAGCAGGACCATGTTGGAAAGGTTACATGAGAGGAGGAAGGTTGTGAATGCTCTGGTGGTAGAGTGGGCTTTGAGCTTGCTCTACTCAAGCTTCGCCCTGCCGTACTCATCCAACTCCAAGAACAACACTACCAATAACTTAATGGTGATCAGTAGCACAATAAGACCTTTACTTGGCTGTGTGTGGACATTTCCAAACGAAATTAGTGGCCTTGCATATGCAATGGTGTCTGTTGTAATACACGAAGTAATCCCCATTGGTCTAATGATATTTGCCAACACAGCCACATTGCTATTTCTCTACAAGCACTACAGGAAAACTCAGGATGTCCAATTCGCCAGTAGCCACATTAATTCTGAATGGAAAGCTGCAAAGACCATCCTATGTCTCATTTTACTGTTCATTTTCTCTTGGGGAACCCACGTATTTTCAATAAATTATTATAATTTTAAGGGTAGTCCTTCAACAAGGTACATGCTAATTATTGCCAGGTTCTCAGCCTCAGGATTTGTGGGGTTCTACCCACTGGTGGTGGCAACTGGACACACCAAATTAAAAAAGAAAATAAGATTCATTCTGAAGTGTGGATGGCTGAATCACACACAACAGAAGTGATTTTTTTAAAAATCAGAAATAGCCAAAAAAGGATTGTCTTGTCTGGAGCAAAAAAATGGCTACTTAAACTGTACGAATTTCTAGAAACTTTTCCAAATGTCATTGTTTAGTGGATTATGCTGTAAGTGCATAGAGTTGTGAGATAGCTTTGCTGTCAACCTATATCTTATTTATATAATGTCTATTATCAACTTATGCCCTCAGATGTTTATAAAAGTTATAATCTGCACCACTATGCCCCATACTATAACTGCATAAGGCACTGAGAACCTACCAACAGGAGCAAATCATTCAGCTTCTTGAACCTGGACTGATATTAAATAATGGCTGATCTGTAGTTCAACCCCATCATTCCATATCCTGTCTAACCTCAAAGTAACAGAAATGAATCAAGCTCAGTTCTGAGAGCTTTGACCAACCAGCATCGGCAAACATTTGGGAGAAAATGTATCGATTTCTGCGACCTTTTCTAAATAACCTACTTCTACTCAACGATAACCTTTAATTACATTAAATACCTCCATCAGATCACCATTCAATCTTCCACATTTACAGAATACAAGCCAGGCTACTGCAACCTGTCTTTTTTTAGCTTTACAATTATTTTGGTGAATATGTGCTACAAAGTCTCCATAGCAAGTGTATCCTTCCTGTGATGCATGGCTCAAAACTGAATGCTCCAGATGGGATCTAACCAGGGCTACAAACCACTGTCGTAAAAACTCCTCTCCTTTGTTTTCCAGCCACCTTGAGGGAAAGGCGAACATCTCATTAGTCTCTTGCATTGGTTTCAGTAACTATGCCCTAACTTTTAGTGGTGTCTGGATATGAATGCACAAGCCCCTTATTGACCCCATAATTCTCCCATTCAGAAAATGCTTAATTTATCTATCTTAAATCTAAAGTAGACTAGCTCACACGTACCCTGAATTTCATTTTTCATAATTCTACTCACTCATTTATCCATGTCTTTTTATAATTTCGAATTCTCACCTGCACTATTTATTGTGCCCTGCAACTTAGTGTCATCTGCAACCTCTGAGATACACCTATTTCTTCTTTCATGTCATTTATAACCGTAGTGAACAGCTGTAGCCCAATTGAGCCAAGTCAAGGTGGTGTGGTTTAGGAAGTAGTGAGCATGCAAAAGGTGACATTCCCAAGTATCTGCTTCTCTTGTTCTTGTGATGGTAGAGGTCAGGGTTTGGAAGCTGCTATTGAAAGAGACTTGGTATGTTACTGCAATGTATCACATAGATAATACACATTACTGCCCCTGAGAATCACTGGTAGGGGGAGTAAATGTTTCAGGTGGTGTATCGGGTGCTGATAAAGCTATATCCTGATGGCACTGAGCTCATTGTGTTGATGGAGATGCACACATCAGGCAAGCAGAGGGTATTTCACTCCATTTCTGACCTGTACTTTGTAGGTGATAGTCAAGCTTTGAGAAGTCAGGGGGTGAGTTACTGGTCAGAATATCCAACCTCTGAGCTGTTCTTGTACCACAGTACTTGCATGGCTGGTCCAATTTGGTTCCTGGTCAATGCTAATCCCAGGAGGTTGATGGTATCGTACTTTGCAATGGTAGTGCCAATAATGAGGAGAGATGGTTTTCTTTTACCCAGATGTTCCACCAAGTTCAAACCTGTTCATTCCCTATATTTCCATCTTTTAAAGTAACAATCTCACTCTGTTTTTAAAGAGTGTTTTTCTGGACTTGCCAGAAGAATCTGTGCCTTACCTTCGTGTAAAGAAGGTTTTCATGCTAGCCTCCTGTTTAATTATGTTTGTAATAATCTGAAATATGTGCCCTTTCACAATAATCTCACTGACAGTCTCTCACTCTCTTAAAACTCTTCATTATTTTGTTGACCTCTATGAAATCCCTTCTTATGTTACCCAATTAGTGTGCTGATAGCGGGCAATACAATAGAATAGAGAAGAAATGGAGTTCTTCCCCAATCTCTGTTTATTACTTTCCACAAGCATGTGCAGGGGTGGATATTCTATGAGGGCAATGTGAGACCAGGCTGTGCTTCTCCATAGTGGAGTGGACTCACATTCCGAAAGGATGTCCACTTGGGCAGGATGTCAATAGCAAAGCCAATATCTGCAAGCAAAGAAAATCAAAAAGGAGGCTGAACAAAGAAAAGTAGGCTAAATAAAGGTGCCAATTATTTCAGTGCAACATGGGTATAACGGTAAACAGTGCCTTGTGTTAATCACTGAGTGCAGTAGTTTGTATGGATAACTGTTTATATCTGATGTTCTAAAATCCGGAAACTTATCTATAAAATGATGAGGAATAACACAAAGATCTGAACCCTTATGGTACTCATTTTCTGTACGTTGGAAAGGTTAATCTGCATACGATGTCATTCAAGCACAATAGTTGACAGTGGATCGATTTCTCCATCAGACAGTTCTGGTGTACAACTTCATGTCAAATCATAAACAACGTATGCTTCAAAACATTAGCAAAATAGTGAACACACCATGTGTAGTCAGAGTCAGTAAGTGCTGAACACTTACAGCTTGTCACTATTCTGGATCTGGGACAGGCAACCTCCTCTTTGTTTAGATATGTGCACCCCAAGGAACAGCTGTGATCTCTAGCTGATTGTCTGTCGGTCTGTGTCTCTGTGTGGTAGAAAAAATAAAGACTATCTTATTCATTTGAAATCATGTTATTTTGTGCTTTGTACGTAGCTAACATCTATTGAAAGTGTCAATTACAACTTCTAGAAATATTAAATGTGCATCCCTCAGAGGTTCACTCCTTGACTTGCTTTCACTTTCGTCAACAAACTGAAATGGGCAAATTGTAATAGTCTCTAGGTTCAGGAAACACGATGAAATCTTTGAAAAAATTGTGTTCCCATACAGCATGCTTCAAAAATATCATCAAACCAATAACTTATCATTAATGCTTGAAGTACTCAGGAAGCTAGGACTGTGAGAAAGTATGACAATGCCATTTCATTGGGCCGCATCTCACGGTCAATAGAAAATCAACAGTACACCTCACTGACCTTGAAAAATGTTGCCCACAAAGATCAAGCCCTCAGTTCTGAAGAAGGATCAAGATCTGAGGAAGGGTCACTGGACCTGAAACGTTAACACTGTTTTTTCTTTCACAGATGCTGCCAGACCTGCTGAACTTTTCCAGCAACTTTGTTTTTGTTCCTGATTTACAGCATCCGCAGTTCTTTCGGTTTTTACTCTCTGTTGAGTGCTTGACTTGAGCATTTGGTTTGAACCTGGCACCAATTCAAAGGAATTTCCAAGCATCCAGCAGCAATAATGCACCATGCAGAGTGAAAGCCAATCACATCAAAGTATTCTCACTGATTAGAAACCAGGAAGTATGAATTACAGAATCCATTCATTTTTAACTTTGACAGTTGATAAAATTAAATGACTGGGACATAACGCAACACTAAGAAAGATTTTAAAATTCCAAAAGCAAAGTTTTGATTGAGTTATTATTTTTAAACGATCAGAAAGCATATGTACCTATACTGATTCCATGGCCTGGTATTCTGCATGTATATTTCTGTCTACATAAATTTAAACTGAATTCTTCCAGATTTCTGAAAACGGGCCCATTTCTTGTAGTTCTAGAGTTCGTCATATTCCTGAAATGTTAGAATTGCTTAAGGGTTTTAAATCGTGAATTATATTTTGACTGAGTAAACAATCACGACATTCAACTTCTTCTCTCAATTTAGATGCTTTGAATTATGTAGCATCTTAATTGCCCTTATCTCCATTGTTTCCAGTGCCTGGATGTTCTTGCTGGGGAAAGGTATGGAACATTCCAAGTCATCAGTGTTGGAGATGCAGGTCTGAACAGGTTGATCAAAAAGATCTAAAATTTCAGACAGCTCTTCTAGTGCATTCAAAGTGTCCCTATCTCTGAACCAGGAGGCTTGGGTTCAAAACTCACCCACTGTAGATGAGTGTGAAGGCATTGCTGAACAGGTTGATTAGAAAGTTTGGAAAAAACAAAGAGCTTGGGTAGAGGGCTCCTGTGATACAGTGGTAATGTCCCTAACTCTGAACCAAGAGATTTAGGTTCAAATTGAATCCACTCCAGAGGCGAGTTATGATATCCCTGAACAAGTTTATTTAAAATACTCGTAAGAACTTGGGTGGTCCCCTTCCAACTCCATTTTGATTTAGTCCTCTTCTTCCTTCCACATCTCTCCCTCATCTTTGGTGGTCTGCATTGCTTTTAATGGGCTTTGCATGTAAATTAATCAATTGGAAAAGGCAGGGAATTTACTGGTGGTGGTTAATCCATGGAATGTATCATGGGTGATTTGGTGACATGCATAAGAGCACTTCTGGATATAAAGCAAAATTTAATAGAAAAGCTTGGGTGCCACCCAGAAACAGATCATTTGAAAGAGCATTTGACTGAAGATTTAAAGGTCCCTGGTTTAATCCTGGATTTTGGCAGTGGTATTTCTGCATTCACTTCAGTAGAACACACAGATCAGGAGACGAGTTTGACAGGCAGCCTAGCTGATATCATTCATGGAATCATAAAATCCCTACAGTATGGAAGCAGGCCATTCAGCTCATTGAGTCCACACCGCCCTTTTGAAGAACATCCTCCCCTAGCCCTGTAACTCTGCATTTCCCACTGCTAAACCATCTAGTCTTCACACCCTTGGACACTATGAGCAATTTAGCACGGCCAACCGACCTAACCTGCACATCTTTGGACTGTGGGAGGAAACTTGAGCACCTGGCGGAAACCCACGCAGACACAGGAGAATGTGCAAACTCCACACAGGCAGTCACCCGAGGCTGGAATTGAACTGGAGTCCCTGATGCTGTGAGGCAGCAGTGCTAACCACTGTGCCATCATTATTAAAAATCAACATGTCCCCCATCATGCAGATTACAGCAATTCTACTCATTTTGTAGGGTTTGTTTTTAAAAGAGGTTGAGTGCTTCCACAGCTATTGTTTGTGTTGAGGGTGTCCTTAGGGAGCACTGCAGTGTCACCAACACTCTTAATGTCATTAGAGAGAGATACCAGGATATTGTAGGAGGTGGAAAGCATTATTCCCCCCTCATCTCCATTTTGATTTAGTCCTCTTTTTCTCTCCCTATCGTTCCCTCACTTTTTGGTGTCATTGCACTGCCCCTGACAGGCTTTGCACGTAAATTGATAATTTAACAGGAAAAAGGGATGATTTGGTGTGGAAAATGAAGGAATAGTGTAACATGGATGATTTGGTGGTGGGAGACAAAACAGTTCAGTGTTGCTTGAAAGCCCTTCTAGATAAAATAAAAACATTAGATGTTTTGGTGGTGGGACCAAAAGTCCACTAAACAAAAACAGGTGGGATAAGAAGTTCAGTGGTGTGTTAAAACGTCGCTAGATATAAATGAAACAACATTGTTACAGTCAGAGGCAGGTGGGAACCAGGAGATGGGATGCATTATTTCTCCATTAAATTACACTTTGATTTAACTCCTCCCTCTTTCCTTACCCTTCTCCTTTGCTGCTGTTGCACTGCCCCTAGTGGACATTGGTGCAATTCATTAATTGTTTCAATTGTCAAACGACTGATTCGGTGGAGCGTGGCCAAAAGAAAATCAAGGTGATTTCAGGTCTTGTGATGAGTAATAACATCCTTGCCACTAAACCAAAAGATCTAAGTACAAGTTCCACCTGCCTGGAGGTGTGACACAGCATGGCCAAACAGACTGGGCTTAAAAAACAGGCTTGGTTGTTCCATCATGGCAGGGATTGACTTCTGGACAGGGATAGGATCCTGAAGTAAAAGGTGGAAACTGTGTTTGTGCTAATTACAACTTTTGACTTTTGCTGCCTGAACAACAAATAGATATTGGTCTGTTTGGACATTGTGACTTGTACAGAACATATTGCCCCTTGGGATTCAAAATCAAATTAGGTTTCCTTGCTGTCATCACACATTGCACTGTTGGTTTAAAATGTCTCTTGCCCATCTATGGTTGTCATTCGAAATTAGTGGCAAACTGCCTTCTTGAAGGAATTGTGTGCAAGGCTTCAGGTACACCAGGTCAGTTCTGTCAGGTAGGATTGAAATCGTATCGCAGCCAGATCCTGTAAGAGTTTCAGATTCCCGATTTCAGAATCAGTTGTACAAGAGTTAACATTCCAGGTCAAAGACCTTGATCTGAAGGAAGACCCTTGACTTAATCCTTGTCATGTTTACTATGTTTTTCTCCCCACTAACCTGCTGAGTGGTCTAGAACTTTCAGTTTTCATTTCAAATTCTCAGCATTTGCAGTATTTTGCTTTGGCTTTGATATTTTATAACAGTTTGTCAATTTAACAGGCATTTTATGCTTTTAGTCGCAATTTACTGGTCTATTGAAATTAGTTTCTCATTTGAAAATGCTGGAACATGCACTTCTGGGAACTGATTTTAATTCCCTTCCTTCACTCACCCAGCAGAAACAATCAAGGGAGGGTTAAAATTGTTTACTTACCGATGTAAGGCTGGCAGCTTTTTATCTTCACCTGTGAAGATGACTGAGACCTCTGGTGCTTGTAGGTGAGGACTTCATTTAAATGTAAATGTTATGGTCTGGTAAAGGGGGTAATCCTTGATGATTTTAATGCAGATCCGGGAAGCTCAGTCTCAACGTGGCAGAAGCCAAATAATGGTCATTGGGTGCCATGAAATGTTTAAAAATGGATGTGCCGTTCTTTCAGGGGTAGCATAGTGGTTCAGCGGTTAGCACTACTGCTTCTCAGCACCAGGAGCCTGAGTTGGATTCCACCTTTAGGTGACCGAGTGCATGGACTTTGCCCATTCTCTCCGTGTCTGTGAGGGTTTCCTTCAGGTGTCCTGGTTTCCTTTCACAGTCCAAAGATGTGCAGGTTAGGTGGATTGGCCATGCTAAATTGTACCATAGTGTCCAGGGATGTGCAGGCAAGATGGATTAGCAATGGGTCATGCAAGGTTACAGGGACAGGGTAGTGGGTCTGGACGAGATGCTGCTTGGACGGTCGGTGTGGACTAAATGGGTCAAATGGCCTGCTTCCAAACTATAGCAAGTCTATGATTAAAATGAACTGGCGTCCTTTCCTTTGTTTTCCTGTGAATCTCTGGATCTCTCCCCAATTGGTCATTAACCTTGCTTCTCTCCATGGGCACTGCATGAGTATTTCCATCATTTTCTGTTTTAATTTCACATTAATTTGTCCGTTCCCTTTCCAGTTGCAGTTTCATCTGTGGTTCATTTCTGGTGTTTACTGTTTACCCATCTGTCTATGATTGTGTGTCAATAATTGTGTGGCTGGGTGTGTGACAGTAAGTAAATGCCAGAGTCATTATGACACAGAGGGATGGGAGTAATGGGAGTAAGATCAGACATGTATATAATGATGATGTCAGAGTCTCATGATTAAGGAAGGACAACTGGAAATAAAGAGTTGTTCCAAGTGAAGAGAATGCGTTTATAGATCAAGCCGTAAGTGCAGAGTGCTTGCAGTAAATTCTGTGGCCTGAAGTAAACGGAATTAGATCCCAAACATTCTAAGCAAGGAAAGCCTGTTTAGGCACAATGGTGAGACAGGACACACGTTTTCAAGTCCCACCTCGTCCAAAAGTCTGTAATGATATTTCTGTACGTGTATACTAGAATGTGTCTGTAACAAAACCAGAGAGGCCATCTCTGAGCCAGAATATGTCTGTAAGCACACATAGCTGCAGGAAAAATTAAAAAAAAACATAGGATTGCTCTAAGCTAAACAGTATTCCCCACATGGTAACAACTGATTGAACAAATTACATTCTTTTCATTAATAGTAATGCACATGTATTGAATGGCAGAGATTCGTTGGCTGGTATCAATGACTCATAATAATTAGTTTAGGATGAAATGATAAAGTGTTCAGACTATGAGCGACAGTAACAGTATTCACCCACCAACAGGACTGTTAATTGGATCAAAGTGCAATTTAGCTTCACAACGATGCCAATCACTCAGGGGAATCAAACTTCAGAGTCCTCTACAGTTGGTTGAAAAATGGATTCACATCCTATTGGATGGTCTGAACCATAGAGCCAAAGAATGAGATAATTTGTAGCAATTGAAGTGGTGGTATTTTATATCGAAAGCTGAAAAATTTATATTGGTCGATGTGAGGATTGTATACTAAAAATATATGGATAACCACTGCCAATAAATGCAATATTTATCTGTTGAGGCAGACAAAGGACAGCTCTATTTATTTTGGTGTTCTGTTGTTGGAGGCCCATAACCATGCTTGTAACAAATGAGAAGATGGAAGCTTTTTACAGCTTAACAAATAATGTTTGAGATTCTCCATGAACAGCCTGTATTTGCATCTAAAAAAGGAACACTCCAGATCCACTTCGCAGAATGATAATTTCTGTCGTCTTTTGGTTTCTCCTATATTATATGGATGACCACAATGTTGGTTAAACAATCCTCCATACTAACTTCCATTTTTGGATTTCGTAGACAGTTTTACAAACAGATGCCCCTCCTGCCACTAACACTCCCCATCTATCCTGACTGGGGACTAATGTACACTGGCTCAGCTGCATCAGTGCTTACATGGCCAAAATGTTCAATTTAGGCTTGAAACAAGGGCCTTCTGGGTCAAGGCCAAGAGAGCTACCCACTGTATCATTCCAGCCTTTTTGCAAGCAAACAAATGATTATTAAGCCTTCATTTAGATGCAACTGGGCCAGAGAGCAGGCTTTGACCAAACGGTGAGTCAAACAGATAGGTTTTAAGGAAAAGTTTCAATGATGTGAGGGAACTTTCCTCTAGACCAAAGCAATTGTTTTCAGCCTTCACCATAACTATATTTCTTTTCTATAACTGTATCTAAATCCCTAGTTACTTAGTCAGGTGAACCACATTTTGACTTGGCATCCAGATTGATCCAGAACATAGATTCAAGCACCATAACTTATCTATCAACGTGGCTGTGTTCTTCCATCTCCACAATATTGTGGGTCTCTGCTGAAATCTATATCCATGCTCTCAAGATTTGATGGCCAAGAAATCTGGATGTGGGAGACAGCACAAAGACTGAGAGCACAAAGGTTCTGCATGCCCTTATGGGGTGAGTCCTAAGGTGCCAGGTCTGAATGGTTCCATGGGCTTAGTGCATTTATGTTGAGACACTGAATTGAAAGAGATATCTTGACAGGAACATTGTGATAACACTGGAGGAGCTCTCAAATAGATGAGAGAAATAGGGAGGGATGACTTGAAAGAGGGCAATCAGGAGCGGGGGAAAGGAGTGATCGCTAGATGAAGATGAAGACAAAAGAGACAGAGAACAACAGTTGAATGAAGAAATCGATAAATGTCAGCCCAGGAAAATCAATAGCTGATAATTTGGGACTGTTAACAACTGACAATGGGATGGCTGTGGTAGCATCCCAAAGCGTGACAATGCCTGCCACATATAAATTCATCTTGTTGTAAAATAAACATGTCATGGTTGTGTTACACAAATGTCTACATGACATGTTTATTTTACTAGATGGAAACAAACTGCTGTAACTGACTGGAGACAGTAACAGGAATAGTGCAACTTTCTTTGTAGAGCATAGTTGGATTTAAGAAAAGTCTAGATATGTATATGAAGGAGAATAAAATAGAAGGGCATGCTGATAGGTTTTGGTGAAGTAAATAATAGGAGGATTGTGTAGGTAATAGACACTGACAAAGACCCGTTACACTAAATTGCCCATTTATGTTTGTAAATTCCATGTAGTTCTACTCAGCACATGTGAATCAGCTTGAACCACTGCCGCAGTTTAGTTTCATGATGCAGACAGCATCTTACTCAGGAGGTACTACATAGAGAGGTAGGCAGGTATTGGACCAGTGGCAGTATAACATCAGGTAAATCAGGCATGCCAACCCAGGAGTTTGTCATCACAATCATTGGACTTTGCTTCCTTAGAATAGCCTCTTTTATTGATTTTGTAAAAAGAGATTTATATAATCACAAGAGATTTTCACAGCAGAGAAATGAACCAGATTAACCTCCACCATGTTACTTCATCTCATCTTACTAACATAGCACAGAATTGTTATGACACAGAAGGAGGCCGTTCAGCTCAATGTGCCTATGCCAATTCTATTAGCTGGTGCCAATCTCCTGCCTTTTCCCATATCCTTGCACAGCATTTATATCCAGTGCCCTCTTGAATGCCTCCATCATATTTCCAGGCCATGCATTCAGACACTAACTACTCACTTCTTTTCTCACATCACTCTAGCTTTTGTTTGCACATAACTTTAAATCTCTGCCTTCTTGCTCTTTTTTTCCTTTTACAAGCAGGAACAATTTCCCCCTGCCTACTCCATTCAGTATTTCCTCTAGCCCTTTCTCCCAAAGCTGTTTATTTAATTTTCCCTTAAATGCATCTATAAAATCTTTCCAACTATCCCATTTAGAGGGTGTCTCGTATTAGCACTAATTCTAGGGTAAAGACTGTTATCTGATTCTTCATCAAATTTATTAGAACCACCTTATTTTTACAGACCCTGATTTTGGACAGGCTCACAAAAGTTACCTTATTGAATCTCTTCAGAGTTTTAAAGACCTTTAGCAGGCCACCATCAATCTTTTGTTTGCTGGATGAAAGAGCCACAACTGTTCAGCCTTAAAAAAACCTTAAAAAGGAAAACTATATGAGAGTGCTTTTAAGAAGACCCAATGGCTCCATAGAATCACTTAGAGAGCCCACTTTGAGTTGTTCTTCCTAATTTCAACAGGTCAATAATAGGAGCATTATAATTTGTCCTAGTGCCTTCAGAACAAGGAGGAGATGATTCAATAAAGAAAGTGCTATACATCAGTTATAAGACAAATGCATATCTATTGAATGATGACACTTTTTAAGCTCTGTTTCACCAACAAAACTACGAGTCAACAAGAAACAAGCGCAAACAAGCAGTTGGGTAAAAAAATGTTGATTATTTTTTCCATCCCGAAGAAATAATTAACCCACTGGGAGCCCTTGTCATTTGATTCTCACGGTGGCTGGCAGGAAGGAAGTGATGAGACTTCAACTCGGGGATTTGCTGACTTGATGAGTTTTTAACTAGAACACACAAGAGAAGCCCCAGCCTAGAATTTAAATCTCAAGGAGATGAACAGCATTTGTATTGCTTTTCTTTCAACCCTTTGAATCACACAAACATACACACACAGCCACATGTAGTTATATGCACATACATTTCTTTAAGTGAAAACTATAGTCTCAAGACTCTTATCATAAGATTATCTACTTCATAAAAAAGATGGAAACAAAGGACCTCAAAAATGGTTTGTCAGAAGTTGAGGGCTTTTCGGTCTGATTCAAGAGCAAATAGACTGATATGCTATCTGAGCATCAATCATGAAAGGAGTCACTTAGAATTTGATCAACCCTTGAACAACACAATAGGTCCTTCTAAAGGAATGAAAACATGAAGATTCTGAGGACAAAATAGGAAATTAAAAGAATCCCCATTGGCAGAATTCCAGTGTAATCGACTTCGCATGATGGAGCAATGATTCAGCATAAGTTTAAATAGATGCCGTCTTAAGTTCTAATTTGCAGAACTCAGACTGTGGGACACCACCTTAAAAAGAACAGCATAAAAATCTTTGAGAGATGCCACTGGAGAGAAAATAAAGGTTTTCAATGCAGAGATGGGGAAAAGACAAATCAGTTAAGAATTGCTGAACTGAATCGAGCTCTAAGGGCGGCAACCTGCCGTGCAATAAAAGTGAAAAAGGGAAGCCTTTACTTCTTCCTAGATCTTATTTTATTCAGATAACGTGTGGACACAATCTCCAACTGTTGAATTGCAGAAACCATTGCTGAATTCTGAATTCAAGTTTTCAACTCCTTCATCTCAGAGAGAAGCTTCAAGCAAGTAACAGACCTCCAACAATAATAGACTGATCTTATTTCCATTTTATAACTACTTTCATTCAGCTTTAATCTTTTTCTCTGTATTTAGCTAATACCTGTGCTACTTTTTAACCTTAGTTACTTCCGGCATCAGTTGTGTAATAAACTATCTTGTTTAAGACAAAATAAGCTACCGCTTATTTTAAAAATTGAAACAATTAAATAAACTAAACAAGCACTAAATAAGCTATACAAGTATAGACTTTACAGATTACTTTGGTGACGATATATCTATTGTGACTTTGACAGCTTATGTGACTATCATAGCAAATGTATATGCCTTGTAGCTCTTCATGGAATTCTCCAAAAGGACATTAGAATAGAATAGAATAGGATAATAATTTATTGTCACTTATATTTATGAAAATACAGTGAAAAGTGTATAACTTGACACAATCTAGTATCATTTTATTGCAGAAATTATAAAAAGAAATAATTAAGACAAAACTCATCTCTTGCTCTCTTCTCGGCTCCTGGGTTCCTGAAGTGGCTAAGCGATGCAGCCACTGAAGCTGTCCCTGAGGCTACCAAAGCAAGGATTTCTAGACCAGACCCATCGCACTCTCAGCGCTGAAGCTGCTGTATCGCCAGAACAGAACTTTGAGGGATAATGCTCCTGGCTACACTCCTATCGTCCCTGCCTGCCACCAACTCCCGTACTCCAGCCACATGCTAAAACAGTGAAAGATAAAATGGGTAAGGTGTTCAACGCCTGGCTAAGAGGCAATGTTAGGAGTACTTCCATTTTATGGGGCATTAGCACCTGTCCTAAGATAGCAGGCATTTCATAATGATGAGCTATATCTCAACAGGAAAACTACTAACAAATGAACAGAAATGGCTAAAAATGAAAGTGAATATTCATGTAGAATAGGAAGAAGGAGAGAAAATAAAAGTGACCAGTAATAAGAAAATGTGGAAATAGACAAGGTAATAATAAAAAAATCAATCAAAAGGAATTTTTAAAATGTAGGAGTAAAGGGTGCAGAGAAAGAAAGCAAAAAGCAGACCAGTTACAAGGAGTGAAAAACTCAAAATATAGACAGGAGTCGTTAGCTAGGACAAAATTAATCAAGACACCAAGAATAGCATTAAATGCAATCCAAGGGAAAAGTGATAACAGTGTGTGGCAATGCTTAGAGAATGGGGAATAAATTTGGAAATTCAAAGCAATTGTGTCACATTAAGAGAAGATAGTAGTAATTCCTGGCCTAGTGATTCAGACTCCAGGATAACATATAGGAGACAATGTTCAAACCCCACCACAGCAGCTGGTGAAATTAGAATTCAATTTCATAAATATGGAACACAAAGCCAATATCAGTAATGGTAACCGTGATAACTATCATTGATTGATGTAAAAGCTCAACTAATTCACTTAATATCCTTTAGAGAAGGATATCTGATATCTTTACTTGGTCTGGCCTAGAGGTGACTACAAGTGCATAACAATACAGTTGACTCATATCTGTACTTTCATATAGCAACCTATTCGGCTCAGGGCAATTTTGGAATGGGCAACCAATGACGGCCTTAACAGTGATGTCCATTTTCCATTAAGAAATGAAGAAAAAACACAGAAAAGGCTACATTTCAACATTCACTGCACTTTGTAAATGATTCAATGGTTATTTATGGTAACCTTAGCTGTGGTTCTTTTCTGCCAAGATTGAGCTTTATTGTGATAAAGAAGTGCAATAGTTGGTAAATATTTTTGGATGGACAGAATAAATAATACAGGAAGATGTATAATGTTGTAGATAAAGGAGTGGTTATGAATGGTGGAGAAAATTGATGTACCCAAAAAAAGGTTCAGAACTTTCTAATGATTTGAGAGAAATGGAAAGGAATCTGCAGACAATTCAGGGATTGGGCCTTAATTGGAATAGCCATGTCTTTGTTCTAAGAAACTTTAATTATTCACTTACTGAGTGAAGCAGGGAAGTGAGGCAAACAGAGATCTACAGGGCTTCTTCTTACAATGGCCCTATGCTAGGCACTGTGATGTTTTGGGCGGTGGGGGGGGTTCAGTTAGCTCACTTGGTTGGAAACCTGACTTGTGATGCAGTATAACACCAACAGCACAAGTTCAATTTCTGCACGAACTGAGGTTATCACAAAGGGCTTACCGGTTTAACCTCCCCCCTCATCTGAGGCATGGCAACCCTCAGGTTAAACCACCAGTAGTCATCTTTCTCTAATTACAGAGCAGCCCTATGATCTCCTGGGATTATAGTAACATTGAAGTAATCAATGCTGCGAGCTGAATAATCAAAATGATCAGATAAGTGTGATAAAAATGACAAGCATTTCAGGAGTAGTGGCCAGAATATGATAAAGCTTAAGCTTCAAATAAAACGGAAAGCAGTTAATATTAAAACAAAAGTTTTCATGACAAAGCACCAATTTTACATACCCTACACTCCATCAACCTTCTCTGAAGGGCCACTAAATCCAGTCTGAGGAGTCAACTAGCTGAGGTGAGGTAGAAAGAAAAACTGACAGACAGGATAGCACACCAGCACAACAACTGGATTTTTTTTCATAGATTACCAAGCTGCAGAGTAAATGTACACCATTAACAAGCAGAGTATTTCAGATTTCTGAATTTTAGATAAATAAATGTATTAATAATACTCTACAATTGAAGAAGAAGGCATATGATCCCTACTGGAATGACACAATAAGAGGGAAGTTTTATTTCATTCACAGAATGAGGATGTTGCTGACTAGGCAGAACCTATTGCCCATCCCGAATTGCCCAGAGGGCAGTTAAGAGTCAACCACATTGCTGTAGGTCTGGAGTCATACGTAGTCCAGACTGAGTATGGATGGCAGTTTCTGTCCCTAAAGGACATTAGTGAACCAGATGGGCTTTTCCTGACAATCAACATTGGATTGATGGTCATCATTAGATTCTGAACTCCAGATATTTTATTGAATTCAAGTTCCACCATCTACCATGGTGGGATTCGAACCCGGGTCCACAGAACATTATCTGGGTCTCTGGCTTATAGCGATAATACCACCAGGCCATCGCCTCCGGAGTGAGGAGGCAACATGAGGAAGTAAAGAAAATGATGAGGGCACATAGTGAGTTTGAGGAAAAATATCAAAATATTTAAAGAACTACCTCTGCATAAGTTAAGAAAAGTGTTCAATGTGAGATAGACACCTGAGGGGTCAGTAGAAGATAAATAGAAATTTCCAGGGATACCTGTAAAGTATTTCACACCAGTGCTTACAAAAGAGATGGGCTTTAAGGAGAAGGAAGATAACACACTGGCTAAAATCATGGCAAGAAGTATTACCATAAAAGTTAATAATTGAAGAAGTTAGTTAACAATGACCATTGCCCAGAAGGATATTCGAAGATCCTAAAGTTATAAATGATGGAAGACTTAAAAATTCTATTTCATGGCTCTTTAAGTGCTGTCATCTGCCAGAGAACTGGAGAGTGGTCAATATCATGCCCAATTTAAAAGCAGGAAGCAGGGTTAACCCTGGTAACTGCTGATAAATTAGTTCAACGCTTAGGAACATTTTAGAATCTTGAAAGATACGATTACTAAGAAATGAAGAGTGAGTTATTCAATTAATTCCTGAAATATTGTGCTGCAGAAACCTGTTTGAGTTCTCTGAAGAGGTGCCACATATGATGGAGATGGAAAGTACAGTAGAAGTGGTGCATGTGGACTTTCAGCAAAGGATCATTAGGGTACTGAAAAAGAAGGGTTTTGGGATTATGGGAAATGTGATATTGATATATACTAGTTTGGAGCCACATAAAAATAATGTAGAATTGTGGAAATTTTTCTAAGTATTTGGAAGCGAGCAGTGCTGTCTCGCAGGGCTCCACAGTGAAACTATTGATGCCATCTCTGAAACTCAATGATTTAGATGGAAGGATAGAACCAGTGATCCAAATTTGCAATTGATAATCATCCTGATTATTAAAAGAAGCCACGAAAATGATTTTTTGGACAAAAAGATGTCAGATGAAATTCTATGTCAGTAAGTGTTAGGTGTTACATTTTATCTAAATGTATTGCATTTTAAAGTGGGAATGGCGAGGTAATGTGAAACTGTAGAGAGAGTTTGGAGTTCCGGTTCACAAAACATTAACAGCAGCACCTTAACTATGTCAGACCATAAAAACATATTACGGAAGTTGTTTTCTTTAATTGACAATATAAAAAGCTGAGATGCAATGGAAAATCTACCTGAAACCCTTAAATGGTTACTGATTTGGTCACCCATGCTATAATAAGGATGTCAAGGCAATAAAAAGGATGAAGGCAGATGCACCAGGACACTACCTGGGTTGTGGAAATGCAGTATGAAAATAAAATAGGCTTGAAAAATAATGCTATTTACTACAGAAAAGAAAAGACTAGAGATGATTTGATGAGTGTGCTTAAATTCTGAAGAAATGAGATACAGCAGTCAGAAAAAGACCCTTTCCAGCATTTAAGTGTATTAGAAGGTAAGGGTAATAATCCTAATCTCTTACTAAAAAGAGATGAGTGATGGTGGTTTAATTTGAGGGCTACCATGCCTCAGGCAAGAGAAGAGGTTGAGAAGGAGAGTCCTTCATGATAATCTCATCCAGAGTGGGATTTGAACCCATACCATTGGCATCAATCACAAGCCAGCCATCCAAGCAACAAAATCCCTGTACAATAAGGTGCAGTCATATTGTAACATTAAATATAGTATCTCTAGGATATCGAGCAAGAAAACCATGTTGTATATAGAAATTATTGCACACCAGAAGAAGCACTTGCCACACAGATCACATTTTATAGGAAGGGATAAAGAAATATAAAAAATGTAAGATTACAAATATTGCTTGCATGGACTAAAAGTACCAACCCAAAGGGATCAAATGGCCTATTTTTGTGTTGTCAGTACTCCATCTACATTTCCTGCAAACTCACTTGCTGCATCAGGACCACACTTTCGGAATGACATGCTATTTCTCACACCAACCACCCTGTGGCCTCTTTGAGATTGGTTACTTGCGCCAAATTTAGAGTGTTTTTTGTGCTATTGGTCCTTGTCCTCTAGAACTGAATGCAGAATGATCTAATCTTATTCCACGGAGGTCCCTAACAATCAATAGAAAGGGAGATATCTACATCGCTGGCGTAGACTGGATTCAAATTCCTGTGTTGTTGAAGTACAAAACCTGTGTCTATTCATTTTTCCCCTTTTATTCATTCATGGGGTGTGAGCCTTGCTGACTAGCCAGCATTTATTATCCATCCCTAATTGCCAAGAGGACAGTTAAGAATCACCCATATTGCTGTGGGTCTGGAGTGACAAGTATGCCAGACCAGGTAAGGATGGCAGTTTCCTTCTCAAAAGGGCATTAGTGAATCAGATGGGTTTTTCCTGACAATCAGCAATGGATTCATGGTCATCATTAGATTCTTAATTCCAATTATTTAATGAATTGAAATTCTACCATCTGCCATGGCAAGATTTGAACCTGGGTACCCAGAATGGTATTTGGGTCTCTGAGTTAACAGCCTGGCGATAATACCACTAGCCTTTTGCCTCCCCTGCAAACTCATACAGAGACAGTCATCGTGAATTTACAACATTGAAAAAGGCCCTTTGGCCTTTGTGTCTGCACTAGAAATCAAGCATCTAACCCCATTTTCCTGTAGCCTTCTCCGCTATGGTACATCAAGTGCTCGTCTAAATAGTTCTTCAATTTTTGAAAACTTCTGCCTCGACCACCCTTTCAGGCAGTGAGTTCCAGATACCCTCAAGCCTCTGATCAAAAATATTTTCCTCAAATCACCTCTAACACTCCTATTCCTTACCCTGAAACTGTGCCCCTTGATTATTAATCCCTCAAATAAGGGGGAAGATTTCTCCCTATCCACCCTGTCTATGCCCCTCAGAGTTATATTTACATTAATCTGATTTCCCCCAGCCTTTTTTTCTCTAAGGAAAGCAACCTCAGCCAATTTAGTCTTTCATTTTTAGCTGAATCAGCCCATGCAACATCTGGTGAATCTCTTCTGCATCCTCTCTGTGCAATCATACCTTTCCTATAATGTAGTGACCAGAACTCCAAGCAGTACTCCAACTGGGGCCGAAGTAACATTATATACAGCTTCATCATAACTGCCTTGCTCTTCATTCAATGCCTTGATTGATAAATTCAAGTATCTCACATGCCTTCTTAATCACCTTCAAGGATCTCTGGACAAGGCACTTGCAGATTCCTCAATCCTCTGTACTTCTGAAAGTCTTACCATTCAACGTGTCCTCTACTTTAGGCCTCCACTTTCAATTCTGCCCAGCACAAACAGATCATCCACTTCCAATTTGCAATATAGCCTCATTAGATGGATTTAACTGGACTAAACTTAACAGCATAAAGAGGTGATATCATCATGAACAAATGAACAATTGAAAAAGTACAACAGAGGAACAGGTCTTTCGGCCCTCCAACTCTGTGCCCGAATTAATTTAAAAACAAACTGCCATTTTTCGATCCGTATCCCTCTATTCCCTCCCATTCATGTAACCATCTAGGTGCTTCTTAAATGTCTTCAATGTGCCTACTTCCACCATCTCTTCTGCAGCGCATTCCAGGCTGCTACCACTCTCTGTGTGAAAAATTTCCCTTGCGCATCTCTCTTAAACCTTTCTCCTCTGACCTTGAGCCTGTGTCCCCTTGAAATTAAAACTTCAACACTTGGAAAAAGCCTCTGACTATCCACCTTACCTATGCGTCTTATAATTTTCTAGACCTCTATCAGGTCTCCTCTCAGCCATCATCTTTCCAGTGAAACAATCCCAGCCTTTTTAACCTTTCCTCATAGTTATGTCCTGGAGACCAGGAAACATCCTGGTGAACCTTCCTGTACTCTGTCCAAAGCTTCGACATCCTCTGGTAATGTGGTGACCAAAACTGCACACAATACTCCAAATGTGGCCTAACAAGTGTTTTATATATCTGCAACCTGCTTTGCCAATTCTTATACTCCACGCCCCAGGTGATGAAGGCAAGCTTACCATATACCTTCTTAATCGCCTTGGCTACCTGTGCTGCCATTTTCAAGAAACTGTGGACCTGCATGCCCAGATCGACCTGACTGTTAGTGTTCCTAAGGGTTCTGCCATTTACAATGTAATTTACACCTAAATTTGATCCCTCAAAATGCATCACCTCACATTTGTCAGAATTAAACTTCATCTGCTGTTTCTGTGCCCAAGTCGCCAATCTTTCTACGTCCTCTTGTATACTTCTACAATCATTGGCACTATTAGCAACTCAACCAATCTTCATATCATCAGCAAACCCATTTATCAGACCACCCACATTTTCCTCCAGATCATTTATATATACTACAAACAACAAAGGACCTAAGACTGATCCCTGTAGTTATCAGTCTCCATTCTGAAAAACATCCTTCCACAACTACCCTCTGTCTCTGTAATCAAGCCAGTTTACTATCTATCTAGCCAGGCCACCCCAAATCCCTTTTTGTACCAACCTGCCATGGGGGACTTTATCAAATGCCTTACTAAAGTCCATATAAACTACATCCACAGCCCTTCCCTCATCAATTATCCCCATTACCTCTTCAAAAGATTCAATCAGGTTGGTGAGACATGACCTTCCCTGGGCAAAACCATGCTGCCTGTCACTAACTAGTCCATTTTCCTCCAAATGCACACATATCTTGTCCCTCAGTAGCTTCTCCAAGACCTTCCCCAACAAAGACATCAAGCTCACTGGCCTACAGTTTCCTGGATTATCCCTGAATCCTTTTTTAAACAAGGGATCAATATTCGCTTATCTCCAGTCCTCTGGAACTTCACCTACGGCCAACGAGGATGTGAAGGTATCTGTCAATACCCCAGCTATTTCCTCCCTTGCCTCTATGAGTAACCTGGGGTAGATCCCATCTAATCCTAGGGACTTGTCTTTCTTAATGCAATTTAGGATTCCCAAAACTTCCTCTTTCAATATGTTGACATTCGCTAGTGTATTCACACAATCAAGCCTGACCGAAACATTAGTCGTGTCCTTTTCCTTGGTGAAAACCGATACAACGTACTCATTCAGGATCTCCCCCACTTCCTGTGGCTCTATGCATAACTTTCCTCCTTCGTCCTTGAGTGGGCCGATTCCTTCCCTTGTTACCTTCTTTCTCCTAACATATGCATAAAAAGCCTTGGGATTCTCCTTGATCCTGTTTGCTAAAGACATTTCCTGGCCTTTTTTGCCTTCCTAATTTGCATATTTAAGTTACTTCCCAATTTCTCTCCATTCCTTCTGGGCTTCATCAGTTTGCAGCTGCCTAGGCTTATTGTATGCTTTTCTTTTTCTCTTGATTAATCTTACAATTTCCCTTGTCATGTATGGTTCCTGAATCCTGTAGGGGACATGCATGTCCTGCACTTTAATCAATTGGTTTTTAAAAGCCTCCCACATGCCAGAGGTAGATTTTCCCTCAAATAACTGTTTCCAATACATATTCTCCAGTTCCTGTCTAATTTGGGTGTAATAAGCACCCTCACCCAAGGGCCACTTGTGTTCTTTTCCATGACTGCTCAAAGTTATGATTACTAAGCCCAAAATGGTCTCCTACTGAAACATCAATCACCTGTCCTAGCGCATTCCCTAGGATCACGTCTAATATGGCCTCCTCTCTGGTTGGATTATCAACATACGGCTTCAAAAAGCCCTCCTAGACACGACTAACAAATTGCTCTCCAACAGAGCCCCTGGATCTGAGGGAGTCCCAGTCAATAAGAGGAAAGTTGAAGTCACCCATCACAAATACTTTGCTCTTTTCAAACTTTTCTTGTATCTGACTCTAAATCTCCCCTCTGTTTCCCATGGGCTATTGAGAGGTCTATAGAGAACTCCTAACGTTGTGATTTCACCCTTCCTGAGGTCCACTCATAATGTCTCATTGCAAGATGCCTGCAATGTGTCCTCCCTCCACACAGCTGTGATGTGATCCTTAATCAGCAGTGCAACCCCCCCCACCCCTTTTGTTTCCCATTTCTGTCCCTTCTAAAACAGCGAGATCCAGAAGTGTTAAGCTGCCAGTCCTGTCCCTCCTTTAACCATGTCTCTGTAATGGCAATAACATCTCAATTCCATGCAGTAATCCATGCCCTTAGTTTATCTGTCTTACCTGTATACTTCTTGCACTGAAGTAAATGCATTCCAGTCCTCCAGTTCCTCTGAGCCCCACAACATCGCTGTGCCTGCTTTTACTCTGTGCTATGCACACCTCTGTCACACTTTTGTCCCCAGTCTCTGCACTTACTGGCCTACTATTTCAGTTCCCACCCTGCTCTCACATTAGCTTAAACACTCCCAAAGAGCTCTAGTAAATCTCCCGCCCAGGATATTGGTGCCCCTTCAGTTCAGGTGCAACCCATCCTTCTGATGTGTGACTTCTGGATAGTGAACAGACTTTGGGGAATCAGGAGGCAAGTTACTCACTGCTTCTGACTTATTTTGATAGCTATGTTATCTATTTGGCTCATCCATTTAAGCTTCTGATCAATGGTAACCCCAGGAAGTTGATAGTGGGAGTAATGCCTTTGAATGTCCAGTGGCAATGGTTAGATTTTACTTCATTGGAGTCAATCATTGCCTGGTACTTACATGACATGAATGTTACTTGCCATTTGTCAGCCCAAGCCTGGAAATTGCCCAGGCCATGCTGCATTTAGCTTTGAACTGCTTCAGTAGATCTGTAGTCATCAGCAAACATCTCCACTTCTGAGCTTATGAGGAAGGGAAGGTGATTGAAAAAGCAGCTAGAGATATTGGGCCTAGGACATTATCCTTAGGATCTCCTGTAGAGATGTCCTGGAGCTGAGATGACTGACCACAAACAACAATCTTTCTTTGTTCTATGACTGAAAAGAGTGGAGAGCTTTCCCCATGATTCCCATTGACTCTAATTTTGTTGGGGCTCTTTGATGGCACACCCAATTAAATTTAAGAATGGTCCATGCTTGAGCCAAGGCTGTAGTGAAGTTAAAGACTAAGTGACTCTGTCAGAATTCAAATTGAGCATCAGCATAGCTTATTGCTAAGCATGTGTTACTTGATTGCATGGTTAATGTCTCGTTCCATCTCCTTACTGATGTTCAAGAGTACACTGTTACAGTTAGGCGGTAATTGGCTAGGCTGGAGGACAATATCGCAGGCAATATGAGTAATTTTATACATTGTGGGTAGAAGCCAGTGTTGTAGCTATATCAGAACATGTAGGTTGAAACTGGAGTTCTGGAATATGTCTTTAGGACCATTGTCGGAATACTGCCAGGGACCATAGCCTTTTGAGTATCCAGTGTCTTTATCAATTTTTTGATATCTTGTTGATTCTGTGAATATAACTATGTCAATACTGTTGTTGACTAGTCTGTGAAGCAGCTCTCCAAATTTCAATGCTAGCCCCCCAAACATTAGTAAGGAGGAGTTTGAAGGGTCAACAAGGCTGAGTTAGCTACAAACAAAAACAAAAATTGCTGGAGAAATGCATTGCGTCTGGCAGCAGCTTTGCAGAAAAGAACAGAATTAACTTTCCGAGTCCAGTGACCCTTCTTCAGAACTATCAGTCAGGAAAACATAACTATGCTGTTGGAGGTTTGAGCAAGTGGGGGGAAGGGAGTAAGTAGATAGGTAGAGAGGGAGCCCAGTGAGTGAGTGAGAGGGGGGGGGAATAAATAGGTATGCTAACAAAGGAATTGTGACAGTAAGCCAGGGAAAAGAAGTAAGATAGTTTATAATTGGGCTATGATTACGTGTAAATGGGTTGGCTGTACTTAAACAGCCCATGTCATGACAGGACCTGGGGTGTGAGGGTGGCCAATAGGCATGGAAGAAGGTGCTCATACTCTAAGATTGGTAAACTCAACATTGAGCCCTGAAGACTATAAGGTCCCCAAGTGGATGATGAGATGTTGTTCTTGTAGCTTGCACTGAGCTTCACTGGAACACTGCATCAGGCCTGAGACAAAAATGTTGGCAGGGAATATGGTGGTATGCTGAATGACAGGCAACTGGAAGCTTGGAGCCATTTTTACCAAAAGAGGCAGTTGTTTGGCAAAGTTGGCTGACACAGTCTGCATTTTGTCCACCAGTGTAGTGGAGACTAGGAACACAGAACATAGAATACAGCACAGAGGAATTGGCCAAATGTGCTGAACGTGATGCCAAATTAAACTAATCCCTTCTGCCTGCCCTTGGTCCATATCCTTCCATTCCTTGCATATTCATGTGCTTATCTAAAAGACTCTTCATCACCCATATAGTATCTGCCTCCACCATCACCTCCAGCAGAGCGTTCCAGACTTCTACCAATATTTTTTTCAAAATATTTGTCCCTGACATTTTCTTTGAATGTTCCCCCTCTCACCTTAAATGCATGCCCCTCCTTTTAGACATTGACTGTGCAGAAAAGATTCTGACCGTCAACCCTATCTACGCATCTCATAATTTTATAGATTCTCCTCAGTATCCACCACTCCAGAGAAAACAAGCTGAGCTTTTCTAGCCTCTCCTTATAGCTGATACCCTCTAATCCAGGCAGCATCTAGTAAACCTCTTCTGCACTCCCTCCAAAACCTCCAGTTCCTTCCTGAAATGTGGCAACCAGAATTGAATGCAATATTCTAAGTATTCTAACCAAAGTCTTTTGGAGTTGCAACATGATATCCTGACTCTTGTTCTTAATTCCCCGACCAATAAAGGCAATCATGCCATATGCCTTCTTTACCTATCTACTTGCAAAGCCATTTGAGGGAGCTACGGACTTGAACCCCTAGATCCCTCTCTACATCAATGCTGTTCAGGGACTTACCATTAACTGTGTACTTTTCCTCAACATTTGATCCCCTGAAATGCCTCACATTTGTGCAGATTAACCTCCATTTGCCATTTCTCTGCTCATATCTGCAAGTGATCTGTATCTTGCTGCATTCTTTGACAACCTTCTACACTATCTACAACTCCACCGATCTTTGTACTGCCTGCAAACTTACTAATACACCATCTATATTTTCATCCAAGTCATTTATATATATTGCAAACAGCAGAGATTCCAGCATGGATCCCAGTAGAACACCACTAGTCACGGACCTCCAGTCAGAAAAACACCCTTCCCACCACTACTCCCTGCCTTCTATGGGCAAGCCAAATCTGAAGCCACGCAGCCAAGTCACCATGGATCCCACACATCTTAACCTTCTGGATGGGCCTACCATGAGAGACCTTGTCAAAAGCCTTACTAAAGTCTGCGTAGAAAACATCCATTGCTCTATCCTCATCAATCATCTTTGTTACGTCCTAGAAAAATTCAATCAAGTTAGTAAGACATGACCTGCCCTGCACAAAGACATGCTGGCTGTACCTAATTAGGCCATGCTTTTCTAAATGCATGTGAGTCCTATCCCTCAGAACTCTTTCCATAGCTTCCAACCAACAATGTGAGACTCAGAGCTCTATAGTTTCCTCGATAGTGCCTATTTCCCTTCTTGAATGGAGGAACAACATTAACTACTCGCCAGTCCTCTGGGGTTTCTCCGGTGGCTAATGATGATACAAATATTTTGGTCAAGGCCCCTGCAATCTCCTCTCTTGCCTCTCTGAACAACCTGGAGTAGATACCACTGGGCCCCGGTGTCTTATCCAACTTAATGCTCTACAAGAGACCCAACACCACTTTTTTCTTAATCGCAAAATTCCATAGCATATTAGCATGCTCCACACAAATATCACTATCCTCCACATCCTTTTCCTGGGTGAATACTGACAAAAAATTACTCATTTAGGATCTCACCCACATCTTCTGCCTCCAAGCACAAGTTCCCTCCTTTATCGTACCTTTTCCCTGGTTATCCTCTTGTCTTTGATGTATGTATAGAATGTCTTGGGATTCTTTTTAAACCTACATGCCAACGCCATTTGATGGCCCCTTTTTACTCTCCAAATCTGCTGCTTGAGTTCTTTCGTGCTTTCTTTATATTCCTCACTGACCATGTCCAATTTTAGCTTCCTAAACCTTAGCATATGCTTCTTTTGTCCTTTTGACTAAATTTATGACCTCCTTTATTATGCAAGAGTCCTTCACCTTGCCATCCTTGACCCTCCTCCTTACTGGAATATGCCAGTCCTGAACTCCCATCAGCAGGGCTTTAAACAATTCCCACATGTCAAATGTGGGCTTGCTGATAACAGCTCCTCCCAATCAACACTCCCTATCTCTTGCATAATACTGGTGTAATTTGCCCTCCCCCAAATTAAAAACTTGCACAAGGCCCTGACTTAATCTTACTCATAGGTATCTTAAAACTTAAGGAGTTGAGATCACTGCTTCCGAAATGCTCTCCCACTGATAGGTCAGTCACCTGGCCAGGCTTATTAGCCAGTGTAAGTTCCAGTATGGCCCCTCCTCCAGTTGTACTATCCACACACTTTTTCAAGTAATCCTCTTGGATGCACTCAACAAAATAAGCCTCATCTAAGCATCTTGCTCTAAGGGAATCCCAGTCAAGATTGGGAAGTTAAAGTCACCAACTATGACAACTCTATTTGTATTGCATCTTTACATAACCTGCACCATATTTGCTCTTCAATGTCTCGGTGGCTGTTGAGGGGCCTGTTATATAATCATATCAGAGTGACTGCACCCATCTTATTTAGAGCTTTACGCATACTGCCTCAGTGGGTGAGCCCTCCAATATGTCCTCTCTGAGTGCAGATGTAACATTCTCCCTGATTGGTAATGCAACTCCTCCACCTCTTTTACCTTCCTCTCTCTATCTCGTCTAAAACAATGAAACCCTGGAATGTTGAGCATCCAGTCCTGTTCCTCTCTCAACTACGTCTCTGTAATGGCCACAACATCATAGCGCATGTACTGATCCAGGCTCTAAGCTCATCTGCGTTACCTATAATACCCCTTGCCTGAAATAAAAACACTTCAACCCATTAGTACTGGGCTGTCCTGCCTTCCTGGTTTACTGTCCTAACATCTACCTTCCCCTCAATCCCTCCAGTTGCTGTCCTGCTGCTCTGGTTCCCAGCAACCTGCCACTCAATAGACTAAATTGAATGAAGTACAGGTAAATTACTGCTACACCTTGGAGGCAAGTCTGGGACTTTGGATAATGAGGAAAGAGGATGTAAACAGGCAAGCATTACACCTTCTGTAATTCACGGGAAGATGCCATGGGAGTATGGGGTGTAGAGGAGGAATGTATCAGGGTGTCCCAGAGAGAACAGTCCCTGCACAATGCTGACAAGGGGAGAGGAATATGTGTGTCGTGGTGGCATCCTGCTGAAGGTCATGGAATTGGCACCTTGTGGTCCTTTAGAAAAGGAGACTGCTGGGGTGGAAAGTGAGGACTGGGGGACTCTATCATTGTAGTAAGTGGGAAGAGAAGGGGTGAGGGCAGAACTATGGAAAATGGATCAGTCACAGCTAAGGGCCCCGACAACAAGGGTAGGATACCCTCAGTTCAGGAAAAGGGGATACATTTCTGAGCCCCATTGTGGAAGGTGACATCATCAGAATAGATGCAACAGAGACAGAGAAACTGAGACAATGGAATGAAGACCTCATAGGATGCAGGAAACAGGAATATTGAGGAAGGGAATCTGAGAGGTTTATATATTGTGTAAGTCACCCTTCTGAAAACATTTATTTCACTGTAAAATGCATTTAAGATACATATTTCTTATACATCCAGACTTTAAAAAATTGGTCAATGGTAACATGTATCTGCTTTTCTGAAAGATGGATCTGATTGCAAGACATGTTCTGGATACATAACAGACACTTAGATAAATGGCCATTTCTATAAATGCATCTCACTGTTTTTATTCTGTTGCATCTGATTTTATTGTTCCCTTAAAGATCAAATATTTCAACAGCTTAAATTATCTCTGAAAGCAACATAAGGGTGCATGCAAAGTGTAATATGTCTTACAGGAGACTTCTCCAAGGACCAGGAATATTCTGTTGTCATGCTACTCCATTTAGAAACACATGCAACAGCTCGTCAAAATGCAGGTGTTCAGATAATTCCTGAGTGTAAATGAATGAATGTATTACAACAGAGAAAAGAGAAACGCTAAAAAGTGTGTATAGGAGATAGACTTGGAGGAATTTTAACCAGAAGAATCCCTGAAATTCATCAGCCCAAGAAACTATGCACAGAGAAAAGAATAACCAAGGACAAAGTCATTAAGAGCAGTAGGAACTGTGAAACAATTCTACAAGAGCATAATATTCAGGGACAGAACTACAGAGACAGGCAAAAATCAGAAAGGTGGAGCCATGGAGAGAAACAGATGCATTCATGCCAGAACACTGCATTTTCAATATCAGTATAAAGTAGCAGTGAATTGCAGGATGTTAACTTGTGTAGTCACTGATGCATTACACCCCCAGTGGATAGATCAGCCCAAAAGGAATAATCTAGGAACAAAATATGAATATTTAAATTAATTGAAGCAAAATTACATAAATGATATATCACAAAATGTAGAAAAAGTATTAAACTGAAATAATTCCAAAAATAACATCAGAAGTCATGTTGTGCAATACTAATGAGTTCAGTTAGTCTGTGAAAAGAAGTGAAAACTCTTCGTAAAATGTTCATCCAGTCATTAACCAATAGATTTGTTGCTAGGCACCAATTACCTGGCCAATGAAGTGAACATGTTTGCTTGGTCAGCAAAACATCACTTTTAAAAATCAGACCAGAACTCTCAGCTAGAAGTAGACACAAGATGTTCAGCCTTTTCTCACAGTGACCTGTCTCCTGCTCCAATAAGGTAGGTGCTACCTTTAGGTTACGGTGTCCCTTCTTCCCAAGTCAAGTTGAATGTATGCTATCACTGGCAAATAAATTATCCAATAATTTATGATGAGGATGAGAGACTGCTGCGAATTGTAAATCGCCACAAATTACTGGACAATTTTCACCATTTCACTGAGTTGTACAATAACTTGTACCCATTTCTGCCTCATTACATTCTTAGTCAAATCTATTTTTTTCATTCCCTGCAACTAATTTGACTCTAACCTGCCTGATTTCTTGCATGTCATCCCTTTGTTTTGTCCCCTATGTTGCTGTTTAAGGAAGGTAGACTATGATCCTATGGCTCACCAAGATCCTAGCTGTCCTGTTGTCATATTGAAAATGAGTTGCACTTCCGACAATTTAGAGCAGAAATCTTTTCTAATTTATGACAAGAAAAAAATCTAATAATTAGCAAACAGTTCTGGCATTTTCAAGCAAAGTCTGGGCCAGTGCAGCCCCTTTCTAACAATTAAAACTAGGACCAGGGGTTACTCTGCAATTCTTTCACTTTGCTGTTTGTTTCCTTTCTAATTGTATTATACTTGTTGCAGCATGGATTCCATGGGCACTCCTTCATAAACCTCAATCAAGTGTTGACTCTTCTTGTGTGAATCTAGGTATTCACCTTTAATCGCAGGCATATGATGGAGACTTTACTGCCAAGTCTAATCTTGTCTTCATTAGATATCTAAACATGCTCACTCTCTTGCTGATGTCAGAAGTTAGCGGTCAGGGGTGAGCATCCAAGCTGATATTTAAAATATTCTCTTGAACCCAACGCCAATTCTGCCACTACTACTGATGCTCCATTTGAAACCAACAAATAGAACAGACTGGGGATTGATCGTGGGAATGTTCTGAGCCATCAAATTACACATCCCTCATATTCACCTACTAGATGATTGTAGAGACTTATTGTGTCTGGCTTTTCATTAGAAATTTGTGTCCAAGTGATATTACTATATCCCTGGTGTGTGAACAGCAAAGTTACTGCTTCGGACACTGTTGTACTTCTTGAAGCTTAAAATAGGAAAGATATTTAAACATCCAACAAGTAGGGCAGGGCTGGTCTGTTCTAATTCAGGTGTTATATGGTAGATCTGAAATTAGGGCAATAAGCTTAACCAGGAATCCCTCAGCAACATGATTGGTAAATGTGAGCTTCAAAGTCCCTCTCTACTATGGTTCTGTTTCAGAAGTGCAAGATTTAGCAATTGTGGATGCCTTATATCGTGTCAAGTATTCATTGCAGGAATTTTTAAAAAATATTAATTTGTTGAGCAGAGGCAGTTGAGAGATGATCTGAATGAGGTGTTTCAAATGTTACTAGGATTGAATAGGACAGGCATAGAGAAACTGTTTCCTCTGGCAAGAGACTCAAGAACAATTTTCCCAAAAACTCTCAGAAAATAGGAGCTTTCAAGACCGAGATTAATATCTTTTTGTTAGATAAGGACATGATCACATGATGGAGCAAAGGCATATAAATTGGGCTCAGGTGCAGATCAGCTAGGATCGAACTGAACAGCAGAACCACCGCACAGGCTGATTAGCCATTCCTATTACTAATATTCCTTTGATGCTAAATTGAAGTAAATTACAGAAAAAAATTATGTTTTTGCCAGGTTTTCTCTGAAGAAATCAACTCCCATACAGCATGGACATAAAGATATTATGATAGGGCAGGATTAAGTAAAAATGGTGGGAGGAAGGTCATGCAAAGTATAAACGCCAGAACAAACTTCTTGTGGTGAATGTCCTGTTTCTGTGCTGAAAATTATATATAATTCAATTTATAGATATGAGACATCCAGATCATGACCTCCATTTTCTTATACTGTACTCTAATGTACCCATGACTTGCTGACTGTGCCTATAGATTGCCATCACTCACTGTTATACAAACAAGAAGAAAGACATGTAACTTGAACTAAACAGACAATAGATAAAAATCTGTGTTTGGGGTATTGCTTGTGCATTTTCAATTGGAATTTCTCAATGTATATCACATAATCTGCTCCTCTATGCTATACTAACAACTTCAATAATGAGTTGAGAAGATTCCTCTGATCAGTATAAATTAGTAACATTGTTAATATATTGTAAAGGAACTTGTATGAAGGAGGAACAGCGGGATCTTGGTGTTCAAGTGCATAGCTCCCTCAGGTGGATAAGGTTGTTAAGAAAGCAAATGGTGTTTTGGCTTTCATTAACAGGGGATCGAGTTTAAGAGCCATGAGGTTATGCTGCAGCTCTACAAAACCCTGGTGAGACCACACTTGGAATATTGTGTCCAGTTCTGGTCGCCCTATTATAGGAAAGATGTGGAGGCTTCGGACAGGGAGAGGGTACAAAGGAGGTTTACCAGGATGCTGCCTGGACTGGAGGGCTTGTCTTACGAGGTGAGGTTGACTGAGCTTGGACTTTTCTCTCTAGAGAGAAGGAGGAAGAGAGGTGACCTGATCGAGGTGTACAAGGTAATGAGAGGCATGGATAGAGTCGATAGCCAGAGACTTTTCCCCAGGGCAGGATTGACTGCCACAAGGGGTCATAGTTTTAAGGTGTTAGGAGGAAGGTATAGAGGAGACGTCAGAGGGAGGTTCTTCACCCAAAGAGTTGTGAGTGCATAGAATAGTTTGCCAGTGGTAGTCGTGGAAGCGGAGTCATTAGTGACATTTAAGCAGCTGCTGGACGTGCACATGGACAGCAGTGAATTGAGGGGAATGTAGGTTAGGTTATTTTATTTTTGGATTAGGATTATTCCACGGCACAACATCGTGGGCTGAAGGGCCTCCTTTAAATGTTTACAATGCCATGAATGCACAGGAAAATCAATCCTGCATTTAATCAGGTAAACTTCAGGAAATACAATATTAACAGTAGAAAATAGTGAAAATATCTAAAAGATCAATTTGGCAGGAATTTGGAACTAAGTCAGGATGGGTGTTCTGGGATGCAGTACAAGTTATAATACAAGCCAGTAGTATTGAACCTCATGGGTTGAAGTGGCAGTGGGTTCAAGTCCCACCTACTCTGTAATCACTTCTCTGAACAGGTTGACTTGAAAAATATCTAGGACATAGACAGCACATGAAATAGATTTGTGTAGAGTGGAACTCCACAGGCCAGTGAAGGAAAAATTGAGCTTCGAGATGATATAGGCCTGGCTGAAGACTTTGTTAGTCATTGAGACAAAGCTGGATAATATTGCAGAGGTAGTAGCCAGTATGGGTGATAGACTGGGTTTGGAGTTGAAAGTCAGACCCAGTTCAGTCGGAATGGTCTACTAACACAGTGAAGGAGCTGCATGCGATCATAGGCTGTGATGCAGACTTTCTATAATTTAACAAAACATCAACAACCTTACAGGTGCTACCAGAACTGCTGTGCATTCTCAGTATATCCTGTTTCTATATTAGATATAGAAATGTCTAGTAACAAAACAGAGGATTTTATTCAGTAAATATGCCGGGATATTCACCCAAACAATGATATAAGTTGTAAAATTAGTGAGTATTTGCACCCATCAATCATTGACAGCACATATATATATACAAGTTAAAACTAAAGGTTTATTTCATTTGGTAAGTTGACTGACTGACATGCCCTGTAATGTAGATATTTTCTAATCAACATGCTCAAAGATTTAACTTTACTGGTGGGACTTGAACCCAGGCCTCTTAGATCAGAATTAGGGACACCACCACTGAGGCACAAGCATATTCAATTCCCCTTTATCCATCATTGAGTTTCTGTAGTGCAAGTGATTCATATATATATATGTAAATAAGATAGGATATTAACAGAATTTTCTTCAGGAAACATCACACAAACCTAAATTCAGAACATAAGTACACTAAATTAAGGTTTTATTGACCCCTAAAACTAAAGCAGGATTGTTACAGACCGATTAATTTAATCATTTATAAATGTGAACTGACAAGTAAACAATGGCAAATTTCCTGCACCTTTTTCAACTATGACCATTTAATGCTCTATCCATTGCATTGTCAGGGTTATCCAAAACAACTGAGTCCAAGTTTCCAGTTATGAACAGGCATGACAGTGTTACTGGAGAAGCTGCACTCAACAAGGGAACAACACTTCAGGCCTACACCTTCAAATCAAACCATTGAGCCACGCTATCTTCTTCGTCAAAGTGATCTCCATCCAGCAGACTTGATGTCACATTTGAAGTTAGCAGACCATGTTTGAAGCGATCAACCCAATTCCACCACAGTGGAGAAGGTCTACACAGTGCTTTAGTACAGGCCACAGATTCTAATCTTGACTCTACTGAGACCTAGAGCTACCTGTGCATTCAGACTGACAGTAGATATTATATTCTGTTCCTCTTCCTTTTATCAGTATTTTTGCTGAAAAATTGTTTAGCAAGACATAGACGATAAAGTAAATATTAAAAAGTATCTAAGGGCTTTACCCATTTGAGTTTAGAAGAATGTCAGATGATTTCAATAAAGCATGTAAAATCTTGAGCAGACTTGGATAGGTTGGCTATCCAGAGAATGTTTGTTTTCCTATGTGAGGGAAAACTAAAAGCAGGAGACACAGCTTAAGAAAAAGATGCCATTTTTAAAACATAAAGATGGGATCATAGAATCCCTACAGCATTGAAACAGGCCATTTGGCCCAACAAGCCCAAACCGACTCTCAGAGATCCCACCCAGACCCATCCCTCTATATCCCACCTAATCGACACATCCCTCAACACTATGGGCAATTTTCCACGGCCAATCCACCTAGCCTGCACGTCTTTGGACTGTGGGAGGAAACCCATGCAGTCACGGGGTATTTCTTCTCTAAAGGTGCAAGGGAGTGTTCTTCTTTTCCCCAGAAGGGAATCTGCGTATTTAAATTTATTCAAGGCTGACTTAGATTACAAGGTGCAATCAGGTAAGTGGAGCTCAGACCATAACCTGATCAACCATGATCTTACTGAATGCTGCAATAGGCTGGCTGATCCTAAGCCCTGTGTTCATCTAAATATGTTCAGTTGAAACTGTGGATGATAAAGCTCAGCACACATATCCATTACCCCAAATGTTCAAGTCTTGAACAGTGGCCTCAGACTTGATTCTTAGTGAAGGGCAGGTCCTGAGGGGGATACATAAAACTGAAATGAGCCTTGCTGGTCCACCACTTCCATGCAGGTGAATGATGCATCATTACAAATGATGTGGTATGGGTGGTCATTCTGCCCCTACAAATTAAAAAAAGATAGCAGCCAACTGGTCAGCAGAAAACCTGTAAAATTCGGAAAACTCATTAACTAACCTAAAAGAACTAAAAATCTTAAGTGAAACACAACTGCCTATCTGGCAATTCCTTGTTGTCAAGAGACCTCAATGTAAAGTTACTTTCCACTTGAGGCATTTTGTTCCATTTGTTCCTGGGATGTGCGCACTGCTGGTGAGGCCAACATTTCGTTCCCACCCCTAAACGTCCTGTAAAGGTGGTGGTGCACTGCCTTTTAAAACCGCTACAGTCCATGGGGTATATGAATACCAACAGTGCTATTAGGAAGTGAATAAATGGTCAAATAGAAGCAAAATACTGAGGGTAGCGATATATGAAACAAACACAGGCACATCTGAGATTAGGAGTCCGTGTTTGAAGAATAAAAGTCAACACAAATACTATTACATTTAGAGAAAGTCAGTATAGTGCCTTAGCACTGGCCTTCGATTGTAATCATGACTCTACTGAGCTTCCAGTGAAGCTTAGACCACAACCTGATCAACCATGATCTTACAGACTGCTGCAATAGGCTGAAAGAATCTAATGGTTTACTCCTGCTCCTACATCCTATCAAACACAAACTGGAGAAGGATCTAGGCCCGAAACGTCAGCCTTCCTGCTCCTCTGATGCTGCTTGGCCTGCTGTGTTCATCCAGCTCTACACCCTGTTATCACAAACTGGAGAATGTTGGAGAAGTTCAGCAGGTCTGGCAGCATCTGTAGAAAGAGAGAAACAGAATTAACTTTTCAGCTCCGATATAACTCTTTAGTTCTTCAATTCACTGAGTATAGAGAGTGGAATTTCTTTTATTCATTCATGGAATGTTGGCATCACTGGCTAGTCAACCACATTGTATGTTTAGTAAGGACGGCAGGTTTCAGATTTCATTAGTGAGCCAGACTTTTCCCCCTTCCCCAACAATCAACAGTGGTTTCATGGGCATTATTAGATTCTTAATTCCAGATTATTTTATTTAAGTCAAATTCCACCATCTGCGGTGGTAGGTTTCAAATTCAGATCCCCAAAACATTCCCTGGGTGTCTGGATTAATAATCTAGTTATAATACCACTAGGCCATCACCATCCACAGTTCAATGTCCTGAATTAGGGTGATGACAGAAAATAGGAAAAATAAGTCACACAGATGGTGACAAGTATGAAAACCCGTGAAAGCACTGACAGGCATCCATCGCGATTTGTTTTTAAGAAAAGACAACTTAGTCCCAATATGTTTACATTATTAAATTTTTTTACAGCTTTTTGCTCTGTTAGGTAAAGGTCTTCAGGAGCAAGAGACCAGGCAATGGAAGTTCAGACAACAGCTCATCTCATCTTATATGGATTGCTGGTGTTTCTGGGTATTTTGGGAAATATTTTGGTCTTAGTGACAATATTAGCCACAACAGTGGAAAACCATGGACTTGCTGCTTCTGACATCATCCTCAGCAATCTGGCAGCAGTCAACCTGCTCATCTCAATCTTACAGAACATCCTCCTGTTCATTACAGAGTCAGGAGTCAACATCTTGCTGACCCTCAATTGGTGCCGAATGTTCATGTTCCTCTGGGTGTGGCTAAAGTCTGTGAGTGTGTGGGTTACCTTCTGCCTGAGTTGTTTCCATTTTCTCAAGATAAAACAACATGTCCATCTGAGCACCAAGAGGAAGGAGATTATACATGTGCTGGTGATATTGTTTGCAGTGTGGTCTGTTAATTTTCTCTATGCAGTCCCAGCTTTCGTTTACTCCAGTGCTGTCAGTAGGAATGAAACAAAGATTCTGATGGTGGTCAGCACCACTATGGATCCTTTCCTGGGCTGTGTGTGGAAGTTCCCAACTTGGAAAAGTGGTATAATGTTTGCAATGTTCACCCTTGTCCTTCACGAGCTCGTACCCATAGTACTAATGGTGGGCACCAATCTCAGCACTGTGTACTATCTCAGCAAACATATCAGAGCAATTGCAGATGAGCATCTGCACAGTGTACAGGTCGAAAGGACAGCTGCCAAGCTGATCCTGGCTCTAGTAACATTGTTTGTCCTCTGTACACTCACTCACTTGTTAGCTGTGGGCTATTACAATCACAATGAAGGCCCATCCACTGCCTTTCTGCTGACCCTGGCAAGGTACTGTGCCTCACTGTTTACAGGCTTCAGTCCTCTGTTAATAGCTGCGGGACACAGTAAACTGCGAAATAAAGTTTGCAAAGTGCTGCACATCAAAACAGTTTAATTTTTTTCATGTTAAAAACAGTGCCGAGGTATTGGCTGATAATTAAAGTGAACCTAATGATAGTTTTTACTGCTATCTTTCTTTCCACAGCTCTCAAAATGATAGAAAGCTAATTGTAAAAAATCAATGTTGAAAAACAAAATAATGTGTCAGTGATTGCAATGGAATAAATTACAGTATTTATAGCCAATTATACATGTATTATATTATTACAAGGAACATATAAACAGTCTGTAACAAAATATATAGAATGCTGAATTACATCACTAGATGAACTGAGTACAAGCCAGAAGATATTATATGAAGATTGTACTGGACACTGGATTCAGTTTTGGTCATAAGAACATAAGAGAAACATTCAACTTATAAAACCCATGAGAACCAAGTTTGACCTGCTCCTCAACCTTGGGTTGAGGCTCCTGTTGTTCTGATCCATAACCTCTCCACCAAAACCTCCAGCTCCCATCTCAGTTGTACTTGTCCCACTTTTCACTTCAGTCAATGCTGTCGCCACAGTTTTCTTATAAAGACTTGTCTCTATACTGACTTTCATAATGCAGTAGCAGGTCCCTGTAGTGTGACTGTAACGAGGTCGGCCAGATTGACTTTGTAGAATATGAGTTCCCTGTTTGGGGCTGTTGGGAGCCCTGCCTGACAGATAAGAACAGTGGTCTCAGATGTCCTGTTCACTCTGACAGCTGGCTCTGAGGGTGCTGGGTCAGAATCGAGGACTCTCCAGGTATAAATAAAGGGTGACTTGGTGACAGATACCGGCCCCTGTGGAATTATTTCAGTCCCTTTTAGCAATCTTCACATTTTCTAACCAAGTCCAATATGCTAAACCATAACATTCATGGAGGTCCCAAATCTGAATTCCCAATCATTATAGTGAGTTATTAGAATTATCTGACCTGATAGCAATAGTTCAGAAGGTTGTGGGTTCAAATCCTATGCCAGAGACTTGAGCACATAATCTAGGCTGACATTCCAGTGCAGTGCTGAGAGGGAGCTACATTGCTGGAATCATAATCTACTGAATGACATGATACTGAGAGCCCGTCTTTACTCTGAGATTGTTAGAAATATCCCATGGCATGGTATCATTGAAGGACAGGGAATTCTTGGTGTCTTGCAAATATTTATCCCTCATTTAATATCACTAAATCAGAAGAACTGACCGTTATCACATTGGTGTTTATGGGTCTTTGCCCTCACAAACTAGTGATAGTGTCTCTTCCAATGCATCAGTTACTACTATTGTCAATGCCCAAGACCCTGTACACAGTGGAGTCATTAGACTTTGGCAAAAGGAAAAGATTGCATGAGGCATAAACAGAACCTCATCTCTGAGATTAAGGAGTGAATGGCTTCCTAATATTGCTCTCAAGTACAGGATTTTATCAGGAAATGTCATCAACTTACTGAAATAAGACAAACAGGCTTTTGTTGCATGTTTGACAATTGCAAAGATGCTTGAACATGGAATGATATGTTGGCTGCAGCGCAGGAAGCCATTCAGCCCACAGTAATTGTGCTAGCTTTCCCCAAGATCAATTCACCTGGTCATAGGACCCTATCTTTTCCCTGTTATCTTTCAAACATTTTCCCTTCAGATAATTGTCCAATTTTCTTTTGACAAATGGAAAACATGCACTGATATCAACATGTGCTGATATTGACAACATCAGCTCGATAGGATGATACTTCATTCTCAGCGCGGCTTCACTGAACATTCGAGACACTCACAGGACAAGAGCTCCATCTTCTGCTTTGTCCAGGTTCAGCTAGTGTGTGACAGTGTGTTTTTACTGCTAACTTTCTACTCACAGCTCTCAAAATGATAGAAAGTTAATTGTAAAAAAAAATTAAATGTTGAAAAACTAAATAATGTGTCAGTGATTGCAATGGAATAAATTACAGTATTTATAGCTCATTATACATGTATGGTATTATTACGAGGAACATGCAAACAATCTGTAATAAAATAAGTAGAATGCTGAATTACATCGCTAGGTAAACTAAGAACAAGCCAGAAAATATTATATGAAAATTGTATTGGACATTGGATTCAGTTTTGGTAGTAAGGACACAAGGGAAGCATTCAACTTCTAAAAACCATGAAAATAAGTATAATAAGGTTGGTCCTTTGCATTAGAGAATTGATTCCCAGTAAAGTTTGGAGCGAGTGGGGCTTTTTACCTTACAATAAAAATGACTATGATGAAACCTCATAGAAGTAGAAAATATATTAAATTTTACTTCAGGAAACACAAATAGATATTAGGACAAGGGGCTATTTATTAAATATGGCAATGGTAAATAATCAAGAATGAGAAGAAACTTAGACACTTCAATAAACAATAAAATTGCAAACAAAGAGAATGCTGGAGAAACTCAGCAGGTCTGGCAGCATCTGTACGGAAAGAAACAGAGCTAACATTTTGAATCCAGTATGAAGAGTCATAGAGATCAGAGATAATGGGAACTGCAGATGCTGGAGAATCCAAGACAACAAAATGTGAGGCTGGATGAACACAGCAGGCCAAGCAGCATCTCAGGAGCACAAAAGCTGACGTTTCGGGCCTAGACCCTTCATCAGAGAGGGGGATGGGGTGAGGGTTCTGGAATAAATAGGGAGAGAGAGGGAGGTGGACCGAAGATGGAGAGAAAAGAAGATAGGTGGAGAGAGTATAGTTGGGGAGGTAGGGAGGGGATAGGTTTAGCAGTTTCAAGGCCGAAGAGATTACAAGAGAGTTGCAATGGGAGAGAGATTCCCTGAGGTTGGTCCGGAGGGAGGAGGGTAACTTCTTCAGGTTAGGCATCCCTGGAAGAGGCTTCGCATAGATATGCTGCCATACGTACATGTACCATAGAATAGTACAGCACAAGTCTGTATCCGTCCAATTCCTGCCCAAAGGTAAGGTACAAAGTGATAAGGGTGCAGACATCTCCAAATTTAATTCCTGATCAGCGCTGAATTAGACGAGCAGACACAGCAGCAATAAAATCTCCTGTAAAATGCCAAACCTTCCCACTGAGTTTCTCCAGCATTCTCTGTGTTTGTTTCAGATTTCCAGCATCCATAGTATTTTGTTCTCATTGCAATAAATTACAATCTGATGTGTGTTTTATTCTATGGATGAGCTTTTTTTTATACTGCTGTTTCCACCATCTATACTTATCTTGTGACTTTGCCTATATTGTTGTGTTTAATTAAATCGCCATTTAATCCAGAGATGTTGCTCTTCATGTGCTTACATATATTGCAAGAGTTTTTCATTGACATTCACTGGCTTTCTACATTAGGAACTGATTTTCACACCATCTAAGAGATTGCAATGTAATCACTGACAGGTGACAAACCACCATGTTGTCCCTAACTTTGAAATTACTACATATATCCATGCTGTTTTAACATAACAGTGGCTCTGAATGCTAGCAAACGTCCATGGAACTCATTGATGTGGCATTCAATACTTTATCTCATTCACAATTAGACTCACTTTTTACATTAATTAGCATTTTGAAATATAATTTTCACTATAGTAGATATCTGATGTTGACTGTTCCCTTGTATCCAAAATGGTTAGGTAATCCCACATTAGACCATACGAAAAGGAATAGGAATAAGATGTTTGGCCCCTGGAGCCTGCTCCACCACTTAATAACATCATGGCTGCTCTGACATTTTTCACGTCCATCTTGCTGCCCTGTATCCCTTGATTCCCTTACTGAACAAGAATTCATCTCCGCCTTGAAAATACAACATGTCTCTGCCCCCACAGTTCTCTGTAACAAGGAGTTCTAAACACTCTCAACCCTCAGAGAAGAAAGTTCTCCTTATTTCAATCTTTAAATTGTTGCCCCTTTATCTTGTGACTGTGCCCTCTGCTCTGAGACTCCCTATGAGGGAAAACATTCTCTTGTATTTACCCTGTCAAGCCCCTTAAGAATCCTATATGTTTCAATGAGATCACCTCTCATTTTTCTGAATTCCAATGAGTAGAGTCGCAACCTGATTAGCCTTTGCTAATTAAGGAAACACGTTGCATTGAGAAAGGATATTTGGTGTAGTAAAATGGAAATATGTACTTTACAGTCTGTTAACAAATAAAATTTGACCCTAATCCCATAAGGAGATGTTAAGACTAATGAGTAAAAGGGGTAGATTTAACAAATATTTTCAAGGAGGAAACAGAGGTGGAAATGTGGATGAGAATTTTAAAATTGAAGTACAGAGGCAAAGGATGAATATGACCTTGCACAAGTGAAGATGCAGAAGGCCGAATTTAGATGAACTCAAGTTTATGAAGGCTGAAAGACAAAAGGTCAGCCTGGAGGTAACAAGGGCACAGATATATATTAAATATATTTCTTTTAAAACTCACAGTTTTACCTTTCTTCTTGTGTAAGTTTGATGTTTGCTGTGTGCAATTCTAACACCTCACATGCTCAAGTACCTTAGCTAAATAACAATGTCCTTCATGCTTTAACTTAGAAAACCTCAGCAGATTTTACTGGCTGATATGGGGGACAGTGAAGTTCAATTTTATTATAACAGAATATTCACAATTGTCTCTTTTCAGCATGGATTACTCAAAATAATCAAGATTTTGGCTTTTATTCCCTTTTAACTACCCTAAGGCAGTACAGTTGAGTGGAGTGCCTTTTCTTCACCAAAAATATACTTAACAAATTCTGCTGTGCCCAACCAGTCCTGAAGAAGGATAATAACCGAAACGTTGACTTCGCTTTTCCTCCAGACGCTGCCTGGCTTGCTATGTTCTTCCAGCCTCCTCTGTGTCTAATTCAGCACATGCTGGGATGAAAGCAAGATCACTTTGAGTCTGTACGTTTTAGATCCACTCTGGTTAACATATTTAATAGCCACAATGAGGTAAAAGTAAGGAAAAAAAGATTTCAAACCTAACTAGAAATCATTTCTATTTGTACCAAGAGCCAGAGAAACCTACTGTAATTTTGTTTTGTTTTGTAGGCATAAATGTCGCTGCATGGAGACAGTTAAAATATTTAAATGGTTGAAACCCAAAACCTTCCCTTTGAAAAGGATGAGCATCAAATAAGAAATAGATTTACCCACGAGGCAATATGAAATCACAAATTAGTTTAAAAGACTGCTGCCAATTAAGAAATAGACTGGGATGGATTTGGATTGTAATTAAAACAGAATGAAATAAAAAAGATTGGGATTGAATTAGGATAGAAATGGATAATGATTGAAACAGTCTGCGATTATATAGTGGATTCGTGCTGAAGGAGACTAAATTAAGGATTGAGGCAAGTTAAAGTTTTTTTGTTTGGGGGCAGTTTAACTCCTGCAAAGGTTGAGATTGAGAAGAGGATTAAAGGTCCTGGTTGGAGTAGGTTCCAGAACAGATTGATGGCTAGTTGAGTGGTTTGCTGAAGTTAGTCCCAGCGCTGCGGACGCTAGGAAGGTTGGAAGCCAAAGGCCGCGGTTTCGCGGCTGCCGGGTTTTTTTTTGGAGGTTCACGCCGTGAGAGCCGCCTTCCGTGCGTGAGGGAGCCGGCAGCTTCAGGCCCCTGGGACCCGCCTCCCCAGCCCTGGCGCTAGTCACCTCCGGCGGGCGGCGCCGACACGCAAAGCCCGAGGCTTCAGACTTGGCTCTAGGCCCTACTTGAAAAGAATAAAACCGGCAGCGGGTACGTTTTGTTGCGTCAAAGGATATCACAATGTAGCAGGACTGAGCTCAGCTTGTCCGACTTCACTCTATAACATCATATAGTATAGTTGTTCAGCTTACCGTCAGCGCTCAATAAATATCTTCCATTTTCTCCCTTCTTTTGCTGCTTCAGAACTTGGGGTTTCCTCCTTCAGTTGGAGGGCAAGGCCAGAGTGTCCTTGGCTCCGGTTTCTCGCCCTCCACCCCAAGCCTTGCATCTTCTTCTGCAGTTGGACCCTGTCACTGTGCTGATACTCTGCCCTATTGCCTATCTGATGATCCTGGTTCGCTCTCTGCAGCTTCCATGTGGTCCTAGCCGGCCTGTGAGCCATGTCCAAGAAGCAAGCGGTCAAAACCAGGACTAACAAGAAACTGGATTTGGAGCGGAAAAGAGACGAAAAGGCGGTGAGACGAGCCCTGGCTAAAGAGAGGAAGAACAGGCCCCAGGAGGGATCAGAGGATGAAGAGTTTTTGAGCTTTGCCAACCAACTGCTGGCCATGGGACTCAAACTCAGGGAAGTTCCTGGTGATGGGTAAGAAACACGGTATCACACAGTCATTGCCTCATGATTCTGCAGCATGAGACAGTTTTAATATTGTAAGCTAAAACCTGTTGGTGATTGATGCTATGCGATGTTTTGATTCTGTCATTGGTGTAATACTTAACTTTGAATTTGCTCCTAGAGAGTGGAGGAGTTAAACTTTGTTTTTCATATGGCATTCTGCTCAGCAGATACCTCATGTTGAGTTGTTAATTCTGTTTTTTCGCTAAAACTGCCTGAGACTAAATTGGTCACCAGCTTTGCTGTGTGTGGAGACCATAATTATTCAGCGGTGAGGGATTGGCAGTTTTGAGGTTTAAAAACCCAGCTGCTACTGATGTCATTTTCAAAATCTATCATGGTCAAAAGTCAGATCTAACTTTTCAACACACTCAACTTGAATTGAAAATTCTTTGCTTCAAACCTGAAGTCGGTGTGTATGCCCAAGCATTTGTTACAAATTTTATGTAGAATATAGACCAAGCAATCCTGCAGTCAGATACTTTCTGCCTTGTAATCTTTCCTCAAGCTGAAGTTATGGTCTTTACGTTCTGATAAAGGATTACTGGATACAAAATGTTAACTCTGGCTTTCTTCCACGTTTTTTGCCAGATGTGCTGAGTTTCTCCAGCACTTTCTGTTTTTGTTTCATGACTTCTATTCCTGGTTTTAGAAAAAAATGGCATCAGAGATAATGGGAACTGCAGATGCTGGAGAATTCCAAGATAATAAAATGTGAGGCTGGATGAACACAGCAGGCCAAGCAGCATCTCAGGAGCACAAAAGCTGACGTTTCGGGCCTAGACCCTTCATCAGAGAGGGGGATGGGGAGAGGGAACTGGAATAAATAGGGAGAGAGGGGGAGGTGGACCGAAGATGGAGAGTAAAGAAGATAGGTAGGGAGGGGATAGGTCAGTCCAGGGAAGACGGACAGGTCAAGGAGGTGGGATGAGGTTAGTAGGTAGATGGGGGTGCGGCTTGGGGTGGGAGGAAGGGATGGGTGAGAGGAAGAACCGGTTAGGGAGGCAGAGACAGGTTGGACTGGTTTTGGGATGCAGTGGGTGGGGGGGGGGGAAGAGCTGGGCTGGTTGTGTGGTGCAGTGGGGGGAGGGGATGAACTGGGCTGGTTTAGGGATGCAGTAGGGGAAGGGGAGATTTTGAAACTGGTGAAGTCCACATTGATACCATATGGCTGCAGGGTTCCCAGGCGGAATATGAGTTGCTGTTCCTGCAACCTTCGGGTGGCATCATTGTGGCAGTGCAGGAGGCCCATGATGGACATTTCATCTAGAGAATGGGAGGGGGAGTGGAAATGGTTTGCGACTGGGATGTGCAGTTGTTTGTTGTGAACTGAGCGGAGGTGTTCTGCAAAGCGGTCTCCAAGCCTCCGCTTGGTTTTCCCAATGTAGAGGAAGCCGCACCGGGTACAGTGGATGCAGTATACCACATTGGCAGATGTGCAGGTGAACCTCTGCTTAATGTGGAATGTCATCTTGGGGCCTGGGATAGGGGTAAGGAAGGAGGTGTGGGGGCAAGTGTAGCATTTCCTGCGGTTGCAGGGGAAGGTGCCGGGTGTAGTGGGGTTGGAGGGCAGTGTGGAGCGAACAAGGGAGTCACGGAGAGAGTGGTCTCTCCGGAAAGCAGACAGGGGTGGGGATGGAAAAATGTCTTGGGTGGTGGGGTCGGATTGTAAGTGGCGGAAGTGTCGGAGGATGATGCGTTGTGTCCGGAGGTAGGTAGGGTGGTCCTCTTGGGGCGGTTGTGGCGGGGGCGGGGTGTGAGGGACGTGTTGCGGGAAATACGGGAGACGCGGTCAAGGGCGTTCTCGATCACTGTGGGGGGAAAGTTGCGGTCCTTGAAGAACTTGGACATCTGGGATGTGCGGGAGTGGAATGTCTTATCGTGGGGGCGGAGGCGGAGGAATTGGGAATAGGGGATGGAATTTTTGCAGGAGGGTGGGTGGGAGGAGGTGTATTCTAGGTAGCTGTGGGAGTCGGTGGGCTTGAAATGGACATCAGTTACAAGCTGGTTGCCTGAGATGGAGACTGAGAGGTCCAGGAAGGTGAGGGATGTGCTGGAGATGGCCCAGGTGAACTGAAGGTTGGGGTGGAAGGTGTTGGTGAAGTGGATGAACTGTTCGAGCTCCTCTGGGGAGCAAGAGGCGGCGCTGATACAGTCATCAATGTACCGGAGGAAGAGGTGGGGTTTGGGGCCTGCGTAGGTGCGGAAGAGGGACTGTTCCACGTAACCTACAAAGAGGCAGGCATAGCTGGGGCCCATGCGGGTGCCCATGGCCACCCCCTTAGTCTGTAGGAAGTGGGAGGAGTCAAAAGAGAAGTTGTTGAGGGTGAGGACGAGTTCAGCTCGGCGGATGAGAGTGTCGGTGGAGGGGGACTGGTCGGGCCTGCGGGACAGGAAGAAGCGGAGGGCCTTGAGGCCATCTGCATGCGGAATGCAGGTGTATAGGGACTGGACGTCCATGGTGAATATGAGGTGTTGGGGGCCAGGGAATTGGAAGTCCTGGAGGAGGTGGAGAGCGTGGGTGGTGTCACGGATGTAGGTGGGGAGTTCCTGGACCAAAGGGGAGAAAATGGAGTCCAGATAGGTGGAGATGAGTTCGGTGGGGCAGGAGCAGGCTGAGACGATGGGTCGACCAGGGCAGGCAGGTTTGTGGATTTTGGGAAGGAGATAGAAACGGGCCGTGCGGGGTTGGGGAACAATGAGGTTGGAGGCTTGCTCAGATCCAAATAAACCAATGTAAGCCCACTGTTCCCAACAAGTATCACATTTGTGTCCATTTTTGTCAGGATTACACTTCTATAAAGCATGTTGAGTCATTTATTTACCTAAAAGACGTTAGACAAATGTCAGATTCCAAATATGGAATTTCTGTGTACTTCATACAGAATAGATTGATGATACCATGCATGTATAACAGAGAAAACATTATCTTTTGAAGGATGCAGCACATCTTGAACGTTTTAGTGATAAAATGGTGAAACTTTATTCTCACAATTCAAGGCCATTGCATCCTCTTGATGTACTATGTCAGCTACAAAATTTAATTTTTATGGTTAGCCTCTAGATTTTGAAGCATAGAATTTCAGAACAAAGAATCATTCAGTTCATAATTCTTCATCTGGATTGCCTTGCACTTTTCCTCTAATTTCCCACCTTTGTTTTGAATAATTATTAGAAAGTTAAAAGAGAAATGGCACATGCACTTTGGAGGGAAATGCAAGATAATATGTTTGCAGCGGGAAGTAAAATGTGGACTTTGTTCTAAATTATATGGAATTGAATTGTTGGAACAAGTGAAGGATCTGGTGGTCTTGGTGGACAGGCCACTAAATCTTTCAGCTCAATGTTTCCAACTGTTAAGTAATCGAGTTATGCATTACGCCACAAGAGTTGTGACAAAATACCATAAGATGAAGAAACAGAAGTAGGCCAGGATAGTAGAATCTGCTCCACTATTTGAGATCATGGCTCAAGTGAAAATTCTCAACTTCACCTTTTCTGCCTTATCCCCATAACCCTTGATTCTCTTTATTGATTAAAAATCTGTTGCCCTCAGGCTTGAATATACTTATCGATCCCATTCTCCAAAGGTTGTACGCAGTAAGGAATTCCACAGATTGACTGACTACCTAGACTGACTACCTATGGACAAAAAAACCTCTGGTCTTAAATGGCAACCCCTTACTCTGAGATTGTGTTTCTAGTCCTAGATCTCCCACAACAGGAAACAAACTCTCTGCATCTACCCTGTGAAACCCCCCTCATAATCTTTTTATGTATCAACGTCTTCTTTCATTCTTTTGAACTCAAACTACCTAACCTTGCCTTGGAAGGAAATTCCACACACCCAGAATCAACTGTGTGGACCGTCTCTTGATTATCCCCAGTGCCAGCAAATCTGTCCTTAGATGAGGAGGCCAAAACTGTTCACAGTATTTCAGATATGGTCTAACTAGTGCCTTTGAATAGTTTTAGCATGACCTCCCTATTTTATTCTTCATTCCCTTTGAAATATTACACATACAGATTCAGGGGTGTCATGATTTGAGGTTAGCCAGATGCACCACACAAAATTGGAGTCTCTTGGTTGGGGCTGTTAATCTGGTTCAATCAGGGAGCCCTGGCTGACAAATAAGAGCAGGCCGTGGGGTTCCAATTATCCCTGTCTCTTTTTGGGATGCAGGAACTGTCGTATGCCAGTCCTACTCTGAACCCCACCCACATCTCTTTCTCTAGTACCATAGATGATATTATCGGTGCTGCTTCCCTCTCTCTCGTTGGAATTGTAAAATTTTACCAATTTCACTCGCAATTTCCATCACCTTCACCTGGTCTATCTGATTCTTCCCTTCCCTTACTTGACCATTTGTTTCAGTTTTTGGAGATAGGTTATTATACACTACAAATCCACCAACTCCCACAGTTACTTTGACTACACATCCATGTACTCTGCTTCCTGTGAGGATGCCTTCTCAGTCTCTGTCACATCTGATGCCACCTTTCGCAGGGAGGGCCTCAGAAATGACCACCTTTTTCTTTCCTAACCAAGGATTTCTTTCTGCTATGCTCAACCCATCTCCCACACTTTTGCCCTCACTCTTTCCCTTCCCTCCCACAACATTGATAGGATCTCTCTGGTCTTCACTTACCATGCCACAAGCTTTCGCATCCAAAGGATTATAAGTCACCATTTCCATCACCTCCAACAGGATACCACAACCAGAGACATGTTCCATTCCCCTCCCCTCGTCAGCACTACGCAGGAACTTTTCCCTCCAGGAGATGCTGGTACACTCCTCCTCCATTCCCAACACCTTCTGAAACTCCCATGGCACCTCTCCATGCAATTGCAGAAGATGTTGCACCAACCCATTTACCTCCTCCCTCTTCATTATCCAAGACCCCAGGTGAAGCAGTGATTGGTCTGTACTTCATTCAGTCTAGTCTATTATATTTGCTGCTCATAATGTTGACTCCTGTACACTGGGGAGATGAAACACAGGCTGGGTGACTGCTTTGCAGAACACCTATGCTCTGCCTGTAAAAATCACCTTGAGTTCCCTGTGACTTCAAAATACCACTGCATTCACAACTAACACATCTGTCACTGGCCTGCTGCAGTGTTCCAGCACTCTAGTGCAGACCTGAAGAACAACAATGCATTTTCTTCTTCGGGAGCCCTGCAGCCGCTGGGACACGTTAAGTTGATTAACTTTACAGCCTGATTGCAAACCTCTCTTCTGCGACCCCACCCCACCCACAGTTCGGCTTCAGTATAAATACGAGTGTTTCAGGCAACCTCTGAAGAATCATGGGATTCAAAATGTTAACTCTGCTTTCTTCCTACAGATGCTCCCAGACCTGCTGTGTTTCTCCAGAAATCTCTATTTTTGCTTAAGCTAATACGTGGAACAGATTGCCAGTATGAGTTGTCAAGAAAAAAAATTATAATGAGTTTCAAGGGGAAAGATTGTTTTTGTCAAAACAAGAGAGATCTGTTATTTAAAATGCACATAGAAAAGATTGTAAATTATTGGTCTGTGGGTCAAAGGTCGTTTCAACCAGAAACTGCTCTATCGCTTGTTTATGTAACTTTCAAAATATAACGATGAAGTGTGTTGTGCACATGGAATATTGTGCTCATCCCTTTTGCTACAGTTGGATTGCATGCTGAATTACTTTGACAGTGAAATTTTGACATTATTTGGCAACGGATCAACCATGACTGCCTAATAAGTGAAATGTCTACTTTTTTGTTAAGGAATTGTCTCTTTCGTGCGCTCGGAGATCAGCTAGAAGGTCACTCTCGAAACCACCTAAAACACCGGAGGGAAACAGTGGACTTCATGATAAAACATCGTCAAGATTTTGAACCATTTGTTGAGGATGATGTCCCTTTTGATCGATATGGTGAGTCTGAATGTGATTGTCTCATTAACTCAAAGTATGAGCAAAAAAAGAGATGTGATATCAGAAGATTAACATTTGACAGAGTTGTGGTATGGATGTGTTGCACATGCTGTGCTATAAGCATTTACTCTGGTTCATACTCATTGTTAGCCTGGTGGTTGTACACCAGCTTCCTTCACCTGAGGTTATCAGTAGACTTGGCCAGTTAGCCTAACATCTGTCATAGGGAAATTGCTAGAATTCATTATTAAGGAGGCTATAGCAGAAGAACACTTATAATGGGGTCAGGAAATGTCAGTTTTTTTTTGCAAGGGAAATTGTGTTTACCTAATTAGAGTTGTTTGTGGAAGTAACAAGCAAGGTGGTTAAGGAGGAACCTGCAGATCTGGTGCACTTAGATTTTCAAAGGCATCTGAAGATGGATGGTGCAGGTGGGTAATCTGTTGGCATGGATAAAGGTTTTGTTAGTTACCATGAAGCACAGACGAGGAATAAATTAGTCTTTTTTTGGTTGGGAAATTGTGACTGATGGAATGGTACAGACACCAGTGGAGAGGCATGGACAATTTGCAATCCATATCAAAGACGTGGATGAAGGGACTGAAGGGGAGTCGATGGCCTAGTGATATTATTGCTGGACTGTTAATCTACATATCCAAATAATGTCCTGGGGACCTGGGTTTGAATCTTGCTATGGCAGATGTTGGAATTTGAATTCAATAAATATCTGGAATTAAGAGTCCAATAATGAATCCATTGTTGATTGTTGGAAAAACCCATCTGGTTGACTAATGTCCTTTAGAGAAGGAAACTACAATCTTTACCTCGTCTGGCCCAAATATGACTCCAGACCCACAGCAATGTGTTTGACTCTTAACTGCCCTCTGGGCAATTAGGGATGGGCAATAAATGCTGCCGAACAAGTGATGCCTGCATCTAGTGAATGACTAAAGTTAAAAACAATGAAAGGTAGCTAAATTTGCTGATGATTCCAATATAGGTAGTAGTGTAAATTGTCAGGAGGAACTGAAGCCTCTGCAATGGTAATAGGTAGTTTAAGTGAGTGGGCAAACATTTGGCAGATGGTATAATGTGGGAAAAATATAAATTCATCCCATTTAGCAATGTATTATTTGAATAGAGGGAAATTCACAGAACTCAGAGGTGCAGAGAGATCTGGGTGCCCTGATAACATGAATCACAAAAATGGTTAGTACGCAGGTACAGCAAATGATTGGGAAGACAAATGGAATATTTTGGCTGTTGCAAAAGGTTTGAGTTACAAAAGGGATGTTTTAGTGCAACTGGACAGAGTGATGGTGAGAGCACATCTGCTGTACTGCATACAGTTTTAGTCTCCTTTTATTTGAAAAAAGATTAAACGCACATTAAAAGTAGTTCAGGATCTTCTTATGAAAGACGTTTGAACAATTTGGGTCTGTACCCAATGGAGCTTAGAACAATGAGAGGTGATCTTATTAAAGTATGTAAGATCCTTAGGGGACTTGGAAGGCTGAATACTGGGCAGATATTTCCTCATATTCTGGAGAATATAATTGGGGAACACAGGTTAAAAATAAGAGTTCTCCCTTTCAATATGGAAGTGAGGATGCTTTCTTTCAGAAGGCCATTAATTTGTGGAATTTTGTTTCACAGAAAGCAGTAGAATTTGGACTGCTGAATTTATTCAAGACTGAATTAAACAATTTTTTATTTAAACCAAGGCTTTCTCTGCCATCTCAGATGGCACTCATGACTGTAAATCAAGGAGGGAAGGGAATTCCCCTGGTGTTTTAGATTAGATTCCCTACAGTGTGGAAACAGGCTCTTCGGCCCAGAAGTCCACACTGCCGCTTGAAGCATCCCACCCAGACCCATCTCCCTATAAGCCACACACCCCTAAACACTACGGGTATTTTAGCATGGCCAATCCACCTAGCCTGCACATCTTTGGACTGTGGGAGGAAACCGGAGCACCCGGAGGAAACCCATGCAGACACAGGGAGAATGTGCAAACTCCACACAGACAGTCACCTGAGGCTGGAATCGAACTCGGGTCCCTGGCGCTGTGAGGCTGCAGTGCTAACCACTGAGCCACCATGCCTCCCTAAAAACCCTTTTTATATATGTGTGTATATATAAAAGGGAGTTTTTTTAACCACATCATCAGTATTTATGTACAAATTGATTGCTGTATTTCTTTGTGTTTAACAGTGAGGGCATTTCAAGAGTCTTTTATTGACCAAGATGCACTTTGGAATAACCTGATTTTGCTGTGTGATTCTGAAGACTGAACTGTTTGCAGGGGTGTCCAATTGTTTCTAGCAACATCTTTTGCGTGCAGTTGTGCTTAATAGGTAGTAATTGCTGCAGCGAATGCTACATCCTGCTACACTTCTTGATCTTTCACCTATAGTCAACAGCATTTGTACTTATTTAGGGCCTTTTTAAAAGATGTCCTGAAGCCTGATAGTGGTGATAGGTAGATAAATAAGCAGACAGAGTACAGGAGGGATTTAAATAGAGGGATGCAAATTTTAAATTTTTGAGGTGCTGGGGAATCGGCACTAATTGCAGATCAGTGAGGACTGATGTGATAGGTAACAATGAAGATTGGTGTGAAATATCCAGTACCAACAAATCTCTAAACTGACACTGTTGAGACCATAGTATCAGCTTACTTCATATGGGGATAACATTTGCTGTATATTATGACTATTGTTTTCATATCTAATTTTTAGTTGCGAATCTGGAAAAGCCGGGCACATTTGTTGGCAATGATGTGATTGTCGCCTTCGCAAGGAACAACCAAGTGAATATTGTGATTCACCAGCTTAACGCCCCACTTTGGCAGGTAACATACAGCGCTGAGTAACAAATCACACTGAAATGCCAAGCTAATGCACAGTTTTTCAAGGCTGTTGCATTGGAGACTCTAATTTATCAATACCTTTGCTGGGAGTGATTTGCACAGAACGTTTTCACACCACGTTCTCTACTCAGCTTCCATCTTCAGTATTCTGCAGCATGCTTGTGGTATTCTGTTAAAGATCTCAAATAAACATACATCGAGTCATAGAGTCCTACAGTATGGAGACAGGCCCTTTGGCTCAAACTAGTCTGTGCCAATCAAAATGTCGATCCACACTACCCATTTCCTGTCACTCCGCCCATATCCTTCTCAACCTTTCCTATCTGTATTTTTGTCCAAATGCCTTTTAAATGTTGTCAATGTATCCACTTTAACTGCTTCTGCTGGCAACTCGTTCCACGTGCGTACTATCTTCTGCGTGCCCCTCGGGTTCCCATTTATTCTTTCTCGGCTTACCTTAAACTGATGCCCTGTAGTGCTGAATTCCCCAACCCTTGAAAAAAGACTGAGTGCATTAGCATAACCATGCCTCTCATGATCGTATACACTCCTATAAGATCACCCCTAAGTCTACTACACTCTAAAGAAAAAGGTTCTAGCTTGTACAACCTTTCCCTATAACTCTCGGTCTCTTGATTCCTGGCAAAATCCTTGTAAATTTCTTCTGCACTCTTTCCAGTTTAATAATACCCTACCTATAGCAAGGTGACCCAAACTGAACACAGTACTCCGAATACAGCCACACCAGTGTCTGGCACAACTGCCACATAACTTCCCAATGTCTATAGTCAATGCCCTGACGGATAAGAGCCACCTTCACTACTCTGTTTACCTATCACTCCACTTTCAGAGAACCGTGCACCTGAACTCCAAGGTCCCTCTGTTCCACTACACTCCTTAAGGCCCTACCATTCACCGTGAAACTCCTACCTGGACTTGACTTTCCAAAATGCTACACCTCACACTTATCTATATTAAATTCCACTTGCCATTTCTCAGCACACTTCCACAGCTGATCAACATCCTGTTGCACTTTTCGATAACCTTCCTCATTGTCCACGATACCGCCTATTTTGGTGTCATCTGCAAATTTACTAATCATGCCTTGTACATTCTCATCCAGATCATTGATATAGGTAACTGCAAAGGGCTCAGCACTGATCCCTGAGGCATGTCACTCGTCACAGGCCTCCAGTCAGACAAGCATTCTTCCAGCTACTATCCTCTGCTTTCTACCATCAAGCCAACTGTGTATCCAATTTGCCAGCTTTCCCTGGATTCCATGCAATCTAACCTTCCAGAACAGTCTACTATGTGAAACCTTATCATAGTTTACATGTATTTCAGTAAAGTCTATGTCTACAGCCCAGCCATAATCAACCTTCCTGGTCACCCCATCAAAGAACTCTTAACAAATTTATGAGGCATGATCTCCCATGCACGAAGCCACACTGATTACTCCTAATCAAACCTATCTTTCCAAATGCATGTATATATTATCCCACAGAATCTTCCCAGGTAACTTACCAACCACAAATGTTAGGCTTATTGGTTTTTCTTTGCAGCCCTCCTTGAATAATGTTAGCCGCCTCACCCGTGGCTAACGATTATGCAAATATATCAGCCAGGGCCCCTGCAATTTCTTCTCTTGCAGGGTTCTCAGATATACCTGGTCATGACCAGTAGATTTATCCACCTTCATACATTCTAATACGTCTATCACCACCTCTACCGTGATATGGACTGTCCCCCGGATATCGCCACTAACTTCCCCAAGTTCCTAAGTCTTCATGTCTTTCTCTACACCAAACACAAGAGAAATACTCATTTGAGGACCGTTCCCACCTCCTGCGGTTCCACACACATGTCCACTTTGGTCTTTGAGGAGCCCTGTTTTTCTCTCTAGTTGTTGTTTTTTTCCTTACTTAAAGAATCTCTTTGGATTCACCCTAATGTTCTCAGCCAAAGCTATCTCATGTTCCCACTTCACCTTCTTGATTTCCTTCTTCAGTAAACTCCTGTATCCCCAATATACCTCCAGGGATTCCCTTGATCCCAGCTGCCTGTAACTGAGTCATGCCTCCTTTTTTTCTGGTGAGAACCTCAATATCTCTTGCCATCCGGAGTTCCCTACTCCTGCCAACCTTGCCCTTCACCCTCAGAGGGACATATAGACCTTGAACTCTAGCAATCACACTTTTAAAGGCCTCCCAATTGCCAGAGGTCCCTTTGCCTCCAAACAAACTACTCCAGTCGACCCTTGCAAGCTCGTGTCTAATTCCATCAAAATTTGCCTTGCCCCAATTTAGAACTTGTGGATCACTTTTGTCTCCCACTGTGACCATTTTAAAATTAATAGAACTATGGTCTCTGGTCCGAAAGTGTTCCCCACTGTCACCTCAGTCACCTTTCCTGCCCTATTTCCCAAGAGCAAGTTGAGTTTTGTCCCTTCCAGAACTTTACTGAGCACACTTAACAAATTCCACCCTATCTAAGGCCTCAACACCATGGCAGCCCCAGTATATGTTAGGAAAATTAAAATCCCCTACTAATGACAACACTATTGCTCCTCCAAGTCTCCCTGCAGAATTGTTCTCTAATTCCCATTCACTATTTGGGGGCCTATAATACAACCCCAATAACATCATGATCCCTTTGTATTTCCACCCAAAAAACCTCAGTGGATGATCCCCCTCAGTTATTTCAGCTGACTACTGCTGTGATAGTCTCCTTAATCAAAAATGCGACACCACCTCCCCTCTTACCTCCACCTCCTTTCCACCTAAAGCACCTGCACCCTGATATATTAAGCTGCCAGTCCTGCCTCTCCCTTGGCCATATTTCTGTAATGGCTATAATATCCCAGCCCATGTACCTACCCATGCTGAGTTCACCGGCCTTACCTGTCAGCCGTCTTGCATTTAAATAGATACAATTTAATCCAACAGGCATTCCTTGCACCCTGCCATGTTCCAGCCTGACCTATCTCTTACAACTTGCTATTTCTGATTTCTGTATCTCCTTCAGTCTCGCTCTTTCCTCCCTGTTGTTGAGGATCTCAACCCCTTGTCAATCTAGTTTAAACCACTGCTACTAGCACTAGCAAATCTGCCCACTAGGATATTGGTAGCCCTCCAGTTCAGACGCAACCCGTCCATCTTGAACAGTATAATGGTGGAATTCTGATGCAGTTTTAGATTTGCATCATGCATGTGGTTTGGTGTTTTCATATGATGTCCAACCAGCAATGTTTCTGAAAGCTCATTATTATAAATGTGACATTGTCAATTGATAGAGCCCGTGTGTCAGATGTTTATTGTCACGTACTGAGGTGTAGCCATTTGATGGATGATTATTTTGTATCCGTTTTGTTGTTTTTTTTTTGGTACCACTACCTTGGCTAAGAACTACTATTTACTAAAATTGCAATCCTTACATCTAGTTCTAAACTGCTGGTGTCTCACAGGTATTTCTCATGAGCTGATTCCATACAAATCAAACTTGCCATGTCAAATTGAATTAACAGATTGTTCATGATGAATGATTAATCAGGCAGCTCTTGCCTTTTGTGACATAACAACGAATCTAACTTCAAGGATTTACAATCCCTTTGCTGTCCCAAGGTTTAGCAATTGCAAATATGGTGGGGTGGGAGCTTGGACGCTGAAGTAGGTGATTATTGTTGACACTGAAACTTTAAGATAGAGCAGGATCACAGCCCCATTCTCTTCTTATTTAATCAGGATTAGTGGGTGCAAGGCACTAAATAAACAACTGATACATTTATACTTTTTGCAACTTATTGAAAGTAAATTAAATGGAAGAAACTTTGCTGGGCTTTTTCCACTACCACAACCTAGAAACAACAACAAACCTGCAAATCTGGAGGTAGGGTATTGGAAAGAGTATTATAATGGGCTAGAACAGAAAAAATGTGAAGGTTTGGTGGAAATGTCTGTGCTATCCCATTTCTGCTGACATTCAGTGTGTGGTTTTGCGTGATAAAGGATTGCAGAGTTACATGGATTCGTCACTTGTGCTAATAGCAAAGCACTTTCAGAGAAAGAAGAAAGGTTTAGCCAGAAGAATTGAATGTGTGGCCAACATAAATCAAGTACTTATATGGAACTTGTGAAAAAGTACTTCTATGAAGCTAGGACTTCATTGTCGGTCAACAAGAAACTATTTGAGATTTGGTCTCTGTTCCTGTCCTATTGTTAACAGAAAATTGTAACTGTGAAACAAACCATAACATCTCATGACTGTAAGCCTACTAATCTGTTGCCCCTACACTGCAAGGCTGTGGACCAGAAAGCAATTTATCATTAATGTCTTTTTCAATTAATTTGTATGATGTGTGCATTTCTGGCCAGGCCAGCATCCATTGCTTAGTCCTGATAATCCTTAAGAAGGTGGAATGAGCAGCCTTTTGAATTGCTGAAGTCCATCAGGTGCAGAAGCACCGAGTGTTAGGGACTGAGTTCCTGCATTTTGGCCCAGCGACAATGAAGGAACAGTGATACCTTTCCAAATCGGGAAGGTGCATGACTCATAGAACATTACAGCACAGTACAGGCCCTTCGGCCCTCGATGTTGTGCTGACCTGTCATACCGTTCTCAAGCCCATCTAACCTACACTATTCCATGTACGTCCATATGCTTATCCAATGACGACTTAAATGTACCTAAAGTTGGCGAATCTACTACCGTTGCAGGCAAAGTGTTTCATTCCCTTACTACTCTCTGAGTAAAGAAACTACCTCTGACATCTGTCCTATATCTTTCACCCCTCAATTTAAAGTTATGCCCCCTCGTGCTCGCCGTCACCATTCTAGGAAAAAGGCTCTCCCTATCCACCCTATCTAACCCTCTGATTATTTTATATGTCTCAATTAAGTCACCTCTCAACCTTCTTCTCTCTAACGAAAACAGCCTCAAGTCCCTCAGCCTTTCCTTGTAAGACCTTCCTCCATACCAGGCAACGTCCTAGTAAATCTCCTGTGCACCCTTTCCAAAGCTTCCAATTCCTTCTTATAATGCGGTGACCAGAACTGTACACAATACTCCAAGTGCGGCCACACCAGAGTTTTGTACAGCTTCACCATAACCTCATGGTTCCGGAACTCGATCCCTCTATTAATAAAAGCTAAAACACTGTATGCCTTCTTAACAGCCCTGTCAACCTGGTTGGCAACTTTCAAGGATTGGAAGTGATCTTGCAAGTGGTGGGTGTTTCCAAGCACATGCTGCCCTTGTAGTAGAAGCTGTGGGTTCAGAAGGCACTGTCTAAGGAACGTTGGTGATTTGTTGCAGTGCATTTTGTAGATTGTACACATTACTGCTACACCTGTGGCAGTAATGTTATAACATGCATTCATAAAGAATGAATGATTAATTTTTGTAACCAGACTCTCTTTCTCATGTTTACTTCTTGCAGTAAACTACATTATTGGTGATTTTTTTTTAAAGTTTTTTTTTCCCCAGTGGTGGTTGTGCTCAAGAGGAAAGATGTTAATCAATGCACAGTAGTGGAAAATATTCCTGCTTTGGGCATTCCACGTCAGTCTCCAGCACTTCAGGTCAAGGGAACACCAGATAGAACAGTGTGCTGCACCACTTACTCAGCCATTGGATGTATTTTCATGTCGACAAAGGATGACAGCGTCTTATCTACTTAACCAGTAGAGGTTGGGATTGGTTAGCTCGGTTGCCTGGACAACTGATTTGTGATACAGACTAATGCCAACAGCATGGGTTCAGTTCCCCTGCCAGCTGAAGTTACCTTGAAGGTCCTTCCCTTCTCAACCTGTTCTGTTCCTGCCCCTTGTTGGCCACTTTGTAGCGATCCTTGGGTCAGACTTGCTACCAATTGTCTCTATTGCGAGAACGGCTTCTCATGTAAGACATGAAGTCCTCTCAGACTGTAATGACTTTACTTACCAGTACAAGTGATGGTCCAGACGCTGCCATAAATGGTGTAGGATTAACTTCAGGAACTGGGTGCCTGATTGTTTTGGATAATGTGGTGTAACTTGTTGCAAATTAGGGGAAACAATAGAATAATAGTCAAGTGACCAGTTGACAGGAGGCCCAAGTTTGTGCCCTGCAGATATGAATGCAAATCCCACATTTGCAGCTGGTAGGATGTAAATTCAATTAATTCATAAAAATATGTAATTGAAAGCTAGTCTCAGTAATGATGATTTTTGTTAAAACTCATCTGATTCACTACCCTTTTTAGTCAGGGAAATCTGCTATCCTTATCTACTCTGGCCCACATGTGACTCCTGACCCATAGCAATAAGACTGAGTCTGATCTGCCCTCAAATGGCCTCGCAAGTCACCCGTACAAGAGGACAGTTGAATTTGGACAACAAATTCGGCCCTTGCCAGCGACAACCATATTCTATGAATTTTTTTTTCAAAGAATCCTAAGCATTCATCAAGAGGTACTAGACTGCCTTTACACAAGATTTCTGTGCAGCTGGAATTTGAAGTCTATATTTTCAGGTTCTGCAATATTCACATGGAGTAAATACCTAGAGCACTATCATGATAAGTTAAATGTGGCCTCTGTGTGAAGGTCTAGTGGCTGTGTTCTAGGTCACTCTTTGTCTTTAGTTCACTTGCACTGTTTTTATTGAATCTGATTGTGGGAAAAGATTTCCTCTGTTTCTAATTCCATCATACAAAACAAAAATCATGTGAAGAATATGCAAAATGTAATGGAAATCTTATTCTGGCATATCAAATATCTCCTTTGTGATCATTATACAAATAACACACTCTCCTAAATAATTATTAAAACTGTTAATCATTTTTTAAAAATTCTGTAGGTTTTTGGAACCCGCAAGAGTAATGCTATAGAGCTGCACATTGCCTACAGATATGGGGAGCACTATGACAGCGTACGCATGCTGAATGATAATTCAGAAGCACCTGCAAATCTAAAGACAGAGGTTGGTAGACAAATGTGACTGTGCCATTTAACCCTTTTGAACACTTCCCCTTTTCTTGGTTCATATTCTTTCCATGGGAAACATGCAATGTTAACACTGAGTAGTTAAATTCATTGGAAGCGTCTGTAATCTGCTTTCCAGTTCTTAGTCGGGAGGAAGAGACTGAATTGGATGTCAATAAGTTGCTTAGGAAGCATTTTTGTATGAGTTTACTAGTAAACTAACTAGCAAAGTCTTGCAGACATGGAGGTTTAATTCTTCTAATGTTGACTGTTCAGGGGTTCTCTGAACAGAACTACAATTCATGGTGAGGAGATGCAAAGCATTGTTCTGATTTTTAACTTCAGTCTACTGTAAATTACAAGGCTAACTGAAGAAATTTTGAGGCAACATGCTGGAGGCCTGCTTCTCATTTTGCAGTTTTCTTTTGTGTAGTGCGTGGTATTAATGAGGCACTTTTTATACAGCGACAAGATTGGCACATCACCAGATCCACAGGAATTCATGTTTAATTATGACTCTCTCTCACAGATGCTCATTAAAGATGAAGGAAAGAAGAAAGATCGAAACAAAATCAGTCCTTACCAGATGGAAGATATACGGGATTTTGAAAGGGAAGTGACCAAGACTGATTTGGACGATGCAATTCAGAAAGTACGCAATGCAACGGGGTGCATGGTAAGTAAGTGAAAACAGATTGGTCAGACTATTTTCAGCAAGCCTTACCTAATCTTGCAGTAAAGTCCATGAAGTAGGACTCCATCTGCTGGGATCAGGCACTGTAATTACTAATTTGTATTCTTTCATGGGATGTAGGCATCATTGCCAGGCCAGGATTTATTGCCCATTGACAAGTTGCTTGTCAGTTATCTTCTTGACCTGCTGTAGTTTATGTGCTATAGATACATCTAGAGTGCTTTTCGAAAGTGAGATCCAGACTTTTGATGCAACTATAGTGAATTAACAATATCAAGTGAAATCTTTCTTAATTGCAAAGATGTAGTATCTAACCACTGAAATAACTTTCTAACAGATTTGTAGTTTTCTATAAAACTGTTGTAATGGTGTCAGCTGTGTGACTTCAACTGACAAACCAGCAGTGCACTAAAAACTTGTGATTTCAAATAAACCTGTTGGATTATAACATGGTGTCATGTGACTTCTGACTTTGACTTTGTCCATCCCAGTCCAACATTGGCACCTCCACATCATGGTTCTGTAATGAACCACCATAACTTGGATTGCTTGATCCAATGTTGTACTCGATTATACTGACCAGGAGTTTGTTGGTCAAGTCAGCAGCAGTAATGTTGCTACAGTTGACCTTGATGCTATTTGATTAGGGAGTGGGGGAGCATCATATGCAGTGCCCTTGGAGCCTTTATGTCAATGACAGTCAGTTCGCAAGAAAGATGACCCCAGAAAAATTGGGGAAGTGAAGAAGAGATCTTATTGTACAGTTAGTGTTCTCCTTGTTTTCCTGTAGGACACCGATGTGATTATTCAGAATCTGGAAGCTGAAAACTACAACATAGGGTCTGTAATATTTGCAATTTTGCAAACAGATGAACTGAAGAATAGCAGTGAGTTCCACACCTGAACATATACATTTATTCTGTGTACAAGATTTTGTAAGTTCACTTCAACAAGCGAATTTGAATTGCAATGATTCTCTGACTGATATCTTTATTTTGGTTATTGCTGTCTCTAAGACTTTAATTTTGGTATTCCAGATTCAATGTTATTTTATACTGTAAACATCCAACTTGTCAAGGATTCTTAGCATCGCATTTGCTGCAAACGTTTAGGCTTCCATTCATAGCATTAAAGATATTTCTGAATTGTACTTAGGTGTGCAGTTTGGTTTACAAAAGTTTCCAGACTGGTCCTAGTTTATATTTCCTTAAATAGTCCCAGAAAATAGCCTACCTCCAGCCAAATAAAGATTACACCTTGTAAGAGAAGAGATTTGACAAGTTGCAATGGATGTAGTCTTTCCTGTTAGTCTAATAAGTAAATTGATTGGTAGAACAGAATCATATTTATTTGAGAAATCTTTAAAACATAATATAGGTCCAGAATATCACATCTTTCACATGATGCAGTTGAGATTCAGTCATTCTGTGTATTCACTGAAGCAGAACTGCTGTCTGTTGAATGATCTAGTTTCTGGCCTGAATGCGTATCATATTTAATTTCATTTTATTTTGGATTTAGATAGTGATGAAGATTCCAACAAAACCAGTTCTAATTGCAGCCCTCCGAACATGTCACCCCTATGGATGGAGAATGGAACTGGTAACAGGATTTTTGGAAATCACACTGTCAATGCTGAAGAGTTTGAAAACAACAGGTGGCCTAATGACATAGAAGAAAACAAAAGGACCAAAAATAAGGTGTGTAAGGTCCATGTTAGATAGTATGACTAGGACAGATGAAAAGAGAGCGATCTACAAAGTGGTCTATGTCTACAGTGTATGCACCTGAATGAATGGCTCCTTTGTGATCCTGTGACTTGTCCCCTCCAGGTTCTCAGTGACTTGGACTCCTCCATGTTATTGTGCAGAGTGGATTTTGCAGCACTGTAGAGACAGTGATATATGGGTAATGGTCCACTCCTAAGTCTTTCAGTTCATGGTTTGCAAGATCATTTCTGGCTAGCGTTCGTAGAATCCCTACAATGTGGAAGCAGGCCATTCAGCCCATTGAGTAAGCACCAACCCTCCGAAGAGCATCCCACCCTGACCCTCCTACCCTGGTAACCCTGCATTTTCCATGGCTAATTCACTTAGCCTGCATATCCGTGGATATGGTCAATTTAGCACAGCCAGTACACCTAACCTACACATCTTTGGACTTCGAAATATTTATTTCCTGATGAATTCTAAAGACACAATAGCAGAAAACCGTATCAACTATTTTGGGAGACAGTATTTACCTGCCAACCCAGTCTTCAAATTTAGTGTGGCCATAAAGATGTGCAGTGATAAAGTGGAAATAGTGTAACTTTGTATACATCTTTTATTTTTGGCCTGTCTGTCCTGAAAACATTGATTCCTACTGAAGTTCAGTACCCCAAGCAAAGAGTGTTCTCCCACACCCAAGATAATAAAATGTGAGGCTGGATGAACACAGCAGGCCAAGCAGCATCTCAAGAGCACAAAAGCTGACGTTTCGGGCCTAGACCCTTCATCACACATCTCCCACACCCGATTGTTTTGTTCAAGTGGCCAGTATTCTCAAGTTTTTCCTCAACAATGAACTTTGGTAAGCTATTCGATTGCAAAGAGCATTCCCCTCTTGCCCTCCTTCGGCTTCAAAATACTTACACTTCTAGTGTAGTCACTTGGCTATGGTTAATAAGAAGTTACACATACACATACCTTCTGCATTCCTGAAGAAAGGAGAAGCAAATAATGGCAGCTAAACTGTTGCCCAGCTGAGATCAGTTTACTCAGCAAAGATGAGGGAGCAAACCTGGGAATTTTCTGATTTCAGATACTGGAGAAACTGGGGCTACTAGGAACTGCTAAAAGACAACTTCAACATCGTTTGTATTATTCTCTGAAGAAACACTTAAGGAAATATTTTACTTATTATAAAAGATCATTCTTGAAATTCTCATTACAGAAAGCAGTAAAATATTTACTAAGGATATTGGTTGTTAAAGTGGGTAGTATTTATCAATACAGGGTTTTGCTAGTCTGTTTGCATTTAAAAATTTTAGGTAACGAACAAGCAGCGAAAAGAACAGCAAAGGTTGGAAAAGAAGAAACGACAGGAGGAACGACACCGGCAGAAGGTCCTAGAGAGCAGGAGCAATAATATGGAAGACAACGGGACTGATAGAGACTTTCAAGCACCAGTTACCCTAGTGAAAACATTTACAACTTTAAATATTTGATCTGTGGATAGCAGCCAGCAATCATCTGACATTGAATGGGTTTCATTAGTCTCCTGAGTGGGGGATAACATCGTGGGAGTTGGAGAAGTTTTCTGATGCTGCTCTCGATTTAAGAAAATATTTGATTTCACATCTTCTTCAAGAACTTGTTTTCTTTGCAAACTTGCACATAGGCAAACAGGAAGAAATGGCCGAAAAGGTGGAAGCGTCGATTATTTGCATTTTACAAATGCAGTAAATCTTCAAAGAGTAACAAGTCAGAATTTAAATAAGCATTGTGAAATGTATGTTTAGATGAAATAGCAGTAAATGGACTTACAGACAAGAAAGTTCTTTAATAATTGCAAACATGGGTTAGATGCTGGCTATAATATGTTTTACGTTGTCACATGCTCCTTACACCTTCATTAATATTCATTACTGGAAGTGAAATATGAGGCCCTTTCTTGAGAAGCTGCATTATACACTGGCTTTTGCATATTGTACATTTCTAAAACCATCACTGATATAGTGTTCACAAGATGGTGTTTTCCTGTAGGCATCAGGAGGGGTAGGGCCATAAACACTTTTGGAAGTGAAGCTGTTCCATTTTTTTAATCCTTACCAGGACTTTATTTTTAAGTAAAGAGTACAAATATGCTGCTAATCACCAAAAATGAAGTTCTTTTCCATACAGAATGTGCTAACAACTTTATCTTAGTAGGCTCAATGGCTGTTAATCTAGTATAAAGCAAGTAGAAGAACTGCAACTTTTGATTAGCACCAGACGTTCCTATGTCGAACTCATTAAAGCTTTGTCAGAGATATTTTTGGAGGTGACTTAAGTTAATTAATCTCCTGAATTTGTTTATTGAATTTCTACCTCTTGAGAATTTTCCTTGCTTGAAAGTAAGGAATCATTTGATTGTGGAAAGTGGTTCAGAATAGCCACTAAGTGTTTGAAACAGTAATTCTTATGGACAACAAAGGAAGACAGCTGGTCATCCTATAATGCTTGTGTTTACTCTATTTTTCCTCTGTATATAAAATAATAAATATCTGTTCACCCCATTGAGAAACTAAGCTTATTAAACAATTTCTAGAAGTTTTATTTCTGTCACAATGATTTGGAATGTGTAAAACAACCTAAAAGTGGCCAGTTGTTACTTTCTTCAAACACAAACCAGTATGGATTGACAGTTGGCTTATATACCTCATTAGTGGCTTATTTAATGTATAACAGGTCAGAAATTGTTACTAAAAATCTATTCTTTACATTTTTTTTAAAAAACACTATCTGTTATCAGTTGTGCATTTTGCATCAATGGCCACAGCATCCAAATTTGATCAGCCTAGTATCTCTGGTTGTTGCAGTTAGAGATCGAAGTAGGATTCTGGGAGATATTCTCTTTTGAATGTTCATTCTGTGGCTAACCAGTTGCTAAAACTGGGTATGATACATTTTTGCCAATGTCCTCAGAGCAGTGAAAAATCTTAGTCTATGTGTGTCTCTATTTTCGTGCTATTTGTCGGAATTTGATTGTCCCAGGGGCAATCAGAAGGGAATACATGCTGGCAAAATAAATCTTTGCGGTTTTTCAAAGAAATTTAATCCCAAATTTTAATTTTGCAGATGAAAGAAAAATTGAATCAAAGGAATTTGTTTATTACAAGTTTTCATTCTAGTCTGTACAAAAGGTTATTGTTTTTAAATGTTAAAATTCACTTCTCTCAAAGCTACAAGAATGTTAAGACATAATAAATTTGGAACAAATTATGTTTGAGGTTTTAATTATTTGCTACAAATCCCAAACTGTTGTATACAGTGTTGGTTTAGTAATAGCAACTATTTTTAGGATGGTGTTTTGATGCTGAGCTGAGCTTTAAAACCAAGACTAAGTCCATAAGCAACAGCCTACTAATTCTATCTCTGTGAATGGGATCAGAAATTAAGAGAAGAGTTTAGATAGGAGAATATGCATGCTTGGAACTTTTTTAGGGAGCTTTTTAATGGTGATAGTGTGAAAGCAAGAATGGAGTTTTGGGGTGTAACAGATGATAGACACAGCCTCTATCTGACCGAAAAATCACAGCTTGCTGTAAGTAAAGCAGCAGATCAGATTACCCAACATTACAGCCCAAAATTTAGACTGATTTGAGGCCCTAACTCTTGAAGACTGGGTTATAGATAATCATTCAAATTACTATTATTTTCTTCTATAACTTACTACCATTCCTTTAATACTGTGTATCTTACCACCAGCTCTTAACTACCTTCAGATTCTCATCTCTCACTTTTTGTATAACAGTTAGAACAAGGTGAAGAGGGGTGCATTGGGTTTCCTCTTTTTTGTTTAAACCTGCAGCAAATATTTTTGTTCTTTTTAACATGCAGCTACTTCCTGCTTCAGTTAAAATATTGTTCTAGTGCAAGTTTAAGGAGCCAAATGGAAGGATGTTGTGAAACTCAAAGGGATTCAGAAAAGATTCACAAAGATCTTGCCAGGCTTGTGGGGTTTAAGCTGTAGGGAGAGGCTGAATAGGCTGGGACTATTTCCCTGAAGCTTTGGAGGCTGAGGGATGATCTTTATACAGGTTACAGGTTTATAAAATCCACAAGGGGCACAGATATGGTGAATAGGCAAGGTCTTTTCCCTAGGGTGGGGGTGTCCAGAATGAGATTGCATTGGTGTGAGGTGCAAAATTTATAAGGGACCAAAGGGGTAACTTTTTCATGCAGTGGGTGATGCATGTATGGAATGACCTATTTCAGGACATGGTGGAAGTTGGTACAGTTACAACATTTAGAGTCTTTACAGTGTGGGAGCAGGCCATTTGGCTCATCGAGTCCACACTGACCCTCTGAAGAACATACCATCACCACTACCATTCCACCAGTAACCCTGCATTTCCCATGGCTAATCCAATAGCCTGCACACAATGGGCAATTTAGCATAGCCAATCCACATGATGTGCATACGTTTGGACTGTGGAAGGAAACCCACACAGCCACTGGGAGAATGTGCAAACTCCACACAGTTACCTAAGGCTAGAATTGAACTTGGGTTGCGACTGCTGTCTGGCAGCAATGCTAACCAATGAGCCACTATGCCACCCTTTAAAAGACATCTAGATGGTGATATCAAAGGAAGGGTTTAGAGTGATATGGGCTAAAAGTTGGCAAATGGGTCTAATTAATTTAGGATATCTGGTCAAGGTGGACGTGTTGGACTGAAGAGTCGGTTTCCATGCTGTACAGCTCTATGACTCTAATTACGAGGTTTCCTTGAGTGCTGTTATTGTTGACAGTAACTAACTGTTTGTACTTTATTACCTTCTTTATTTGTACTTTTATAGCTTTCCCCCAAGCTTTCTGCTACTCTCTTTATAATGTATTGTGAGCTCTGTTGTCCAATATAATGCACTGGAATAATAATTGCAATTTATATCAATTCTGTATCTGTGTGTTTCAGTAGGGGGACCATGAAGTCCATTTCTGAGTTGTATGTGCAATTAGGCTCTAAAGCTGACTGGCAAAGGAACCGCAAGTTGAAGCTCCTAGCGTTGTTTGTTGGTAAAAGGCCAAGTGTTGGGACCTTTTAAGTGTTTGCTGTGCAGCTACTGCTCACATTGGAAGAGTTTCTTGCCCATGTAGACCTGCTGTGATTCTTGAGGTAGCCTGAGCAGGTAACAACCTTGCTACAGAAGACTGACTTGAGGGAATGACAAGCCTACAAAGTTACCCTCCCTGATACCTGCTCTAATTCTCATAGATGAAGCAACCAGGCTTTGAGTGCTTAGCGTGGTTGGCCACCCAGTGATTGCAGCCTAGAAGGCATTTGTCACGCACCTCAGTAGATGTGTTTTCTCTTGCAATGGATGTACCATGGCACTATAATGAAACCCTTGCTACACGCCAAGCAATGGAGAGAAGGGCTGTCACCTCATTGAAGGTGCTGGCCTACCTTTTGAGATTGTAGTAGTATATAATGACACATCTTTGCTGCGTGTGCCAATCCAGAAGGGTGACCTGCTGCTCTGACTGGATTTTGATAAAATTCAATAATTTTTATCACTTCCTATCTTTTTAAAGGCTCAATAAGTGACTGTACTCATCAGAGCATACTGTCTGTTATTCAGTTGAATGTAGGGTTGGTTTGTGCTGCAGAATGAAGCGATCAGCATGAGTTCAATTCCTACACCAGCTGATGTTACCATGAAGGTGCCTCCTTCTCAACCTCACCCCTTACCTAAGGCGTGGTGATCCTCAGATTCAACTCACCATTAGTCATCTCTCTTTAATGAGAGAGCAGCCCTATGATCCTCTGAAACTATAGCAACTTAACTTTTTAGTGGATAAGAAAACCTTCACAATTAAAGTTAAAACTTTTGTGTAATCCACCATATTGTTTCCAATGATTGACACCTTTTTCAGCCAAACTAGTCAATTCGATTTGGAGGGCTGAAACTGGCGTTCCCTGTCTGACAATGACTGGACCAAACTACATGTTGCAGAAAGTATTGAATTATGTTGTAGCAGCAGGATGAAATGTCATATTCCAGGCAAACTATCAACTGTGCTCTGCTCCAAACTAACCAGTCCGTAGCTTGATGAAACCTGTTTGTGTTCCAAATAAACAGCCATAAATTACTTCCGGTTCTCTAATTTGTGTGTAACACTGTGGGTATTAGGACTGAGAGGAATAAGAACACAATTTATTAGGCAGTCTCTGCAAGCAATGTGCAAGTCCCCACAAGCTACTGCCTACTACTTATTGTTGCACATTCCCAAATTGAATTGAAACTTTAACAGTAACTTCTGATCATACGTACTTCATTCTGCACCCTCATGGTACTGGCATTTACAGTGTGTGATAGATAAAACTAAACTAGCCATAGTCTCAGCAGACCATAGGACTGGTGTCTCATTACAGAGAGACACGACCGATGGTGGTTTAACCTTGGGGTCACCACATCACAGGCAAGGGGCGACACTGAGAAGGAGACTCCTTGCTGGTAACCCTGGTTGATGTCAGAATTGAACCCACGCTGTTAACGTCTCACTGCATCGCAAACCAGGTGTCCAGCCAACTGAGCTATTTGAATTATGTCTGTCCTATCATTGGCCAATCTTCTTAGCTTGACCTGGTCTTGAAAATAGTAGGCCAGACTCCTGACCATGCAAGATTGCATCCAGGTGCTTGTTCATTCAAGATCCTCAATGCATTTCTTTAACAGGCACAACAGTCATACATCTTTCTCCGCTCTGTCACAGTCGCTTCTACTGTTTCACGATTCATTCATCAACATGCTACTGATCTATAAAACTGTCCCTTCTATAACAGCTTGTCCCTTTTTGTTTGCAAACTCCATTGGTGCTACCTTATCAATGAACAATTAATAATATCTGCTTAGAAAATGTAGTGACCTCTGAGACATTAACTATCACCCCACATTCCCCAAGTGATATGTCTTGCAATACTTATCACGATTCTTTAACTACAACAACCATCTATCACTCCACAACATCTGTTGATACCTGAAACAGATTAAAGTTCAAAATAACCAAACAAGTGATTACACGGAGGCCAGTTACATGTTTAAATTACAAAACCGAACTATTTTAAAACATGGCTTGAGTAAAAGAATTTTTCACATTTGTTGGCCTGAATTTGTTTGCTTGAACCATAAAATATTAAAAAAGACTATAAACCTTACTTTTGATGTGGTCGGATGATGCTTTTCCATTCAGAAACTGTTTAACTAACCGTAATTAAACAGAATGTAATTTAAATACTGAAACAAAAACAGAAATTGCTGTAAAAACTCAGCAGATCTGGCAACATCTGTGGGAAGAAGGCAAACTTATGTTACAAATCTGGTAACTCTTCATCAAGACTGTTAGCAGTGTGGAAAAGGCAGTATTTATACTTAAGCCGAGGTGGTGGGGGGTGGGGTGAGCAGCTAAGTGAAAATGGAGTAAGAGGCAGAGAGATATGAAGGGGTTAGGTAAATAAGGAGATTAAAGACAGCAGGTTGGGACAGAAGAAAGGCTGAATAAGTACTACAAAGAGCTAATTTATTATATAATTTAATTTCATTTCATATTAATCATTGAAAAAGAATTCAAACTTTACCTATTGGTTTGACAAGCTCACCATCACTTTCTCAAGAGTAAGTAAATGGCAGTCTTGTAAGGGATGCTTACATCCCAGGAACAAATAAAAGATAATGGCTACTGGGACACATCATACAGTAATCAGGAATTGGAAGCCTGGCAGGTTTTTCCTTAGTCCAGAGCCAAGTAACCAGACGCTGCTAATGTTTAGCTGCTTTTCTTTCCTTCTTCATTGCTGTGATTGAAAGTAGTTGTGCAGCCTGAAACTTTAATAACAATGTTTGAGACAAAATCTTGTATCCCAAGAAGCATAGTATAGCCTGATTCCAGATGCTATGATTACAACAATTAGTAGTTGTATTCCTACTGTATTTTATTGTGGTCAAACTTCTCAACATGTTTTGCAGTCAGGGGGAAAAAGGACATTGAGCCAGAAGAGAGGAGAACGAAGAGAATATTAAACAGGGAAAAAGAGTCAGAGGTCTTTCAAAGCCTGGGGTCTGGTCAAATGAAGGCAAAATGCCAAACATAGGATATGTGGATTTGCTGAAGAGGTCAGAGTTGGAAAAATGCAAAAATCTCAAAGTGTTGTGCAGCTGGAGGAGTTTAACACTAGGGGACAAGGAAGCCAAGAAGGGATTTAAACACTGATTGAGAATTTTAGAACTAGGGTATTGCTGGACTGAGAATCAATAAATTTAAGCCAAGTCACTAGGGTGATGGGTCTCAATGCAAGTTAAGATAAGGCTGGCAAGTATTTAGTTTTTGGAGAATGGCTGGTGGGTGATTGGCCAAGACAGTAACGGAATTGCCACGTCTGGGTTTAACAATAGCTTTTCATTTCAGCTTCACGTGAGCCAAAGCAGGGTGGAAATGGGCAACACCACAAACCAAGCCATGGACAGGATATGGGGACAGATATCAATTCAGGGTTAAATGGGCCACTTAAGTAGTGAGCTGTCTGGACTGGCCTAAACAGTGACCCAGGGGCATCACTAGCATATTCTGTGGGGATGAATGACCATTCTTTCAATGTTTATTTAGAAGAATCTTTGGCTCATCCAGGACCTGAGAGTGGCCAAGCAGACTGACAGTGCAGATAATCAGCACTGGCCTAACTCTTCTAAGTCTTGCATTGTGTATATATTTCCCCATTACAGCTGATACATTTATCTTTTAAATTATCCCTTAACTGCCCCAATAAACAATTTATTTGACTTGGGAAATGATTGTCATTAGCTAGGCCAGCATTTATTGTCCATCCCGAAGTGACGCTGAGAAGAAGGTTGTGAGCCGCCCTCTTGAACTGTTGCAGTCCATGAGGTGAAGGTACACCCAGAGTGCTGCTGGGGAGGAGTTCCAGAATTTTGATGCAGTGACAGTGAAAGAACAGAGATATAGTTCCAGATTAATGTGGTATAGGCTTGGAAGGAAACTTGAGTACCGTCATCTTACCTTCTACTATTCAGCTAGCCACATATGTTTGGTGTTACCAGCAAATGTTAAACTATTAGGTTGACAAACACCAACAGCATTGCCTCCTCAATTACCTGTAAATCCAATAATACAATATATGCTCCAATGTTAGTCTCCTCTTTCAGGCCAACATCCCCAGCATAGAGGCATAAGTTATGGTCAATCAGTTGCATTGGGTAGGCCACAGAGTCATGTTTGCCATAAGACATGCAAAGCTAGCTCTCTACTCAGGCTTTGCCACAGCAAGCAGTTACTAGGAGGGCAGAGGATGTTCTCAAAACTCTGAAAGAATGCAGCATTGCCACTGTCTCATGTGAACCTCTCTCCCAACACTACCCAAACAGGAGACAAAACGTATGCAAAGGTGCCATCCATTTTAAGTGTCTCCAACTGGCCCAGCTGGAGGTCAAGCAGAAACAGTAAAAGGAATGTTCAAGGATTCAAAAATACCAATCTTACCCCTCAACAAACACAACTTATCCCACCCACAGTAAGCTGTGCGGATCCAGCTAATAAGTCACATTAGGACACTGCCCCAGAAAATTGTCATCCTCAGTCTTCGGGGACTGCCTTTTCTGACAGCCTCCACAATGGTCTCACTGCTTTCACACAAATGAATAGTAGTATTTGAAATTAAGTGATGAATTCTGGCAACAAGCTTCCAGAGGTAAACTGCCCTGACGCAAAACCTGGAAACCCAAAATGTAAAAATTCAGCTTTTATTTAGTGCAATGTTACCTGAACCAAGATGTTAATCAAGTGATTGTAAAAATAAAACTTGTGAACAGATTGAAAGTTGGAATGAGACTGAAAGTTGGAACAAGATACACAGAAGCTAACTGGGATACAGGTTACTGCAATTCAAGAAAGTGACACAGACAGGCAGATAGAAATCAAGTAGAGAGGCACAGATGAAATATGGAAGAAGGAGCTCCAAGGAGCAACTGATGAGGATAATGACTGGTCTAAGGCTCAAATACTTGTTTTCATTTTATGAGTGTAGTTACTGACAAAGAAAATGCCAAATGCAGGAGGAAAAATATTTAAAATTATTGTTCCATATGGAATTTCTGAAATTCATGGTAGCACCAAAATTGTTTTAATATTTTTCTAATGCTGGGAAGTTATATTACAGCTCCTGTCAGCTCCACTATTAGTGCTGGTCTGAACCAGTGGGTGTTATTACCGAGTGTAATTGGAACAGCCAAAGAATTGTATTTACTCTTATGCAGAAGGTCACTTTCTTGTTCTCTACTCAATTAAAAAGAAGCTGATAAGGAAGGGATCATTTCAATCAAAAATTCATGTCGTTTAAAAGCTCTTTTATATAGAAAAAAATTAATGGGCATGTGAATATCTCTGGCAAAGCCAGCACTTTGATAGCCTGTCCTTTTCAGAAGTGTTCGCAAATTACCTTCCTTTTCAGAAGTGTTCGCAAATTACCTTCCTTTTCAGAAGTGTTCGCAAATTACCTTCCTTTTCAGAAGTGTTCGCAAATTACCTTCCTTTTCAGAAGTGTTCGCAAATTACCTTCCTGGTCTGCTGCAGTCCAATGTGGTGAAAGTACACATGGTACTGTTTCTGGGATTTTATCCCAATTCTTGGATAACTTAACAGGAAGGAGTCAGGCAGTATTATGGCTATTAGGCTGATGTGTCAGATCACTGCATTCTATCCTTTAGCTGGTATTTAATCAGATCTCAGACCATATGGCCAACAGTGAGTGACAACAACAGCTTGGATTTATATGACACCCTTTACATAGTAAAATGCCCCAAGGTGTTTTAGAGGAGTTTATCAAACTTTAACACAACCATGTAAAGAGATATGAAGCCAGATGACCAAAAAATTGGTTAAACTTGTAAGTTGGGAGGAAATAACGAATGAAAGGTGGAGATGGGTAGGCAAGAAAACAAATTTTAGAAATCAGATTTAGAAAACATATTAAAACCATGGATGTTCAAGACAGGATTGGAGGAGGACTGAGATTGGAGGAGGGAAATGGTGACAATCCACCTTCACAAATTCCAAGTTCCCCTACATTTGGAAATAAGGTTGGATAGACTTGGGGTGGCATGGTGGCTCAGTGCTTAGCACAGCTACTTCACAGTGACAGGGATCTGGGTTCAATTCAACCTTGGGTGACTGTCTGTCTGGAGTTTGCACATTCTCTCCATGTTTGCTTGGGTTTAATCCCACAGTCCTAAACTTGGCAGGTTAGGTGACTGGGCATATTAAATTGCCCATCATATCCAGGGGGGTGGTGCTGTGTAGGCCAGGAGGATTAGTCATGGGAATTGCAGGGTTGTAAGGGGTTAGGTTGGGGTGGTCATGAAGGATCGATGTGGACTCGTGAGATCAAATGGTCCACTTCTACACTGTAGGAAGGCTTCTATTGTTTCACTGGCCCATGCTGCCCAGTCAGAGTTAGTATTCCAGATTTGGACTTGCAGGCCCCAATCCTGATGTCGTTTTGTTGCAGACTTGGTTTTTGACTATTTTGCCACAGCATTCTTCAGGCTAGCTTCAGGCTAATGAAAGACCATGTGCTGCCAGACCTGCTGAGTATATTCCAGCATTTTCTGTTTTAAGTCTGTTTCACCTTGTTCCAGACACGACCATCCGAAGTCCGGGGTGGTGAAACTATGAGTCATAGATTCTTAACATCAGCCTCCCGGGCCAGCAGCAGAACCAGCCAAGTCTGGATGAGAGTTTGTTGGGCGTGACCCTGAATACAGATAGGTCCCCAGCAACGGCTCAGTACTCCGTTCTGCCTGTGTCATTGACACAAAGCAATAACCCTGAACGAATTTCAATTAGCAGCACCAACCGCTGCTAAACTGAGTCAGTTAGAACTTATCAAGATATAAACTCATTAAACTAGTTACACATTACATGCGATACAACCCTCAAGCGAATTGTGCAATGAAACTTTCGAGCTTAAAGACGCTGCGTGAATGACCTGCTATAAAGCTATAAATATACCAAGAGCTTTAGACAGAAGGAGTCTTAAGGAGCCTCGACTTTTCTCTGATGCTGCTTGGCCTGCTGTGTTCATCAGCTCTTCACCTTGTTATCTCTGCTTTTCAGTGTCGGTTTTGACAATATCCGTCTCTAGGGCAAGGATGGACAAAATGATGAGAAGAAGTGCCTCAGCAACAGAGCAAGACTGCCCCATCTGCTTTAACAAGTACGATTCTTTCATTCGAAAACCCAAGCTCTTGGCATGCCAGCACTGTTTCTGTGCAATCTGCCTGAAGATCATGGTGTCAGTCGAGGATGGGTCCTGGGTCGTCACCTGCCCTCTGTGCAGACGCTCCACGCTAGTGATGGAAGCACTGATCAGCAATCTCCCGGATAATCCGCGCCTGATGGGCATTCTGTCCAGGAGGATGTCCGCCTTCCCTGAATCAGTGCCCGAGGTACTGCTGTCTCCACACCTCCTGCTGCAGACCCACTCTAGCACTTGCACTCTCGTCAGCCAGGTTCCCAGTCAGCCAAACAACGAGAACGAGCAGTTTAGGAATCGGATAACCACATCAGCCATCAGACGCTTTCTCTTGACCATGATCTTCTTCTTGGTCCTTTTGTTTGCACTGCAGTATTTCTTCAAAAACCCGGCCCTGACATGGATTCTGATCGTCCTTACTGTCCTCTGTGCATTGACGGGGCTGTGCCTTCTATATTTCGGTTGTCAGGACGGCCGGAACGGGCCAGTCACAGCATATTGCAACTGCCTGACCACGAACGTCTAATAAAAAACAGCTTCATTGCTCACAATGTAACAGTTCGAAAGTAACATGTCGGACCTTTGAGATCACAATTCATACGCCTTAATGCAGCAACAAAATGGTAATTTCGTTGCGGGACAAATACATCTCCTGATAGCACTGGGAACTGGGCCATAAGTTCAATGTCATTTTGAGTTATGGGTGAAGATTTTTATTTGAACCGATTAGTATTATGTTGTCAGCCTGTTAGTTTTATTAGTGAACCCCACTTTTAATGGGGTTGCAATGTGCCTTTCGTTGATCTGTGTTGAACTTAAGGTGAAAAAAAAGTTTTAAATCAAAGACTTCATGTGTTTTTCCACAGTGCAATGAACAAGTGAACTGGTCATTCGTGCAAGAATCTATTCTGTAATAAACTGAAATGTACATTTTATAGGTAACAAAGGAAGTAAGCTGGGTCAGCTGAAGTCCGCATTTATGTGATTGTCTGTAACCTGGAACATTTTACATCGAGATACCAAATAAATTGATTTTTTTTCTATCCACATTTTTCATTTATTCACCTGTCAACTCATGTATTTCCTATAAAGCTTCAAACACTGACTGGTCATGTTAGTGTATCTCATATTGGAAGGGTACAGCTGTCTAATGTTGATCTTTCCAATTCTTTTACTTCAGTTCTGCAGCTCAGGAATTGATAATTCAACCAAACCAGTCTATTAATGCTTCATACTGTACCAGGTTTCTTTTCATCCTCCCACACCTACCACAATTGGCAAAGCTTTCCTTTCTTTCTTCTCTCTTGTGTATATTGGGCAACCCATAAAATATATCTCTGCTGTTTCCCTCAGCTACTCCTTGTGGTAATGATTTCCACATTATTGCTAACCATGCTTACTAAGTACATTGTAACGATGGATGAGACGTTCTGTTACACAGCTCGGACTACCTTAAGTTTTAGAATTTAAGTGTTTTAAAATACTTTATTCTGCTGCTTCATGGATTATGTTAGATCTGTTTATTTCACTAGTTCTATAAACTCTTTGCACGTCTTAATGCTAAATCCAACAATTCCATTTCTTACGAGATTTCATCAATAAATGTGACCCATTTCCAAGTAAACATTACACATTACAACTCTCAATATGGCATGTATTAAAACCCAGCCAAATTGCTGATTGATTCACAATATTCAATATTTTCTGCTGGATTACAATTTTTCTGATTAAAAGAATTGGATTAACTTTGCAGATATATTGCATTTCTCAGCCAGTCCGAAAACTTCTCTCACCCATTCATTTATTACTTCCAGGCTTGAGTAATCCTGTACCATCCACCTCCTGGCTACCACTCATCTTTCATAAACTTCAGCTCATTCAAAAGTCTGTTGTCCATGTTCCAACTTGCACTGAGTCCCATTCATCCATCACTCCTGTGCTCACTGACCTCTGGTCTGCTCTGGCAACATCTTGGTATCAAATCTCTCATTTTTAAATTACTCTGTGGTCCTATTCCATCCTTATTCTAAAACTTTCTTCAGCCATACAATCCTCTGGGATCTCTGCACTCTTGCAATTCTGACCTGTTACATACCCCCAGTATTAATTGTTCCACCAATGGTGGCTGTGCCTTTAGCAACCTCGAGCCTAAGCTCCAGAATTTCTTCCCTTAACCTCTATTTCTGACCTGTTTCAAAACTAAGCTTTTAACCACCTTTCCTAGAATCCTTATGTGGTTTGGTGCCAAATTGTCTTAGATAATACTCCCATGAAGTGCCTTCAGGATCTGTTACATTAAAAGCACAATATAAATGCAAGTTGGTGCTTTCGATACCAACCATATGTAAGTCTAGTTAAATTAACAGTGAAGATCCTGTTCTCTGAAATGCTTTTAGAGTGAAACCTCAGAAGAAGGCCCAGAATATATACATCACCCACACTGAAAATATTAAAAATGGATATTAAAACAAATGCAGAGGGGGTGAATAAACAATGTCAAAAATTGGATTTTAAATTCCTCCAGATTGTAGGAGTGAAAGGAAGATGTGGTGAAGAAGAGTTTCACAATTTATCCAGACAAATAATTAGTTGGGAGTTGGTGAGGATGCCCTAAATCCCTATTTTAACAGAATGCATGAAGAGGATGATGTAAAGGACAGAATTTTGAACTTAGAAATAACGAGTGAAAATTCAATAGGGTTAAGATAATTGGCTATAGTAATAACAACAAAGTCGACAAAGACAAAACAGAGAAGTTAGAAGTGGCATGGTGACTCAGTGGCTGGCACTGCTGTCTTACAGCACTAGGGACTTGGGTGTGGTTCCAGCCTCGGGTGACTGTCTATGTGGAGTTTGTATATTCTCCCTATATCTGTATGGGTTTCTTCCAGATGCTCTGGTTTCCTCCCACAATCCCAAGATGTGCAAGTTAGTTCGGGTGCCATGCCAGAATGCTTACTGTGTGCAGGCTAGGTGGAATAGCCATGGGGAATGCAGGGTTATAGGGTAGGGTCTCGGTGGAATGCTGTTTGGAGGGTTGGTGTAGACTCGATGGGCCAAATGGCCTGCTTCTAAACTGTAGGGATTCTATGAAGTTGGAGCTGGTTGTGTAATAGACTGTCAAATGATGACTTTTTAATGACATACTACTTAGGAGTGAGGGGGCTGGGAGATTCCTCTCAATACAGATATGAACCAAATACAGGCAAATGGGACTAGTTCAGTTTAGGAAACCTGGCTGACAGCAAATAATTGGGCTGACAGTCTGTTTTTGTGCTGTCTGACGATTTGACTCTATATGGAATCAATATTCAAGTTTTGGGATAGACTTGGCCTCAAAAAAATTAGAAGTTACTAAGTAAAGAGGTTGTGCTTGGCACTGAGATGAAAGAGGCAATGTAGCTTTATGGAAGCCTTCTTTGCAATGCGTATTTTGGATTTCTAATTGTGTAGAAGAGATGACGTCGGAGATATTTAAGGACCAACGGTGGAACCATGGAAGGTCAGGAATGGAAGTCATTAGTTAGTTTTGTGAGAAATTTTCACAGTTCCGTTGAAAGATATTGTGGAAATCAAGACATAGCGATTTATATATTGTACTGTAAGAGGCCTGCTATTGGTGAAGACAGAGGATTTGAAACGTCAATTTGATACAGTGGATTTAGCTGGACGATGAGGGTTTTTTAATCCATTGCCACTTGATGGCGCTGTTTACTAGTTAGTAAATCTGAGGTGGAGAGGTCAGCACGGTTCCTTTATTGTGGTTTACACAGTCACAAACAGCTTGTTTTACTGATATTAATCACAGTTAAAAATGCGTTCTTCTACTCACCAGGGATGACGCCATATTTGAACATTCCACAAATGCTCTCTTCTTAGTGATGCCTTTTCGACCGAATCCCAGACAGAGGCAGCTATTGTTGAAAGGAGTCATTAAAAATATATGAAATATATAAAATACATGCACAAGGTCGGTCAATCCTTGATCCCAGCAGCAATGTAGTTTACATAAAAATATTTATATCTAGCTTCTATTGTTTAAATTTGTAATAGCCTGATAACTTTTTTTAATCATTCTTGGAATTCAGTCAGAGCAAATTAACTGTTTGCATCTGTAGGCTCACGTTGAATCTATAGTTTTTCGTTTACTATGTTACATCTAATATGATTGCACGCAGCTGCATTGTAATCTGTCTTTATTCTTTATGTAATTTCCTTCAGTTCCACAACTGTCTCAGATATCTGTGCTCCTCTTAAGCATCACCAACTTTGTAACTGTTCCACCCCCTGGTAGCTAACTGTTCCTTCAGTTGTTTAGGCTCTAAGCTCTGGAATTCGCTTCCAAAACCTATTTGCCTCTCCCTTACTTCCTTCCTTTGAAGGGCTCATTAAAAGCTACTTCTTCCGCCCAGCATGTAGTAATTTAATGCAATATCTCTCGATGTCACTCATTTTTATTTTCTGTTCTTTAATAGTTAATACCCCTGTAATGTACCTTTAAATATGTCATCATATTAAAGGTGCAACATAAATGCAAGATGTTCCAGTAGTCTGAAGATTGCTTGTAGATTGCAGGTTCCTGGTTCCCCCATCTCGTGTTCGTGGACATAAGCCGCTCTATTACCCAGGACCTAATTGTGAAAGGCTGAGCCATCAGCACGACAGGGTAGAATGATTGGAAGATGTGGATAATCAGTTTCAGGTTATGCCCCTGTGAGCCATGAAAGGACCACTTCCCAGTCTGCTCGTTTTCCTATTTCACAGTAAAATGTGGAACTTACTGTATTCAAAATTATTCATGGCATTCAAGTGTAAATTCTTTGTTTAATTGGTCCAATTTATCTTTCAAAGATTGATAGAAGACTTTACTCAAGTTGATGAGGTAAATATTATATGTAATTCTCATCAGGAATATCCTGAATTGGTCTCTGAAGACAGCAAATATTACTGTAATTTATTACTTGAACACTAAAGGAATTGATTAATAAATATGTTTTAGGCTTTGCAGTTAAAATAAGTTCAAAAAGGATATCAGTTCGGTTCATTTGTAGCACTTTCAAAATCAGAAGGTTTAAGCCTTACACCTAAACATACTCCTGATCACATATACTATCAGCTGACACTGGTCATTCACAGTTACTTTTACTGATACCAACATTAATATTAAAAGTATTTTAAAAATTATATTAAATTCTCAAACTGTCAAGATGAGGTAATTTCATTTTTGCATCTTGGTGAAGCTGTGTTGTCAATTAGTTCTGGCTCAAAAGTTCTTTTCAATGGGATATCCAAAACTACATATCACACTTAAACTGAAGCTTAATCCTGGTCTTGCATGAACTTTACTTTGATACTGGTTCCCTACAGGTTCTGTTTACAAAATCCCAAATGCTTGCAGGCCTTTTCAAGAAATTAGGAACCTATATTCACCTGTTAAGAAAATGGATCCAAATCTCTCAGTCTCTGCATTCCTCAACCCTTCTGCTTCTCCCAATTGAAAGTATATTTTAAAAACTTGCATTTATATGGTGCCTTTCAAAAACCATGTGATATATTCACCAACATTGCCTTTCTTCCCCAAATGCTTTTCCCTGTATGTCGCCCAACTTTAAATCCTACTAAATTGCCTACGTCCTCTTGAAATGTTTTATAGCTCTTCTTATTTTTGTCAACTCCCTGTTTGTGGCATCAGCTACTTTTGTTATTTCATTCTTCATGCCTAAGTCGAAATCACATAAAGTATAAAGAACCATGTGCATGTAAATGCTCATCAATTTGATCACAGATTACAGATTTTAAGAAAATATCCAGAATTGAGATAGGTTAGTTGTTCCCTAGTTAATTCTCTCTTTTTGATCAGAAATGTAATATTGACGAGTAATTTTCAAGTAATAAAATATGATAATAAATATATCTTCCTTTTATGTCTCCTTTCTTATGGAACTATATCCCTCTGTTATTCAATTGAGTACGTTTTGATTGAGGGAAGAATCGTGATCAGACTGCTATTTTGTACATCTTCAAAAATTGCGACTGGCTCCTTAACATTCACCAAAGTTACCAGACAGAACGTTAGTTTAGCATCTCATTTGAAAGATAGTATCTGTGCCAATGCAGCCTTCTCTCAAGACTGAACTGGAGTGTTAGCTTGGAGTATATACTCAAATCATAGGGTAGTCTTTGAAGCTCTCAATGTTGATTCAGCCCTGACAACTGAGCCATGATAATGCATTGCAAAGGAATCTAAAAAGTATTGAAGCATTTACTGAAAGGGACACAGAAGTGTATTGGCTTGAAGTATAAGAAATTTCCACCCATGATTTAGATTGTATTGTGTCTCCTACCGAACCCTACAGACCAGGAAAACCTAATTATTTTACTTCTATTTCCGGTTGAGCTAACCAAGCATATTGGGAATGAGAAGTAGTGAGACTGGTTTGAAGAACACTTCTGGTACGCATAGTATTGATCAGATATGTATTTGGACTGTGTTCAGGGAATATTTTGTGGTCCGAGCACATTACAGAGGGCAGGTTATTTATTAATCCATATCTCAACAGCATTGATGTCAGAAGCATGAACGTCCATAGTCCTATGAAGAGATATGGATGATTTAAACAATCACTGATTGACATTATATGATCAGAACATATGTTATCAGAAATAGAGGGCTGTTAAGAATAAGGTGCACTCTCATAAGCTCAAAATGTTGCAATGTCCCCAGATAGATACCCAGAAGTTCCAAGTTTTGATTTGTCCAATGTGCAGTTCTCCCCATGATAACAGCAAGTCGCCGTGCTATGACCCTATACAGTATTGTCGACAGAAACGTGTGCAAGATATAATGATTTCCACTTTAATCATTAAACTAACTAACCGCACATAACATAACTAACCCACGTACTATCGATGACTTGGCTGACAAAAATGCAGTTTAAGGGCAAAAGACTACAAAGCCCAGGGTGTTGAACAATGCTTTTGATTTGTAGCTCACTTTGCTGGAGGCTCTTGATAAGATTCAATGCACTCTGTTAAACAGCTCCTGATCAACAGACTGAAGCAGCATTTGCTCTCTCTTTCACAAAATATTTATTTATCACTTAGCTCAAGTAAAACATTTTAATCAACCTATTCAGACACACCCCTATTGTAGGGGAACAGGAACCAGGACCCTCTGGGCCCATATGGTGTTGCAGTTATTGCCTAGCCTAACATAGAAGCAATAAAATGGGACTTACTTCGGTTTGCTTCTGAGTCAGTCTGGTTTCAGATACCCAATTTATATGCTGCAAGATTAATGTGGGCACAAAGCTGAAACTTCTGCAATGATGCACCCAACTTGTCAAGAGCTGATCATAGGATATCTGCTAACCTCACCAAACATCTGCATTCACTTCCTGTCAATCTTTCAAAGATAAATTGTCATGCCCATATCGGTTAGGTTCAGTAACTTTGAAAATTATTTCCTGTTTCTTTACATGAGGTGTTTACGATGAAGGTCCTTCTACTCCGGTGCTGGTTACTGTACAAGCAAGAACACGACGTTTTAGTAACGGGAGTTGTTACCTTAATAATCCAAAACAATTTACTGGATTTTTTACCTGCTGCTGGATTTGATTTGGTCAACATGCAACTGCAAAACCACTCACCATCCCCACTATGCCTGTTCTTTCAAACCATAACATTTGCACATTTTAGTGTTTTTTAAAATGTTATTCACTGCACTGAATTATTTACAGAATTCAAGAATATAAACCTTTATAAGAAATTCATAAGCGCAAACAGCAACATAAATTAGAAATTACTGAACATAACTTTAGTGGATGATAATTCAAATATCTTTGTCATTTTTTAAAGTAGTAGCACAGCTTCCTCTGAATGACATCAAATCAAAACCATGTTTGTCCCTTTCAGTGACATTAAGATCTCTTCGCATTAATCGGAGGAATCTCTCCAAGTGCCTAGGCCAATTTGGCTTTTGCAACTAACACCTTCTAAAACAGATTAGCTGGAGTCCAAATTTTCAGGAAAAGTCAATGGACTGTTAACATTAACTCCGTTTTCCTCTCCATAGATGCTGTCAGATCTGTGCAGTTTCTCCAGCAATTTCTGTTTTTGTTTGTTAACTGGAGACTTGTCCAGTTGCTGGTTGTGAAACCTGATGTGTGATACCTTTGTCTACTAACAACCTCACATTATGAAAGCACTCTTTCTTTCTTGACATTGCATGTGTTATCCCAAAAATAAAAGGTTACTCAATATGCAAAATTTTCTGAAGTCATGTGATTTCTTCCCCTCGTGAATTTTTCCTGCACATGGGAATGAAACTAATATAGCACTTTGCATCTTTTCCAACAAACTATCAAAATACATGTCATGCAAAGGATAATTAGAGCAGTGGCCCTTTTATTTTGCCTCTACAAAAGGCCAGAGTCAGTTCCAAGATCCCACAGAAACTTTTCCCACAGTCATGCCTACTTTCGCTTTAAAGTTTCATTTTTCCCAATCTGCATTTTCCGGTCGTTCCTGCTTCCACTGGTCCCAGCTACATATAGATCAGTACAACCAGTGGAGATTTCCTGGTGTAATTATAGGGTTCCAGTCTCTGAGGGATCCCAATCTCTGATCTGGAAACACTGAAACATAGAAACACAGAAAAGAGGAGCAGGTTGAGGCCATTTGGCCCTTTCAGTGTTCCGCCTTTCATCACGAACATGGCTGATCATACAACTCAATAGCCTAATCCTGCTTTCTCCCCGTAACTTTGATCACATTTGTGCCTCTTGAATACAACATGGAATCAACTCTTGGTATCAACTACTTCCCATGATAATGAATTCCACAAGCTCACCACTCTTTGAGTGAACAAATGCCTCCTCATCTCAGTCCTAAATAGTCGACCCCAAATCCTCAGACTATGACTCCTACCTCTTGACACACTCACCATCGGGAACATCCTCCCTGCATCTACCCTGTCTAGTCCTGTTAGAATTTTATAAGTCTCTACGACACCCCCCGTCATTCATCTAAACTCCAGTGAAAACAATTCTAACCTAGTCAATCTCTCCTCATATGTCAGTCCCACCATCGCTGGAATCAGCCTGGTAAATCTTTGTCGCACTCCCTTGAGAGGAAAAGCAGCTCTCTTCAGAAAAAGAGGCCACTGAATTCAAGTCTCAGCATACAATTTGAGGGCCAAGGAAGGTACATTCATAAAATAGCCAAACAGGTTGAATATAAACCCGTTATATCCTCCCAGCTCATCTCAGTGGCTGGTGTTTATAATGGGAGAGCCTTCTAGTCAGCCACGTGCTCTAAAGCAACAGGGCCCTCTACTGTCACTATCCATGTCTCCAAATTACAACATGCATGAAAATGCAAGTTGACATAGCAACTTGATCTCCCCCTCCAAACGAATTGTAACACCACATATGCATTTCTGCCACACCCAGATGGCCCCAAAATTAGTCTGAATTAATGCAAAATCTCCTTCTTCCAATTTGATGTGAGTCATTAGTCCATTTGGAAATCCAAGAGGATTGGTTAAAGCAATCCCTTCAAACTAAATCTGAGATAGTAGGAACTACTGCATCTGCTGCTCCCGATGTAGCCTCCTCTACATCGGTGAAACCAAGGGGAGGCTTGGAGACGCTTTGTAGAGCACCTATGCTCGGTAAACGACAAACGAGAACACCTTCCAGTCGCAAACCACTTCAACTGCCCCTCCCACTCCCTGGACGACATGTCCATCCTGGGCCTCCTCCAGTGTCACAAATGACGCCACCCGGAAACTGGAGGAGCAGCACTTCATATTCCATCTTGGGAGCCTACAACCCAATGGTCTCAATGTGGACTTTACTAGCTTCAAAATCTCCCCACCCCTGGCCTTATCCCTCCCTTTCATCCCCACCTCCTTGACGTGTCCATCTTCTCTCCCACTTATCCACTCCTCCCACCTCACTGATCAATCCCCACCACTGCCTACCTGCACTCACCTATCGCCATGCCATCTACCTTCCCCATCGCCACCCCTCCCCTCTCTCTTTCAAAGCCCCCTCCTCCATTTCTGAAGAAGGGTCCTGACCCAAAACGTCAGCTTTCCTGCTCCTCTGATGCTGCCTGGCCTGCTGTGTTCCTCCAGCTCCACACTGTGTTATCCCTGCAAACTAAATTATGCTATTTAGAATTCAGATTACAGCATACAACTAATTCAAAAGTTGTTTCTGCACTAATTTGTTTTCAAGTTATTCAATAATTTGAATGAGACATTCGTGACAATGGTAAATTAGCAGGAACTGTTGGTTTACTTGTTATTATTTCCTTTGAAATTATGAAGTTTAGAATGTTCAATGAATTGATCATGTGTGTTGGCATAACTTTGGCAATGTAAGTGCATGTCCAAAAGGGCTTGAATGTTAATGCAATTTAACCCAACTTTGACGGTTTATAGATGGTTACTTCGGTACTTTTATGATCTACAGAAAATTCTTTAAAGTGTTTCTGATATAAGGTAGCAAAAGTACTTCTTTTGATGAAGAAAACGGTAATTCCTGTGTTCTTTGAAGTTTCTAAAAGGCTGGAAAATTAATCAAATAAAGGATCAAAAATCTAATTTATCCGGGAGCACATATCCTCAAACTTTCCCAGAAAATAATCCTGGTGCACACAACACTTGCATCCTCTTTCATGTTTCACGTATTTAAGAATGAAGGAATGCTCGGTTTACCTACATCTTAAATTACAAGTCTAAACACCACTAAACTTTGAATTTAATTGCTCATTTTCACACCATGGCCCCTGTGGAGCTGCCAGCTGTTCTTGGGCTGTATCAGTTTTTTGCTAGTTTTCTAAATTGGTATGTCAGAAGGACGATGGCTAAGCAGGAAAGAGGTGAGATTGTGGGCAGGTCAAACATTGCATGGTTAGGGGTCAAAGATACACAGGAACAGAGATGAATGTCCCGTAACAAAGACTTTAGCTACTGAACAAATTATACTAAACAGTAAGCAACATCCTGGAAGATCTGCCTTCTTTAAAAAATATTTACACATCTATTAATCTTTTTGTCTTTTATAGGGACAAGTTATACTAACTCTTGCTAAACTTTTGTTTGGGAGTTTAGAATTTGAGTATCACTGAACAATGGCATATTTTTGTTGAAGCTTTTTGTCCTACATTCATTTGGACAATTTGCAAGATTAGCCATGTAAAGGGGAACAAGATTTTATGTTGTATGAGAAAAGTATGCTGACTGGTCGGCAAGTAGACTATGATTGATAAAGGTGTTGGCATGAAAAATTTACCAGTTAGATGATGACTCTGCTTAGTCAACAGCAATGATTTGAGGAATGAACTAGAGTCTGGCTGTCACCTATTTCATTCATTGAAACAGACACAGTGCATAACTTTTCCTGATGAATTTAAGGTAAAAATATTCAACAAAATGTGTTTTTTTTCTGCAAGTTACTCACTGTCTTACTCCAGTGTCAGTGTCATTAAACAGGGAAACACATTTGTTTCCTTTCAATGAAACCTTTGGAAATGGGTTAAGCAGAGGCAATTCAGGCAGGTTTCCTCCTTCTGTTCACTATATTCATGGTTGAAAAGCGCATTCATGTAAGAACGGGGTGAAAATTATATCTTAAGAAAGTTGGATCTGAAAAAAGATCTGAAGATGCTCTTCACAATTCAATAGCTCATACATTGTAATTGTCCACGAGCCATAACTGAAATATGGAATGATAGTCTGCAAGCCAACAGGAGCAATAAAAACCATGCCAAAATTCTGACCAGGGTGGTCAAAGGAAGGTGGGTAAATTGGGACGTATAGGTTGGAGGAGGTACTACAGGAGTTTCTTAAAAATTCATTCAGAGATTCATGCCCATTCATAGTTGCCCTTGAGATGGTGGCACTCAACTGTCTTCTTGAACTACTGTAGTCCATTTGGTGTTGGTACACCCAATGTGCCGTGAGGGAATTTCAAGGTTTTGACCCGGTGACGGTGAAGGAATGGTATAAATTTCCAAGTCAGGAGGGTGGGTGGCCTGGGCTGTCTTCTAATGTATCGGTTACCCTCGTCATTCTAGATGTAAGTGGTTATGGGCGTGGAAGGTGGTGTTTTATGAGCCTTGGTGAATTTCTATAGTGCATCTTGTAGATGGTACACTGCTGTCACTAAGCATTGGCAGTTGTATGATGGTGTTGGAGGAAGTGAATGCTTGTGGATGTGGTGCCAATCGAGCTGGTTGCTTTGACCTGGTGTCAAGCTTCTTGAGTGTTGGGCCCATCCAGTTAAATGAGGGTCCAACCTGATCCCTCACTGGCACCTTTCAGATGGTGGACAGTCATTTAAGAACATCTGGATGAGTGCTTAAAATTGTAGGCTATGGATCAAAGGCAGGTAATAGAATTAGTGTAATTTGGTGTTTATTGGTTGGCATAGATATGGTGGGCCGAGGGGCCTGTTTTTGTGCCGTATGACTCTATGGCGGTGAATCACACACTGCAGGTTTCCTCAGAAGATGCTGAGCCTTTATAAAAACACTTCAACTGCATCATTGTGACCACTTATAGACACCGCGATTCTGAGACAATATCAATTCTGTGATTTCATTTGCGAGAGCTTCAGAATTCTTAATCAGCCAACCCAATAAATGATACAAAAACAAAAAGCTGAGGTTACGACCACCGAAACGTTCACTCGGCTTTTTCTCTCCACAGATGCTGCCAGACCTGCTGAGCTTTTCCAGCAACTCCTGTTATTGTTCCTGATTTACAGCTTCCGCACTTCTTTCGCTTTCCACGAGATTAAAGTCGCCTGCGTATTCAGGTTCAATCCAGTTACCGGCACAAGCTCGTGCACCGGGTACTTCGCGCGCCGGCACCCGCGCGCGCTCCAGCAGCCCTGAGCGTGCTCGCCCCCGCCCAGTGACCGGAAGCGGCGGCGGAAGCGGAGCGCAGGCCTTTAGCAGGTAACGGACCCCTCCCCAGTCCCGGTCCCACTCGTTGACATATGCTACTGGAGGTTCTACTAATCCGTTTCTCTCAAGGCCCCGGCCCCTAAACGCTTTTCTATACTGGTGTAACCGTCCACTTCATTAACTAACTAACTGCTGTTGTGAACTGTACCTTAAGACAGATAAACACTCAGGATTTTCTGAAGAAGGGTCTAGGCCCGTCAACCTTCCTGCTCCACTGATGCTGCTTTGGCCTGCTGTGTTCCTCCAGCTCTACACCTTGTTATTTCAGATTCTCCAGCATCTGCAGTTCCTACTATCTCAGATACTCAGGAATTGCTGTCTTCATCAGGAAAACCACTTGCCATAGTTAAAAACGGGGTAACCTGCTTAAATACCACCTGCAGCAATTATAGGTATATTTCCTGAGTTAATCTGCCGCTCAGCCAGAACAATAACTGCCCTCATCTAGTCAGAAGTGCTGAATAATGTGTACTCTCTTTGATAAATACATAAAGTAATCATAATTCCCAAAGGGAAAGTACCTGGTTGATGCCTTTGCCTGTTAAACTGGTAAACATTGAATCTAATCCTGACTGGGGGAAAAGGCATCTATTATGCTCGGGTTCCAGATTCACTTATACCAGAACTGCCAGCTTTCCTGAATTGTGCCCATACTGATCACAGTGCTGCAGATCAATTGTTCTTACAAAGGTTCAGCATTCCTTGAGGAATCTTGCAGCAAGCAATTGATCTCCTAACCTTCCAATGCTGGTGCATCAAGGTATATTAGGTTTCATTCCATTCTCCAGATCAACACCTTCTTGCATCAGAAATAGAGCACGGTCAATGCAGATCAACAAAGACTCTTGTGATTTTGAAATTCCCTCTGAAACTGTGTACAATGAATATTTTTAAAATTTGACTACTTGTCAATGGGTCTGAAAAGATTAGTACTGAGGAGTGCCATAAGCACCACTCATGATGAAGGCCTTGGCTTGGGATTTTGAAGGAGTGAGACCTAATATCTGGCACATATCTGTAACAATCTAACCAATCACTAACATGCAACAAACTATATTAACTACAAAAGACTGTTGACCCTGAAGTGGTTTTCCTTTATTATGCTGGACCAAGCCTCCTTGTTGTTTACTTAAAGAGGATGATAGGGGCAACCTTCGTGATGAGCAGCAACATTGCAGGGAACTGACATGACACGTTGATGCTAACCTGCAAAATTGTTAATTTGGACTTAGAAGTAAACTGACATTCACTTTGAAACAATCACGTGAAACTGCCATTTTGGGATGAAAGCACTGGAGAAACTAGATCTCATCTAATAATATTAGAGGAACAGAACATCTGCCATAAAAATAAACGTACAATGTTGAAATAACTTAATTTTGAGTACCCTTACTGCTCTTGGGATAGCAGTCAGTGTATAAAGAGGACTGAACTCCACAGCAAGGTGAGCTTTAGAGTAGTTTAGTCTGAAGCTGACCAGCAAATGAAATCTCGGCCAGAGAATAGTGTATGTCTGGAACTCATTGCCTGAAAGAGTGGTAGATGCAGAAACTTTTGTTGTGTTTTTAAAAAAAAGTTTGGATATTCATTTGATGTGCTATAATCCACAAGGTCACGGACCAAGAGTTGGAAAGTAGAATTAGGCTGGATAATGGTTGCAACATTGTGTTATAGATTTTCTGCATTTTGATATTTAAAAGATTCTGTGTAGTGATGGATGCTTGAGGCTTGGTCCAGATTTGTATGTGAAGCTATTGAATTTCACATTTATTTGTGAAATTTGTCTTTTGTCTGTGATCAATGTGATGAGGGGTCAGATGTGGATAAGGAAGCATCAACAATTATGACTATAAAATTACAATGTAAGTTATGCATAAAGGTAATAGTGATCTGTCTCAGAACAGCCCTTCTGCTTCTCATGGTCTTGTCCTTTCCTCCTGTTGTTCAAAAAAGTCTCACATTTTTGATTTCAATGAGCAGCATGACTGTAGGGAAGTGAATACAAGAAACGGTTTCCCATTACCTTCCCTGAATGTGTTTAAAGGAAACACACATCGTCTTCCTGAAGGATCCTCTGTCTGTAAGCAGCCACGTTCTTATGAGGTTCTAGCTCTTCCAAGATCACCATTGGAAACCTGCTGGTTTCACTGTTGACCATTGCTCATGACCCTGACAATGCACCCTTACTTGAACTTTCTTGGGATGACATGCACAAGTGTGGAGATGGCCTCCCTCTGAGGTCTCAAATGAGCCTGCTACCCAAGTCACGATTGTAGATTTGATTTTATGAGTATGCAGTTAAGTGTTTGTCGGAGCTCAGGTGCTGCCTTCCATATCTTTTTTTCTATGTAACTTGTCCATATTCTATTGCTTGTTCCTTGTTGATCACATCCTATCATAGGGAAAATAATCTATTTAAGGGCTTCTACTATTCTGCTTGGTTCATATCAATGTATTTTTAACAGTAAAGTGGCATCAGTTTATTTGAGATCTGGCAGGCCCCAGTGTTAATAATAAAGGAATAAATGGTATCAACCTTGGTTCAGTTGAAGCCACTGATCTTTAAATGAGAAAGTTATGGATTCAAGTCCTGCTGTCAAGATTTGATGTTTCAGTGCAGGATTGAGGAATTTGTGTACTCTTGGAGGTTTCATCTTTTAACTGAGAAGTTAAACTGAGGCCCAGTCTACCTCCTTGATTAGATCTGAACAATGATCAGGGGAATCCTCCTTGTATCATTATCCTATTACTGCCTGTGAAATCTTGCTGTGTGCAAATGTCTGCAGCATTTTTACATTGCAACAGAGTCAACATTTCCAGATTATTTAATTGGCTGTAAAGTGCTTTGGGATATTCTGAGGTTGTGAAGGGTGATATATATTTAACAGTACTGATCATCTCTAGTATGCAGGCAGGCAGTGGTTTTGAGGAGTTAAGGACCAATCAGAATTATCGTTTTGAGCTCAAATGACTTTTTGGTTTTAAAGATTAATTAACTTTGTTAAAGATCAATCTACAATACAGCATTACATAAAATTCATGCAGTCTCTTTGAACTCACTGTGGGATGCAGAAGTTGGTCACGTCAGAGATGAGAGCTCTGTGGATTCTGGACCTTCAGCTGCTTAACTGAGTGCATTTTAGCAATTGAGTGAAACTTGTCCTCGGTCAGAAAGCCTGCTTCCTATCATGAAGCTCATTTGAGTTAGTGTATCAAGTAAATATTCCCCATTCTTTGTATTAGGAGCCAACGTGAAATTTTGAAATTTGCACACTTGCCAATTGAGTATGCACCACAATTACAAGGGGAAACATAGCAAACTCAGATCTCTTAAGATACAGCTGTTAATGGAAATCTAGACGCCCTGAGTTTGGGTGCTGAATTGATACAGTTCTTGCTGACTGTTGGAGCTCATTTTGAGCAACTTGTTTTTTTTTAATGTTTGGATCATATTTCACAGTTTGCTGCAGGGATTCCATGATTTTGAAAGTCATAACCAAAGCGTAAGATTAGTGAACAATGCTGCAGGCTGAATTTTTCATAGCCCCAACTTTGAAGAATATTGTGAGAATTTCTTGTTTCCTCACTGAGGTTTGCTGCCCTGCAGTTGAATATACAACTTGTCTAAATTGTGTGAAACATTGAAGGAAGGGGCAATGCATGCCAAGGTCTCGTTATAAATTAATGTTCTGCTTTAAGGAGTTCACATGGTGATTCAAGCTTCAAGAGAGTTAGAGTAATTATAGAGTTATTGTTATTAACAGAACAGTGAAATTCAATTTGAAAACTATTATGGTACAATGTAAATTCCATGGAGCCTATGCTATTTACGTTCAGTTACTGTTAACAGTCACTTTCACCATGAGACACTAAGCGGTAGTGAGACGAGAGAGAAGGTTGAGGCTGGTACAGGAGCTAAAGAGAACAAGTTAAATAGACAAGGCAGGCAAGAGAACAGCAGAGGACGAGAGGAGACTGATAAATTAAACGTCATGTATTTCAATGCAAGAGATACTACAGGTAAGGCAGATAAATTCAGGATGTGGGATGGGGATTTCATAGCAGCTACAGAAACATGGCTGGGGGAGGGACAGAACTGATAGCTCAATGTTCCAGGTATAGATTTGATAAGAAGATTAGAAATGGAGGCGAGAGAGGATGGTGAGTGGCATTTTTGATCAGGGAAAACATCATAGATATTCCTGAGGGATTGTCCAGTGAAACTATACGGGTGGAACTAAGAAATAAGAAAGGGATGATCACTTTATTGGGATTGCATTATAGGCCCCCTCCCCCCAGTAGTCAGTGGGTAACTGAGAAGGAAATGTGTATGGAAATCTCAGATAGCTGTAAGAATGTAAGAGTAAGGGATTTTAACTTTTCAAACCTGACTTGGACTGTCATAGTGTTAAGGGCTCGGAAGAGGAGGAATTTAAGTGTGTTCAAGAAAATTTTCTCAAATCAATATGTAGATAGCGCTATAAGAGAAGGAGCAAAACGCAACCTCCTGTTGGGAAATAAGGCATGCCAAGTGATTGAGGCATTAGTGGGCAGCACGTTGGGACCAGTGACAATAATTCCATTAGTTTTAAAATAGTTATGGAAAAGAAAAAAGCGTAGGGAATACTGGATGAATATTTAGACCCTGGGTTAAGAAAATGAGGGAGGCATATGTCAGGTATAGTCAGCTGGGATCAAGTGAATTCCTTGAGTATATTGGGTGTAAGGTTGCACTTAAGAGAGAAATAAGGACGGCAAAAAGGGGACATGAGATAGCTTTGGCAGATGGGGCAAAGGAGAATCCGAAGAGATGCTACAAATATATTAAGGGCAAAAGAGAACGAGGGGGAGAATAGGGCCCCTTAAAGATCAAAAAAACCCATTTATGTGTGGAGCCACAGGAGGTGGGTGAGATCCTACATAAATACTTTGCCTCAGTATTTACCATGGGGAAAGGCCTGGAAACTGGGGAACTCAGAGGAAATAAATAATGATGTCTTGAGGAGTCTACATTACAGAAGAGGAGGTGCTGGAGGTCTTAAAATGCAAAAACGTAGATAAATCCCAGGACCTGATAAGTATATCCCACGACATTGTGAAAAGCTAAGGAGGAAATTGTGGGGACCCTAGTGGAGATATTTCTATCATCGACAGCCACGAGTGAAGTGCTGGAAAACTAGAGGATTGCTGTTGTGCCATGCAAGGAAAAGCCAGGGAACAATAAACTGATGAGCCTAACGTCAGTGGTAGAAAAGTTGTTGGAGTGTATTCTGAGAGACAGGGTCTATATGCATTTGGAAGGTCAAGGATTGATTAGGGATAGCCAGCATGGGTTTGTGTGTGGGAAAATGTGTCTCAAATTTGATTGCATTTTTTTGAAGAGGTAACCAAGAAGACAGATGTAGGCAGAGTGGTAGACATTGACGACAGGGACTTTAGCAAGACTAAAACCTTTGACAAGGTTCCTTATGATAAATTGGCCAGTAAGGTTAGATCACATGGGATCCAGGGAGATCTAGCCAATCGCATACAAAATTGGCTTGACAATAGGAGACAGAGGGTGGTGGTAGAGGGTTGTTGTTCAGACTGGAGACCTGTGACCAATGGTGCTGCAAGGATCAGTATTGCGTCAATTGTTCGTCATTTATATAAATGATTTGGGTGAGATTGGATGAGAATGCAGGAGGCATGGTTGTAAATTTGCAGATGACATCAAAATTGATGGTATATTGGTCAGTGAAAAAGGTTATCCAAGGGTACCACAGGATCTTGATCCTGGCCAGTGGGCCGAGGAACGGCATGGTAGTTTGGTGCTTAGTTCTGCTGCCTCGTGATGCCAGGGATCCAGATTCAATTCTAGCCTTCGGTGACCATCTGCATGGAGTTTGCATTTTTTCTCCGTGTCTGTGTAGGATACCTCCTGGTGCTCTGGTTTCCTCCAACTGTCCAAAGATGGGCTGGTTAGGTGGATTGGCCATGCTAAATTGCCCGTAGTGTCCAAGATGTGCAAGTTAAGTGAATTAGCCATGGGAAATGTTGGTTAACAGGGATGATGTGGGTCTGGGTGAGATGCTTTTTGGATATTCGAAGTGGACTTGATGGGCCGAATGGCCTGCTTCCACACTGTACGGAGTTCTATTATTCTGTGACTGGCAGATGGAATTTAATGCAGATAAATGCGAGATATTGGATTTTGATAAAAACAGCCAAGGCAAGACTTACGCAGTTAATGGTAGAGTGGCATCACAGGTAGACAGGGTGGTGAAAAAGGCATTTGGCACACTTGCCTTCATCGGTCAGAGCATTGAGTACAGTAGTTGACATGTTGTCGCTGTACAAGATGTTTGTAAGGCCACATTTGGAGTACTGTATACAGTTCTGGTTGCCCTGTTATAGGATGTTATTAAACTGGAAAAGAGTACAAGAAAGATTGACAAGGATATGATTGAGACTGAAAGGTTTGAGTTATAAGGAGAGGCTGGATAGCCTGGGACATTTTTCCCTGGAGCGTGGGAGGCTTCCAGAGGGTGATCTTATAGAGGCTTATAAAATCCTTAAGCGTCATAGATAAGGTGAATCGCCAAGGTCATTTCCTCATGGTAGGAGAATTCAAAACTAGATGGCATAGGTTTAAGGTGAGAGGGGACAGAGGGTGATGTGTAAATGGAACGAACTGGCAGAAGAAATGGTAGAGGCGGGTACAGTTACAACATTTAAAAGAAATTTGAACAAGCACTTGATGCTGTGACTTTAAGAGGTTATTTTGACATTTTTTTGAGAAGTTTTAAGGCAGAGGTGCCAACCAGTCTACAGAGTGGACCGTCATAGCACCAGGGATCCGAGTTCAATTCCACCCTCGGCTGACTGTCTGCGTTGAATTTGCACGTTCTCCCCATGTCTGTGTGGGTTTCCTCCAGGTGCTCCGGTTTCCTCCCACAGTCCAAAGATCTGCAGGCTAGATGGATTGGCCGTGCTAAATTGCCCATAGTGTTCGGGGGTGCATAGATTAGGTGTGTGGTAGGGGGATAGATCTAGGTAGGATGCTCTGAGGGTCAGTTTGGAACTATTGGGCTGAAGGGCCTGTTTCCACACTGTAGGGATTCTCTGATCTATGAAGATCCACTGGGGTAAACAGTGTGTGAGGCCTTGGGGTTTTTTTTAAAAGTTGGAACTATAGAAGCTGCCACGGTGGGTTGTCTCACAGGTAGGATTTCTAGTTTATAGTGTTTTAGCTTTAAACACTTGCTGTTGTGGTCTTGAAGAAGTGGAAGCTATTTTCTGTCTCTTGATTAAAGCAAAAGCAGGGAGTTCTCTTCCTAGGTTGCCAGATTGCTTGTGTGACAAAATCTGTTTTCCTGAATTTGCCTTTTTGCCAAGGGATGTGTTTATGGGATGTTACTGAATTGGAGCGGTTAATTTGTAATAGTTAATGTATCTATTATTCAGTTGAGTTTTTCAGTACATTTACTCTAATTCTTCCTTCTTTCATTGTATTTTAACTATAATGTTTAAATAAATCGTGTTTTGCTTAACATCAAGTAGTTTGACCAGTCGCATTGCATCTGGAGCACGTCACTTTATATTTGCCTTAAAAATAAGATAAAGTTAAGGTCCAGGCTACCTTCTTAATATATTTGAGGGAGTCTGGTCTGGCCTACATCATATAGATAGGAAAGGTTCAGAGGGCTATGGGCCAAGAGCAGGAAAATGGGACTTGTCTCAGTTTAGGAAACCTGGACAACATAGATGAGTTGGACTGAAGGGCCCGTTTTGTGCTGTTGTACTCTGTGACTCTTCAACTCTATGGGTGTTGTGTTGCACATTGTCAGGGTGCGCAAACAAGTCCATATGTGTATCACTACATTATTGTTGAATTGTTTAGAAACAACACGGGAGTTGCTCCATGTTTACACTGCCCATGATTTTCTTTTTACTCTCAATCAATTTTCTGTTTTGTTTGTAGAAAATCTCCTTTTCTCTAATACCAGCTGAAGATGACCGTATAACTGATCAACACAGAGCAGCTCATGGCCTTGTGACAATGGCCTGCTCAGATGAAGCAAAACTTGAGATGGTTGGCCGACTGCTGAGTGAACCAGGAAGGTTTGCATATGGCGGCCTGTGTGGCGTTACACTGTCATTGTTGTTTTTAGAAGAGGAACACAGGTTGGTACACCAATGTAGAACACCAAGTATCAGGAGTTGGTACTGGATGTTTAGTTTGGTATCCTACACACTTGCAGCAGGGATCGCTGAATAGTAAACTGAAAAAGGAAGCAGGCTGCTTTTTGTTTTCTTTGCCCTTTCCTTAATTCTGGGGCACTGAGGTCCTTGTTGTGATTTTATCACTATCCTAGATGAGGATGGACAACTTAGTACTAGCCAGGGATGGAAACTGAGACTATACCATATTAGGCAGTATCAGATGTTGATCACATCAGGATCATTTTCGAACTGGTTTCCAATTTGAGCATTATGTAGCTTTCAACCATCTGCTTTTAAGTAGCTAAAACATTTGGAAAATCTCTGAGGAAGTTGTTCAAGAACTGATCGATAAATATGTGTGTATGTATCTGTATACGTGTTCGTATGTATTGAGTGTCAGTTTTTCAACCCAGCTGTTAGAATCTAACACGTAAAAGTTGCTTTACTTGTTGGCCTTGAGGCCACTAGCATTGACTAAGCAGGCCCTTTAGAATGCAAGACTAGAGTTAGATACTAAGAACTGAGACTAATTCATCAATGTTATTTAATTCCATTGGTTGTTAGCTAAATTTGAGGCAGGAAAAATTAAACTGGGATCTAGACTGCAGATGGGTTTATTGACAATTTATCTCCCAAAGAAGTTTCATATAACATCAAGCCTCAAAAATGCAGTTTCTAAAAATCATGTACTACCCTGAAAGGACACCCTCCAAATTATATCCTGCTTTTGCCTTATGTGAAGCTTATTTTCTTAACGCTGGTTGCAGCTGATTTTTTAAAACAAAGTAGACATTTCCTGATGTGAAAGTATTAATGGCTTTACTTGATCACTGTATGCTACTAAATTTGTGAAATTGCCGTGGCATGTAGCTAAGTGAAATTAAAATGATGTGTTTTACTTAAATTTATAATACCGAGATAAGCTTTTAGAGCTACAGACAATTCCAAAATGGAATTAAATTCAGGTAATCAGTTACAAAATACACAATATTTGTAGATACGTGCCCACATAAGATCATTCTAATGCTTTTGGAACTCTCATCTTCCTGTAACTTCTAAGCTCTGATTAATTGGGCTTTTATGTGCTGTAATAAATGTGATGCAATGTCTGGGTACCTTGCAGTTTAAATTATGACAAACCCATGTCCCACAGAACTATTGTTCTAACCCTCATTATCATGAGCCAAAAGTCTAAATTCATGACTGTTTTCACAGAATCGTAGAATTGTTACAAAACAGAAAGGGGCACTAGAGCCTATTATCTGCAGAACAGTTCAGCTAGTGTTACTGTACTGCTTTTTCCCGATAGCTCACAATTATTTTACTCTTCAGATAATGAGCTGTCAGTGCACGTGTACACATAGGTGGGTACGTCTGTGTGTCTGCATATGCTTATATTTATAGGTGTGTAAAGTGTTCATGCATATATGCATTGGTCACTTTTATTTACAAGATTTGTTAAAGGGAGGTCACTAAATGTATTTCTTTGTTTTGTAGGCAGTACAGAATGAAATTTATTAAAGGACTTGTACAATGGCTGCAGCTCTCAGAATCTGTCTTGCCAGTTATGGAGGCTTTTGCCAATGGAATGGGAGGCGAAGGAACAGACACGTTTGCAGACCTGCTACTAAAAGAACAGGTTTTGGAGGGTAGTCCAATCCTCATCACTCAGGTACACATTCTGTATGGCATCCTGCTGTGCTGTTACGTCAGCTGTGCCTTATTGGATTCTTCACTTTTTTCTTGAGGTTCCATTGGTGCTGCATATATTTATTTGAGAATTTCTGTGAAATGTTTTCTTTTACTTTGGAAGAACTCATATTCAATCTAATTTTCGCTCTTCTTTCTTAGGACCTTGTCTCCTTTTCAGTGAAAGATGGTGAGTTCTGGATCCTGTAATGGTAAAAATAGAAAATCCTGGAAATATGTTATTTTGTAACATCCCTCCCACTTCTACCTGTCAAATTACTGAACCAGAGACCATTGTCCATTGCTGCCCAAATAGTTTCCCACCTGAGACCTGCCTTTCATATAGGAATATACTTAAGACAGAAACCAGGAGGGCAAAAAGGGGACAAATAGGGTTAAGGCAAATTCAAAGGGATTCTACAAATACATTAAGGACAGGAGGGTAACTAGGGAGAGAATAGGGCCCTTAAAGATCAGCAAGGTAGCCTATGTGTGGAACCGCAGGAAATGGGGGAGGTACTAAACGAGTATTTTGTTTCAGTGTTTACCATGGAGAAGGATATGGAAGATATAGAACATGGGGAAAGAAATAACGACATCTTGAAAGATTTTACACAGGACGTGGTGCTGGATGGCTTAAAACGCATAAAGGTGGATAAATCCCCAGAACCTGATAAGATGTCCACTAGAACTCTGTGGGAAGCTAGGAAAGTGATTGCTGTGCCCCTTGCTGAGATGGCCACAGGTGATGTACCAGAAAACTGGAAATTGGTTTATTTAAGAAAGGTAGTAAGGAAAAGCTAGGGAACTATAAGAGTAATGAGCCTGATGGTGGTGGGCACGTTGTTGGAGGGAATCCGGAGGGACAGTATTTACATGTATTTAGAAAGGCATGGACTGAATAGGGATAGTCAACATGGTTTTGTGCAAGGCAAATTGTGTCTCACTAACTTGAGTTTTTCAGAGAAGTAACGAAGAGGATTGATGAGGGCAGAGCAGTGGACATCATCTGTGTGTACTTCAGTAAGATGTTCAACAAGGTTCCTCATGGTCGACGGGTTAGCAAGGTTAAATCACATGGAATACAGGGAGAACTAGCTATTTGGATACAGAACTGGCTCAGAGCTTGAAGACAGAGGCTGGTGGTAGAGAATTACTTTTCAGACTGGAAGCCTGTGATCAGCAGTGTGCCACAAGGATCAGGACTGGGTCCACTGCTTTTTGTCATTTAACTAAATGATTTGGATGTGAACATAGGACATATGGTTAGTAAATTTGCAGATGACACCAAAATTGGAGGCGTAGTGGACAGCAAAGGAGGTTACCTCAGAGTACTACGGGATCTTGATCACATGGGCCAATGGGCCGAGGAGTGGCAGATGGGGTTTCATTTAGATAAGTGTGGGGTGTTGCATTTTGGGAAGGCGAATCAGGGCAGGCAAATTCAAAGGGATTCTACAAATACATTCACACTTATACATGCCACATCCTTTCTTTCTTTTGCTTGCACTTTGTCTTTCCCTCACTTACTCATGCTGTTACGTTATAGAGTCATGGAGTCACACAGCACAGAAACAGACACTTCAGCTCAACTCATCCCTGCTGACCAGGTTTCCTAAACTGAACTAGACCCATTTGCCTGCAGTTAGCCTATATCTCTCTAAACCTTTCCTGTCCTTTTCTACTTGTCCAAATGTCTTTTAAATGTTATAACTGTACCCACCTCTACCATTTCCTCTGGCAGCTCATTCCATATATGCATCGACCTCTGAAAGAAAAAGTTGTCCATCAGGTTCCTTTTAAATGTTTCCCTTTCATCTTAAAGCTGTGCCCTTTGGACTCCCCTACTCTGGAAGAAAGACCTTGGCTATTCACTTTATCCATGCCCCTCATAATTTTGTACACTTCTCTAAGATCACTCCTCAGCTTCCTATGTTCTGGGGAGAAAAGTCCCAGACTCTCCTTTTAACTCAAACCTTCCATTCTCGGTAACACCCTTATAAATCTTCTTTGTCCCTCTCCAAGTTTAATAATGTCCTTCCTACAGCAGCATGACCAGAATTTGTTTATTTGGTGCATGTCATTGCCAATGTGCAGGTTTGAGTAGTGTATAATCGCCAGTCATGTTTGGAATAATCTGAAGGTCCATATTACTTAATTTGGAGTAAAACAATTATGACAGTGACAAATCATTCCCGGAAACTGAAATTAAATTTCAGGCCAGTGAAGAATTTAAAGATGTGATCTACAGTGGGAGGAATGAGGGGATTTATCAAAACAAAAAAAACCTAGTATTATAGCATTAAAAACTGCAATTGATTCACTTATTATAGATTCATAAAATGCTGAATATTCAGATAATTATGTGAAGTTAAATTATGTCTGAAATATTGAGCTTCTTTCTGTATGTTATGGAGTTGATTGTTATACTGCCACTTCTGTAAAACATTCTGAGTCAAGTCATTATTACACATTAGGCTTTACATTAATAGCAGCTGCTGTGTGCCTTGCCTTGAATGATTTCCTAATGCAGAAGATTCCAAAGGTAGAAGTGTGGTTTATAAATGAATAATCTGATCACAGAGAAGATTCAAAGTGATTGTGTTGATAAATGGATTGAGAAAGTCCCCAATTTGGGAGGAGTTGTATAAAGTTCAGGATTCCAAGATAAAGAGTTCGACAATGAGAAAATGATTTAACTCATTCTGCAACAGCACAAATTTTGATTTGTTGGTATTTTGTGGATAGTTCTCCAGCTGAGAACAGAAAGTAACATTGTGGAGAGAAGGAAACATTGGGAATTCTGTACATGTGAAAAACAAAAAAATAGAAAGGCGCAGAACATCTGCACAAGAAACATGCTCCAAAGGATCAAGTCCCAGCCTATACACATTCTCCCTATAACTCAAACCCTTCAGTTTTGGTAACATCCTTGTAAATCTTCATTGCACCTTTTCCAGTTCAATAACATCCTTCCTATCGCAGGGCGATCAGAATTATATGCAGTACTCCAAATGTGGCCTTACCAACATCTTGTACAGCCGTAACATGATGTCCCCCAACTCCTGTACATGATGCTCTGATTGATGAAGGTAGGCATGCCAAATGCTTTCTTCACCACCCTGTCTACGTGTGATTGCATTTTCAAGGAAATCTGTATCTACACCTCTAAGTTTCCCTGTTCGGACATTCAGCGGGGGAGAGAGTAACTATGAATTGGACACTTGTGCATCCAAGATGCTTGGCATCTGTGTAGTTATAAGTTACCAAAGGCCTTAAGGATAAGAAGAAGATGGGACAAAATACTATGACAATGCCTCCTATACTGGCACATGGGCCATATTTTAGTGTTTGAACAGTGCCATTTACTATTCTGTAGGAACGAGAATTGTCATTTTCCAGTCTTGCCCTGCTACAGGTGTAATGTTGGAGGACAGTGGCCAACATATATTTGTTTAAAAAATGAAGAAAGACTGAGTAATATTGTCCCAGTTAATACCTGGATAGTTAAAATCCCCTACTATTGCCTTACTATTGTTATACTTCTGAAAAATTAGATTACATTTTGATGCTCTATATATGGCTAATGTTTTTTGCCCATTGGTACTTCTTAATTCTGCCCATACAGACTCCACATTGTTAGGCTAATATCCTTTCTCACTATAATGTTAATTTCCTCTTTAACCAGCAATGCCGCTCCATCACCTTTTCCTTTCTGCCTGTCCTTCCTAAATACTCAATACCCTGGAACCTTCAGTTCCCATCCCTGGTGACCCTACAGCCATGTCTCCGTAATCACAATTATTTTGTCCTCGTTTACATCTATCTGTGTGATTTGCTTATTGCAAATGCTCTGCACATTAAGGCACAAAGCTTTTGAGCTTTGTGGTGTCTATGTGCTAGAAGCAAACAGGATGGTACATATTTGGTTTTCACTGATCAACACACTCGGAACCCCATCTGAGAAGACACTATGGGTCTGTATGGTTCAACCTTACACTGGGCATTGCAATTCTGGTCTTTGCTTGGTATAAGAGTATTTGTCAGATTTGTCAGGTTTATCGAAACCTGAAACTACCCAATGCCAAACACATTACTTATTATCAAATCTGGTATATTTAGATAATGCACATTGAACAAAATAAAAGTTTTAGCTGTTCTAGAGTGTCCTAACTAGCATGTTTCATTTCACGTTTGTGCTGCAGGATACTACGATGCACGTTCGAGGGTCCTCATCCGTCACATCACCTGTCTCTTGCGAATTTCATTTGAAGAATTGGAGACCTTTGAGGAATCATTGGTAAAAAGTCTGGAAGGATGTACAGAAACAGAGTCTGAGTAAGAAAAACATAAACTTAGAAAACATTTCACATCTCCACTGATTTTTGTGCTAGGGAAATAACTGCCAGGATTTTAAACAAAGAAATGCAAAGCGCTGAACAATTGCCTCTGTTTTCAAATCATATCATTTATGATTCATGGGTTTTGACTTATTTTCTTTGGGAGGGAAATGGGGTGAGACCGCAATCTTGCAAGTGTTTACAAAATGAAATATATGAACAGTGAAAGCAAAACAAATAAAAGCCATCACCACAAAATATATTACTACTGTGACCTTGAACATGGTCTCTCTCTGGGTCATTGGGAATTGAGCTCAGGTTGTTTGGCTCCTAGCAGCTGCTGTGCACGTATTGTTTGACAAGGTTTTTCAAGGTGATTGGGTGAAATCTGAACACAAGATTCAGAGAACAAAGAATGCTTTGTCCAATCAAGGGTTTGGATGACGATTAAAAAGTACTTTGGTTTTACAGATGTGTTTTATAATTCTCACATGGACGCTGAAACTTCGTTGCAGTTTAGAAGTCACTAGAGTGTGTCTGCAGTTTCCTTATATTCTGCAACAACTCCATTGATATTTCAGTTCATTACTTAACATAACAGACACTAAACCTTTATCTGTGACTGTATGTACTGTGTATACATTACATAAATTCCCATGATACTTTAAATCACACCCAAACAAATGCCTTCACTCAAAACTATAAATCAAAGATTGTCAGTTGAAGAAGGCAGTATACACAATTATATAGAATCATGTAAATGCCTCGTGGTATTATCGCTGGACTGTTAATCTAGAGACCCAGGTAACATTCTGGGGACCTAGGTTCGAATCCTGCCATGCAGAGGGTGGAATTTGAATTCAATAAATATCTGGAATTAAGAGCCGGTTGATTGTCAGAAAAACCCATCGGGTTCACTAATGTCCTTAAGGGAAGGAAACTGCCATCCTTACCTGGTCTGGCCTACATGTGACTCCAAACTCACAGCAATGTAATTGACTCATAACTGCCTCTGGGCAGTTAGGGATGGGCAATAAATAAATGTGTCCTGAGGAAGGGTCACCGGACCCGAAACGTTAACTCTGTTTTTTCCCTCACAGATGCTGCCAGACCTGCTGAGCTTCTGCAACAACTTTGTTTTTGTTCCTGATTTACAGCATCCGCATTTCTTTCAGTTTTTATGGGCAATAAATGCTGGCCTAACCAGCGACACCCTCATCCCCTGAATGAATAAATAAAGAAAAAAAATACATTTTACAACACAGAAACAGGCTGTTCAACCCAAATGATCTATACTAGTACTTATGTTTCACATGTACCTCTTCCCACCTTACCTCATTTCATTATATCTGCATATAAGTTAATGCTTCTCCTCTTGTCATTTTCTGGCTTCCTCTATGAACTATCTGTGAACAGCGTCAATGTTATTTGCTTCACCTGCACTATATGGAAGCAAGTTCCATGTTCTCACCACTCTATGGGTAAATGTCTCTCCTGAATTCCCTGTTGAATTAAATGGTGACCATCTTATAATTATGGCCCCCAGATGTGGTCTTTGCACAATTGAAAAGTGCTTCTCTATGCTTGCACTATCAAGCCTCTATCTGCAGAGGTCACTGTGGGGACATTAAGTCACTCCTCAGTCCTTTTTATTGTTAAAGAATGCAGCCCCAACCTATATTTATTATTTCCTAATAGTTATAAGTTCTCTCAGCTCTGGTGTGTTCTCTTTAAATCTATTTTACACTTTCTCTGGTGTCTCTACATCCTTATCGTATTGTGAATACCATGACTATGTACAGAGTGGTTTTGTATTTTTTTTCCTGTGTGACAGTTCAAAGCTCTGCCTTGGCCTATGATATATTTCCACTGATCTTGACATTAGTATTGTTGTCGAATCTCTAAAAATTTTGGAGGATAAGATAACTTACAGTTAAAGTTCATTGGCACTGACTCATAAAATATTCTCAAGTCCAGTACTGTTAGGTGCAGAGTTCCCATTACGCAGCCTTAATAGTTTAGCTTAGTTTGGATATGGATTACAGCTTGGCAATATAGTGTGGAAGAACCTCCCTCGTGCATAAGTCAGAATTTTTCCTGTTATCACAGCAACTGACCCTCTTGTCTCTGCATGATATGAAAGTTGATCAATTTTTTTCAACAACTGCATGTGTTGACTTGATATTTTCATTTGACAGCAGTCCCTCTTTTTATATATTAGAAGTGGAATATTGGTTTTAACTCAGGAACAAAAACCAAGTTGCTGGAAGAGCTCAGCAGGTCTGGCAGCATCTGTGAAGGAGAAAACAGAGTTAACGTTTCGGGTCTGGTGACCCTTCCTCGGAACTGTTTTTGTTCCTGATTTACAGCATCCGCAGTTCTTTTGGTTTTTATTTGGTTTTAACTTAAACTGCTTAAGTCAGCATAAATCAGCACTGACTGGCTTCTGTCAGTAGTTCAAAGATTGACCTCTAGTGGACAATAACACTCACTACATGTTATTTTAAAAATAGTATATCTCAGAATCACAGAATTGGTACAGCATAGAGGAGGCCATTTGGTCCGTCATTCCTGTGCCACTTCTATGACATGGTGCCAATCTCCTGCGTTTTCTCCTTATCGCTGCGCACCAGTTTTATCCGAAAAATCACTCAATGCCCTGTTGAATGCCTCTCTTGAAACTGCCTCCACTACGTTTCCAGGCAATGTATTCCATACCCTAACCAGTTGCTCTGTGAAAACTCATGTCACCCTTCATTTTCACATCGTTTTAAATCTATGCCTTCTCATTCTTTTTCCTTTTACAAGTGATGACAGTTTCTTCCCATCTATTCAGTCCAGACTCTCATGAATTTAAAAACCTCTATCAAATCTCCTCTCAGTTTTCTTGCCTCCAAGGAGAACACCAATTTCTTCACTATGCTCCTGCACCCCTTTCAAATTGTACTCCCTATTTTGTATTCTCTTTCAATGTCCTTCTGACCAAAGTACATCATCTCACACTTCTCTGCTTTAAGCCTCATCTACCACCTATCCATCCAATCTACCAACTTGTCAATGTCTTTTTGGAGTTCCACGCTGTTCTCACAATTTACAGTTCTTCCAAGTTTGGTGTCATCTGCAATCTTTAAAACTCTGCCTTACTCACCAACATCCAGATCATAATATATATCAGGAAGAGCAAAAGTTTCATAACCTACCCCTAATTACTCCAGTACAGATCTTTCTCCAACTGAAAATATCCTCTACCATTGCCCTCTGTTTCCTGTCACTCAGCCAATTTTATATCCATGTTGCTGTTGCTACCCCTTTTACATCTTGACCTATAGCTTTCCTCACAAGTTTGTTGCGTGACACTGTATCAGACAGTTGCTGGGAATCCATATGTACCAAAACAACAGCTTTAACCACATCAACCATTTAAATGATCTCCTCAAAAATCTCAGCAAATAAGTTAAATACAATTTCCTCTTTAGAAATCCATGCAGACTGTATGATTAAATGGTGTATGGATTCAGAGGATTAATAATACAAGACCGTTCACACATTTTTGCTTTTTGGCCTATATAAATTCTCCAATCACTGCACCACTTTAAGCTACATACCATGGCAAGTAAAGGACATTTTAAATATATCCGTAACCATAAGCAATATCTGCATATGTTTCAAAGCTGAATCATGTGGCTGTATCATGATTATTGACTTCTCAGTGAGGTGAAAATAATTAGCTCAATCTTGGGCCAAGGTCACCAGTGTCTTTCTCAAACAGAATGTTGCATTCTGACTTTTTGAATTGCAAAACTATACTTTATTCACAAAAAAAATTATCTGCATTCACAGGTACTAAAGCAGTACTGAACAGTCTTTGTGTATCAATAAAAACATTGGAATTTGACATTCCCTGCAGTTGCAAAAACCAAAGGCATTTCTTACTCATGCCGGAGAGTATTTACCTTCATGCAATGAGAGTGTCTGATAACTGATCAGACCCTTGTTAAACTTCGGCAGAAGGACCTTAGATTTCTCCCCACTGTGCCATGGTGGCAGCTGCCCCAAACTTTAGCACATACCTCAGCATGTAGTTCTGGGCCTTGGAATGTGCCAGTTTGCACTCGGTCTAGTCAACTCTCTGTACTGGAAGACGAAGAGTGGTCAGCATGATGCAGGGATCTAAAATCTTTATCCTTTCCTCAGAGATCTAGGGACAGCTGAGCTCTTCTACATGTTGTGAGTTTTCACAGTCTGGACTCATTTCTCTGTGAATATGATTCTCAAAAACAAAACAATCAATAAATGGCAGTACAGAATATAGCAAATGTATTGTGCTATATTTGTGCTGTAGGATAGAGTATGCTGTGTTCATGGGGCTCTTAGTTTATCTGTGAGTTTCATGTTGGCTTTTCATATTATTCCAATATTAATTCAACTGTTTTTCTCTGATGCAGTCCACTTAGTTTTCTGAGCATGTATCAAACTTTAAATAAGTAAATTGTATGTAGGGCTTGATAAGGACATGATTTCTCCAGCTGATGGGTTTATGCTAGAGAATCATAGAGGGCCCTGAAACAGCAATTATGCTGTTATATCTAAACACGGACAAATTATCTACTTCACTATACAAATATTGTGACATTCAGCTGATCACCTGTGTAGTTGTTTATTTTCCAACACCTTTTGATACACTCGGTAACCTGCCAATCAAAAATGCACAGCGTTATGCAGCAGTGGGCTGCCAGGGCATCATATAAACTGGTACGTATTTTTCACATGCTGAAAGAAGTTCACCATCCTTCAATGAAGTTCTTGCTCATTCGCTCCTTCAGTTGCCATTCCATTGTGAACAAGGACCAGACAGACCTGATGTTTGATTTGACCTTTACTTGGCCTCAGAGCTGTTCTTGAAAACTCAGTGCTGCTTCATTTTGAAAGATGAGTACAAGTGATCTGAATGGAATATTTGTGGCGATGAAAGAAACTGCCTCACTAATTGGGCAAATTATTCAATGTCATGAAGGATTTAAGTCTCTTGGAAAGCAACTTAAAAATAAGGGCATTTGAAGTAAAAAAGGAATAGGAACAGGATAATATTAAATTATGAAATAAATCAACAAGGATAGGAGATCTGATGAGTGGAATCAACAGACAGTTAATCATGTTTGTGAGGGAATTGAGGGATACATTGGGAAGTGAATTTAATTTGAAGAAAAAAGAATTATTGTTGCAGTTTAATGTCATCAGTTTCTAAAAGATGGCTTAGATCTGAAGGGAAGTGAAAATGACCAGAAAAGTACCAAAATATGACTTGTTTAGTATCTTCTCATCAATGATTAGAATGACTACACATCAGGACTCCGAATATTTTTAAAATGAGGCAAGATCTCTACTAGTAATCTGTTACAAACATTATTGTTTAATCGATGGAGATGATGTTGATTCAGCCATCTATCTGTAACGTCACATTATAAATTGAATTTGTACTGATGCCATTTTTCTTCTTAATTGCTATTCAGTAAGGATGGTGCTCACTGTAAGTATTATTTTACCACACACACTCCAAGTTTCATTGCTTCACAAATTTACTTCCTACATTGCACCTAACCCATTTTCAACCTCAACATTTCCAGAGAACTTGAACTTTACCGGAAAACAAAAGACCGTAAAAAGAAATTAAAGAGATATTTTCTCATTGGACTTGCTACAGTGGGAGGTGGGACAGTGATAGGTAAGTTATAACTGCCACTACCTTACAGTGTTGGGGATGGAAGGATGGGTTGAGATTGGTATCTTATGGCTGAAATTGGTTATTGAACTTTTAAGTATGTTAAAGTTAGCACTAGGCTTTATAGGGAGATGAAGCTGCGATAGATGCATTAAAACAGAAATTAGTTGCAGTTCTGTAATAGTTGGAGGTGTAATAGTTGCATTACAACTCACATTGCATTACAACTCACATTACATTCAAACTTGTAGAGCTCTGTCCGCAAATTGAAATTAGACATGCAGTAATTAATATGAAAGCTTCAGCAAGTTAATGATAAAGCTGTCAGTCTGGATAATTAGAGCTAATGTCTCCAATGGCAAGTCTGAATTGGTTTCACAATACGTTTCAACTGGGTTGACACTTAAAAGACATAAATACCTGGTACTTACTTTGAGAGCAGATTCAAATAGACATATCAAATTTCAAATGCTTAATCTTAATGCATTATACTCAAGTAAAATAGAGGGTCCTTAAAATGATGCTGACATATCTGAATATTAGTGAAGTTACCACAGTCCCAGAGGACCATAGGAACACTCTCTCGTTAGAGAGAGATGACTGGTGGTGAGTTTAACAGGAAGATGTTCATGCCTCAGGCAAGGGGTGAGTTTGAGAAGACAGGAACTTCATGATAATCTCAGATGGTGCAAGAATTGAACCTGCAGTGTTGGTGACACACTCTGCAATTGCAAACCAGCTTCCAGCCAAATAACCCCGCCGCCGCCGCCACACCGCTCCCCCCCCGCCCCCATATTATACAGGAGCAAACAGGACATTTAATTCCTTGTTAACATTAAGAGTTAGGAGACTGTCCCTTGAGTGGTTCAAAAATCTTCAGGTAGAAGTAGGAAGATCTATGACTGAGCAATTCATCATTTGCTTGGTGGGAACCTCACCCATTATGTGATTAATTTGGAGAATTGCCACATGTAGTTATTTTTTACAGAAACTAATTTAGTTAGAAGTAAGAGTGAATGTTTAATTATCCTGAACTATTTCACAGCAAATACTATTACGTCTAACTGTGCTGTGCCCCCCATCACGTTGGAATGAACTAACCAAAATGATTACAGTCAGAATCTTTCAACGAACTCAAAATAACAAAATATAGCATCTAGAAATTCACATCTATTCATTTAGTTCAACTCCTAGGTGAACGTCAACATTCTGTTATGGTGCAATCAAACATGTAGTGGACGAATTGTGCCTTTCTGTTTTTATGTCATCTGTGTATGTGTTGGTGAATCATCTATTGTAATTAAGGTAGAGGTTTATGTGTGGGAGATTTGATGCTACTTCACGCGCAGTCAGGATTCTTAGAGATTCAATTAAGAAAGGCTACACCTTTGATTTCAGTAATGCAAATTATATGAACACTGTTCTTTGTGTGTGTTAAGCTGTTAACAAATTCTCTTTGTTACACCCAGGCCTTACTGGTGGCCTTGCTGCTCCCTTTGTGGCAGCAGGAGCTGCTGCCATTGTGGGAACGGCAGGAGCAGCTGCACTCGGTTCCACAGCAGGAATTGCTGTAATGGCATCGTTATTTGGGGCAGCAGGCGCTGGACTGACGGGTAGGCATGTTTTAATTTTTTCGTTTTACTTTGGGCGTTAATGTTGGAGAGTGGAACATTCTTTCAGTTTAATCACTTATTGTTGGGTTTACTTCATGAGAAAATCACACCCCCAGCTCCCATGTTAAGATTAAACAAACAGGAGACCAGTCAGCCCATCATATCAATGCTGTCTTTTTGATGGAATAATCCAAATCTAATCCTGTGGCCCTGCTTTCTCACTATAACTTTAAATGGTCCCCAAGGTGACATTCACAAAGATAGTTAAAAAATCATTCTGCCCATTGAAGCTCCTCTCTCCAGTGCGCAAGCTCACATGTCAATTCAAATCCTTTTGGGATCCTAAAATGCAATAAGAAGTGTAAGATCATCACTCCCAGAAATCAGAGAAAATCTGACGTAATTTCAGGACAAACATGGAAGTTGGTCCCCGACTCCCTAAAACGGCCAGGCAAAACTCAACGTGATGATAGTTATTTGTAATTCCTTGTGTTCCTAACTAACCTATAACTGACCTTCTATAACAAGAACAGTTGTCCTTTCTCAAAAATGTGGTTTCGTATCCTGTTTGAACGGTTGAGGGAAATCAATATTCATCATATATGTTAGTAATCTGTTCCAGAAGCTGATGGCTTCCTTACAAAGAAATGCTTCCTAACCTCTTTGCCTGAGGTTCTAAATTCATATCCTCAAGTGGTGCTGACTGCATACTTCTCAAATAACCTATCCAACTGCATGTAATCTGATCTCTTGAACATTCTAAGTACCTTAAACGTATCCAATTTAATTCTGAATTGCTGTAAATAGGCCTGACTCCTGAAGTCTACGCTAATTACGGCAAGCCTTATTTCTTGGATTCATCCTCTGCACTGTTTCTCAATGACTTCCATCATATGGGGACTCAGTATATAACACAATACTCCTGTCTCTGGCTGTACGAATTATTGTATAACTAAAACAACTTTACATTACCCCTAAAACCTTATCTGGCTCCCAGTGGCCTTTTCAAACTCTACTGAGCACCTTTTAATGGTTTATCAGTTATGTATCATGATCCCCATTTAGTTGGGCCATCTGAGTGGTTATGCCATGGACATGCCTCATGCTTCATGTGCACTTTGAAGTGTTGGTACATCAGCTCACCAGCAAAGAGATCAGATTAGATAGGCAGAAACCATTACTTCTCATGAAAGGATCAAGAACAGGAAGACACAGATATAAAATAACAAAGTGTACAGCTGGATGAACACAGCAGGCCCAGCAGCATCTTAGGTGCAGAAAAGCTGATGTTTTGGGCCTGGGTCTAGGCCTGAAATGTCAGCTTTTCTGCTCCTAAGATGTTGCTTGGCCTGCTTTGTTCATCCAGCTCTACACTTCGTTAACTCGGATTCTTCAGCATCTGCGGTTCCTATTATCACAAATATAAAATAATTGGCAAACCAAGCAAAAGACATAAGTCTAAAAGCTTTCCCATACAATGAATAGTTAGGGTATAGATCTCACTGTCTGAGAGTGAGTTGAGGCAGATTCAAAAGGGAATTAGGATTGTTATTTGAAATGGAAGAATGTATAGGGTTACAAGCAGAACGCCATTGTGAATTGCCCATTCAGAGAGCTGGTGAAGTTACAATGGGCCAAATGGCCTTTCTCTGTAATGTAGTAATCCTGTGAGCATAATCCTATTATTTTCCTTAATACAAGTATTCAAGTTATCCTATGTATTTCTTATTCCTCTAACATTGGTTCTAATATCAATTTAAAATTTAATATTATGTCTTTGCTCCTACTTTTTGTCATTCAGTTTGAAATAACAATGTAAGTTTAACTTATAAATATTATTAATATTCATGATGACGTTCCCCTTTATCTGACATCTTTGTAGACTTCATTTGAGCTTTAATGGTCCTTCTTCAGTACTATTGCTTTTCTTTCCATTCTGCGCAATTCTGGTTGTAATGCTACAAGGTTCCAAGTGACATCTGTAAAGTGTCTATGAAAATTAAGCATCCTTTATGATGACCTATACTGTTCTGACTGTATATCCCAGCTTTCCATTAGATTAGTGACTGCTTCACCACATTGTCTAGACATTGAAAATGATAAGGCTGTTATTTCTCTCGGGCCTCTTTCTGAGTCTCCTTATGGCTCAATCAAATGAATCATGTGCATATGGAAGTTGTTTTCTTTTGCACAAACTTTACATTTATCATTGAGTTTAAGAGCCAGCCCCTCAGGAATGTTTTTATCCAATAAAACATTCTAATTTCAATTTTAAACAGCATCCTTGTCCTTTCAGAATAAGATTTCCACCTTAGTGCCAATTTCTCTCTTAAATTTGGGCTGGCAACAATTAGGAAGGGAAGCAAAGACTGTCCAAACCACCACCTTGTTGGAGCCATAAAGGAGCAATTCATGGAACTTTGATTCCTTCAGTCCAAGCAGTGAAATAATGTGAGAACTCATAGCATCATATTGCACGTTAGCATGCCTTGTTTAAAGACTGACAGCTTTCCAATTCATGAGCCTGCGTCCAAAGTTTATACCTCTTGTGTTGCTTGGTTGAATTTGGTCACCGTGGTTCAGCCACAGGTGGGTACCATTTTGGAATGAGGAATCAGAGATGAGAGAGAGAAGAGAAAAACAAATGAGAGATTAGAAATTAAAGTGAGCTGATCTCATTTCTGCCCTGCTGAGCAAAGAACAACTTGATGTGGAGATGCCAGTGTTGCACTGTGATGGACAAAATCAGAAGTCACACAACACTGGATTATAGTCCAACATGTTTATTTGAAATTACAAGCTTTCCGAATGCTGCTCCTTCATCAAATAAACCTGTTGGACTATGACTAGGTGTGGTGCAACTTCTGACAGCAAATAACTTGGGCAGCAGTGACAAAGACTACTAATTTGGAGAAGAGACTTCAAGAGTATCCTTGAACATCTTAATTTCTAGGAATTTGTTGCTGAGCTAAAATTTAATGAAATTAAATAAAATATGTTCTTATGTAAATTTAACAGTTGGTGTCATATTCTAGGCAAAAATAGACAAGAAAGCTGCTTCTGCCTTCACTTATTTAAATATAGAATTGAGGAAAAGAGCAGTATGCTTATTAACAATGTTTATATTTTCATTCACTGAACGGTGCTTTTGCAGATTTTGGAAGGAAACAGTATCAGTTTTGATTATACATGTTATTTAATTTTAGTTTGAAAATATTCACATGTACATCTTGCAGTTTTACATTTAAGTTTCATGTATTTCCAGATATTATTCAATACACAACCATCTCTCTCAATAATAAAGTTTTATCATAAGACAAGTTTGTTTATTTTTATGTTATTTTTTAGTGGGAAATATTCCTTGCTTTAATCTTTTGTCGACCTAGTTAAATCTGGTTTTCATTCCTTTCAGGATACAAAATGAAAAAAAGAGTAGGAGCCATTGAAGAGTTTGAGTTTCTTCCATTGACTGATGGAAACCAACTGCATATCACAATAGCAGTCACTGGGTGGCTATGCACGGGAAAATATGGTATGGAGAATGAAAATGCACAAATCAAGACCAAATGCACTTTCAAAAAAACTGTTTGCTCAAGGGACAAAGTTTGCCTCAGGAAATAGCTTGGCATTATAATTCAGCTTACCCCATGAATTGTTCCAAAAATATGTCCTTGCTGGAATTTTCCCTCCATAGCACATGGACCTCCTGGCAATTGTAGCCTGAGATGCTGCAGCATGAGTTGCAATCATCTAATTTAGCGCAGCCGGGGTCCTTCATTATCTGTATGACTCAATACTATTCCATATGGCTTTGTTCCCTATTGGAACTAACAACAAAGTTTCATGAAAAAGTTTAAAGTGTTGCATTCATCTATGCAACTGGAAATGATAGTCACTGGAGTGGTTTGAGACAAGTAACTCTGAAATTTTGCTGCAGAGTTGTCCACCTGTCCCGGTTCGGCTTATCTTTTTTGCTCGGAGAAACAAGTGAGGAATTAATGCAAAAAGCTGCACAGCCTTATTTAAGTGAGTTCTTTTCTCAAACTGCATTATGACCCACTCAGTATTAAAGGATCATATCATTTAGCATGGTATTTCCAAATGGCAGGCTTTGGCAGGCAGAAATCAAATTTGGTTTGAAGAGATTGGCAGTAATTTCAGATAAGTGAATTTGTATGTAACAGGGTTTATTTCTGTACCTTGAGTTATTCTGCCTTTGCAAGTGTAGTAGATGCTCTGGTTTACATTAGTCTTTACATTGGATCAAACTCAATTACAGATAATGTGCTACGCTTGCCTGGAAAGCTTTCAGATATAAAAATAGCTAACAAGGATGTTTTGTGCTATAGACTGCCATATATTAGAATCTTTGTTGCCAGGGAACTGCTATGCGTATTGGGATAGAGTTTTGGTGGAAGCAGTTAATATTTTCCCAAATCTAGAATGAAGGAAGAAAATGAGAGTTTGAATTTCTGAAGCATATTCTCACATCTGTCAACATGTCTAATAGTTTCACATGCAATGAATAAGTTAAAAGTGCAGTCATTGTTACTCTTTTTTATTCATTCATGGAATGAGGGCATCATTGGCTCGGCCAGTATTTATTGCCCATCCTTAATTGCCCAGAGCACAGTTAAGAGTCAACCACATTGCTGTGGTCTGGAGTTGCACATAATGATCAGACCAGACCAGGTAAGGATGGCAGTTTCCTTCCCTTTAGGACATGAGTGAACCAGATAGGTTTCTCCAATAATCAACAATGGATTCATGATCATCATAAGACTCTTATTCCAGACTTTAATTACATTCACATTTCATCATCTGCAATGACAGGATTCAAACCTGACTCCCTGGTACATTACCTGGGTCTCTGGAATAACAGCCCAACAATAGTACTATTAGGCTGTCACCTCCCCTTAGACCTAGGCAAATTGGAGCCACAGCTGACACAAAACTGAGGTCTAAAAAACTCTATTTTCACACTGACTCAATGCTGCGGCAGACTATACTGATAGAATCACTTCAGAATTGAAATAAAAATGCAAACAAGATGTAACAACAAGGTGGTGCATGGAAACACTGAGAAACTTGTCAGTTTAACTGATCAGTTTTCTGATTGTGAATTTCAATGTTATGGTACCTCAAATAAGAGTGAGGTATTTAAACATAGAGAGTAAAACTGCGTAAAGAGTGGAAGTAAGTCTTCTATCATTAGGCAACAGGTGTGGTCCTTAAGATTGAGCTGATAAATAGTGTTTGGAAAGCAGTCGGAAGTGGAAATATTACTTGACTATTCGTTCCTCCCTAACTCAAGAAAGTTTAGTTGTGCTTTGATGTTTTTCTAAAACACCAGGTTCAACTGTGATACCTTCGATAGTTATGCATCCTACAATCACCGTATAGACAAGCACATAAAAAGACTCTGTTGCTAAGGCATATTAATTCATTTAGTACCCACTGAACTGAACCCCAGCAGTGGTCAGTACCTTCAGGTGGGACAGCGAGACACTTGAACAAAAGCTATAGACAATTTTTACAGGCATACTTAGTTTCAACAAAGTTACTGGCTAACTTTCAGGTAAAAATCAGAGCTTGTAATTGACTAAGATGTTTATATGAGTTGTGTTTCATCGTCCAACTACCTTTTACAAATGTTGAAATTACTTTAAATAGTCCATTTTCAGCTCACAAGCGTAATCTATTTCAGTCTAAATATCAGGTGTTGAATGATTATGCAACTTGTATTTGGCACCTGTAGCAACAGTCTCAGCCAAATGAGTAACTTCAAAGTGTGTGTTGGGTATAAAAAAAATCATCCTCTCAGGGAAAGGGGAGAGAATCAATCTGAAGAGATCCAGTGCAGGTTGTGAGAGCATGGAATGCGTTGCCAGCAGCAGTTGTGGAAGCAAGGTCATTGGGGTCATTTAAGAGACTGCTGGACATGCATATGGTCACAGAAATTTGAGGGTGCATCCATGAGGATCAATGGTCGGCACAACATTGTGGGCTGAAGGGCCTGTTCTGTGCTGTACTGTTCTATGTTCTATGTTCTAGGTGTCAGTAAGAGTGGAGCAAATAAGTCCAAAGATATGCATTGTGCTCTCTCACCTCACTGAATTTCACAATCATCAGGAAGTTGGGTAAAAAAACAGTTAAAGTGACAGAGAAGAAGCTAATTGAGTCTTTTGTTTTCGCAAATAAGGAACAAGTTTGAAAATTTATTTCCAGTAAGTATGGGCAGCGATGTAATAAATAAAGGCAGAGCCGGGAGCCGTTGAATGGACATTTGATACCATATGGAGTCTCCAGGATACATTCCATGTCCTAAACAATCATGATCAGCATGTGTTATTAGCTAAGGCCCTGGAGCTTGTAGAAGCTCTAAGGGATCCAAGAAGCTGAGACCTAACTGGATAATGCAACTGAGGAGATGGTCATGCCACTTCTTAAGGAATGCAGAATGACAAGGACCAGTGGAGGCAGTTAGAAGGTCCCTGAGTGTATTTTGATCTTTAATGACTCTTCCAAACACCGGCAAAGATGATTCATTGGGAAAGTCAAAGCCTGAGAATAATCTATGGATGCCTTATCTATACAGGGGGAGAAGGAAAGACTGAAAATCAGCACTGAATGGGGACTCAGCAGTTAGTGGGAGAGTATGCACTAGGAGGCTGAGGACCAAAAACTGCAATGTGGGATTAGGCTGAATAACTCTTTTTCCAGTTGACAGACACTGTGGACCACAGAGAACGTTTTGAATTTTGTTTTTAATGTTTACACACCCTGAACCAAAGAAGTTGTAAATTAGCAGTACAGTATTTAATTTTGTCTTGTGTTGCTAAGAGGTTTGATGTTTCAGCTGAAGCCAAAGAGGGGATAAATTGTGAGAAGCATGTCACCAAAACCAACAGCAGCACACATCTATGGATCATATTATACTTCATTGAATGCAATGTGCTCACAGATTCATAGTACTTTGCTCAGAATGCAGTTGTAATTAATTTTGTTTCATGCCCAACAGGTGGAAATAAAGCAGATGGTTGATGTAAATGCATGAGTTACCCTTCACAGTATGAGTCAGGCACGATAGATGAGCTGGCACATTCTTGTCCTTCATTTTCAAATTCCCATATGAAAGGATAAGAGAAATTCACGGGTGATGTAAAGAATCAGTGCAAAAAGAGGACTTGACATGTTAATCTATTGCATCCCTTTCAGACATTGCATTTTGCTTTCCTTTTTATTTACCAAATATCCCCTCCCCAGAAAAGTAGAATCTTGGCTGCTTCGCAGCATTCTTGCCTTAAAGATAGAAGTTTCTGCATTCTAAGCTCACTCCAGGACTTAAGTATGTAATCTAAATGGACTCTTGGATGCAGTGTTGAGGAAACATTGCACTTTTGGATAAGACATTAAACTGCTAAATTATTTCCCTTAGGAGAGGTATTTCTCAGCGCTATTTAAATAACAACAGGGATTTAATTTGTCTCATTACTGTGTGGAACTTGCACTGTGCAAAGTGGTTGTCCTGTCATACCACACTGCAACAGTAACTACACTTTCAAACAGCCTCATTAGCTGCAAAGTATTTTGGATGCTCTGAGGTCATGATAAGTTGTGTGTAAATGTAAGGTATTTTACGTTCTCCTTAAATCATGCATTGATCTCCATCAGGAAGTTTTGAGGCACCTTGGCGCTGTCTGCTGCAGTCCAGAGAACAGTACTGTCTAGCCTGGGAGTCAAAGTACTTAATGGAACTGGGTAATGCCCTTGAATCTCTGCTGAATGGCTTGGTCAATATTGTTGCACAGGAAGCACTAAAGTACACTGTTCTGTCAGGTAAGGCAAGACAATGAATATTGGCTACAGTGACAGTTTCAAAAAAATTCAATTTACCAACAGAAAAACATTGAATTTTTTAAAAATATTGATTTTTAAAATATATTGTAGCTCCACATAACTGGGCCAGAATCAAATATTGTCAACATAGAAACCATTTACTGTTAAGTCCTCTACAATATATTATTTTTCTTTATGATGTTCTAATGTTAATGATGTCAGTGCAGTGGTCCAGTTACCGTTTGCTCGTGCAGAACTTGAGTATTGCTGAAAAAGACACATTTTGTCAAAGTTTTAAGTCTTGCACTCATGAGGACAATTCACAAGAAAACCAATGAAAAGGAAAAACAACATTTATATGGCATGAAAGAAGAAAGCAGATTGGTTGAAGTCACCTCTGATCCATCGAGCCATTGCCATGGAGAATGCAGCAGTCAAATAATGACTGACAGTTAACTCCCAACCTTTGCTTAAATTTTAAACCAGGTAGGTTGACTCTAAATAATCAAGGCATTGTCCCGAGGATTTGAACTGAAACTGGCTGTCACCTTCATAGTATCATAGAGTATTACAACAATGAAAGAAGCCTTAGGCCCATTGTGTCCACATGGTCATCGAGCACCTGTCTGTTTCAATTCCAGCTCTTGCCCCACAACCTTTTAATGCTATGGCATTCCAACCTAAATACTGCTTAAAGATTATGATGATTCCTGCCTCTACTATCCTTTCAAGGACTTCCATATACTTCACACTGTATGCGTGACGACATCTAAACTTAAATCCCCTCTAAACCTTGTTTCCTTTATTCCCTTACCTTAAATCTATGCCCCTGATCAATGACTCCTCTACATTTTATTCCATTTGGCCTTATTGATGTCCTTCATAATCTTATAGACCCGAAGATTACCTCTCAGCCTTTTTAGCTCCAAGGAAAACAATCCCAGCCTATGTAATCTTTCCATAGCTGAAATGCTCCAGCCAGACAACATCTTGGTGAGTGTCGACTGCACCATCCCCAGTGCAATCACATTGTTCCTATAGTGTGATGACCAGAACTGCACACAGTATTCCAGCTGTGGCCTAACAATTGTCCTGTATAGTTCCATTATGGCTTCCTAGCTCTTGTATTCAATGGCATGGCTAATAAAAGCAAGTATCTCATATGCCTTCTTAACCACCCAAATCACTTGCCCTGGTGCCTTCAATGATCTATTTGTACCTGTACTGATTCTGCTTATCTTCAGGGATCCCAGGGACCTGCCATTTGTCATGTACTGCCTTGCCTTGCTAGTTCTCCCAAAATGCATCATTTCACAATTTTCAGGATTAAACTATATCTGCAACTGCTCAGTTTATCTGATCAGCCTGTCTGTATCTTCCTGTAGTTTATACTGGACTCTATATATATTAATCCATGGGGCAATCTTTTTTGCAGGTGGAAATAACATGTACACACTGTCTTGTTTCAACTCAACAAAATAGGTGACAGCCATTCTCTGATTCATTTCACGGGGCAATGCCTTGACGAATCAAAGTCAACCTGCCTGATTTGAAATTTAAACAAAGTTGGATGGAGGACAGATAACTGTCAGTCCCTACCCGACCAGTGCATCTCCATGGCAACACCTCTACCAATCAGAATCCACTTACCAATTAATCAGCACTGTACTCCCATAGAGCATAAATACTTTCTCCTTTTCATTGGCATTCTTGTGACTTATCCCAAGGTGTACAAGATGAAAAGCTTTAACAAAATGGGTCTTTTTTCAACAATATTCAGCATTCTAATTCTTATTGCAATAACTTATTTGTACTGTAATTTTTAATGAGTTTCAGCATTCTAATTTTTAATCTCACTGTAGAATTCTGATTATCTGTAGTACCCAGCAGTATTCTAATCAAGCTTTGTTGCCTCAATATTCAATCCACACACTTTAGCAAACTTGTGTGAAATCAGAATCTGATTGAATTCTGAGTTTGCGATGTGATTGATGAATTGAATTAAAATAAATTGGTCAAGTTCTTACCTATTCTGATTCAAAGTTGGAAATTATTGAAATTGTATGTGTAAGTGCCATGATACTCTAAAATTTATAAGAAAGTTTTATCTCTGTGTGGATTCCTTGCAAACATTTTACTTATGTTTGTGGTAAATAGATTCAGTTATAGCACTAAAGAAAGATCCAATTCTGTGGGATAAAATAATGAAAAGTTTTGTTCCATTTTTGTTAAATAACTGGAAAATTGTAATGTATTGTGAATTCATTGTACTTTACGCAGTGATTGTAATTTAACCTACTTACATGGGACTGAATCAAGAGGGCAGTTAAAATTAAATGAACATATCCTCTGCTTTTCCACCCTGGTCTACTCATTGTAATTTCAAATTGGAGCAGATAAAAACATGGCCCATGATGTCACTGTCCTTTTCATATACAGAAATGACATTCAGTGACAGTGCAGATCCATTTGTAATCCAAGCAGGGACAATAATAGCTTTCTGCCAGGGAACGTCAGCTGCAGTGGTGGGGTTGTCATTGAATTCGGAATAGGCCCAGGCTAATGTTCTAGGGCCAAGAGTTTGAACTCCACCATGGCAGATGGTGAAATGTGAAATAAATTAATGAAATCTGGACTTAAGGCCAGTCATATGGTGATCGTGAAACCAATGTTGAGTGTTGTAAAAACTCATCTGGTTCACCGATATCCTTTAAGGAGGGAATAATCTGCCATCTTTACCTGGCCTGCATGTGACTCTAGATGTACAAAAATATGGTTGACTCATAACTGACCTGCGAAATGCCCTCAAAAGACATTCAGTTCAAGGGCAAGTAGGATCGGGCAACAAATACTCATATCCTGTGAAGGAATAAAGGAAAAAGAAGACAAGCATATGAAGTAAACAAAATAGAGGATTAAGTAGAGAATGATGTATTTAGATAAGGAGGATTGAATGGAGCATAAGTTCTTTCGGCTGAATGGACTGTTCTTGCCTGCCATCTATCCTGTATCCAACATCACTAAGTTGTCCCCAACATCATACCTTGACAGCTTTAACAATTCATCTTTGTACTCACCAGGTATTGTGACTGCACTGTCATGGCCAGCATCACTACTGACTGTTGCCAATGTCATTGATAATCCCTGGGGAGTCTGCCTCAATCGCTCAGCTGAAGTTGGAAAGCATCTGGCTCACGTGTTACTGAGTAGACAGCAGGTAAAAGGCATGTTTCAGGTCAGGTGATGTGCCTGATTTATGAAGATGAACAAATGCTGTAAATTTTCCAAAGTACCAATCAGTTAAATTATTGAAATAAAATGCCTCCAGCATTCAATGGGAAAGAACCATGATTTTTATTCACCAGTTCTGCCTCCCTTCATCTAGAGGTGATCATTTTCTTGTTTTGAGAATAGAATACACATTGCACTCAGCACATCACCCACATAGCTATTATCTATGACTGAGTTCTTGCAGGTTATACAACTGTCCAAACCAGCCATCTAGTTATGGGGATTACTTTATAGCCAACAAACTGCAATTATATAAAGCTTCTCATGTAATAAAAGTATCCAAAGCTGTACACACAGATGAGAAACAGAAGCTAGGTAGTGAAGGGAGAAGCATTGTTGATGGTAACTGGAGACATCATCAAGAAAGATTGTTTTTGAAGGGATGGGGAGAATGAGCAAGGTTTAGAGAGATACTCTTTTTATGTTTGGTCAAGACAGGAGGAGGTCCTGCCAATAAGGTTGGAGTAGAATGAAGGGCATACATTATGATATTTACGCAAGTAGAAGGATCCTTAGGGGACTTGTAAATGGACACAGGTAGATAAGGTGGTTAAGAAGTAGATTTATCTTTATGTAGGTTTAAGGCCTAAAGGTTATTTGCCTTTATTTGTTGAGGCATTGATTACAAGAGCAAGGCGGTTGTGATAGAGATAACAAGGTATGGAGCTGGATGAACACAGCAGGCCAGGCAGCATCAGAGGAGCAGAAAGTGACCTGAAACGTCAGCTTTCCTGCTCCTCTGATATTGCCTGGCCAGCTGTGTTCATCCAGGTCCGCACCTTGTTATCTCAGACTCCAGCATCAGCAGTTCCTACTATCTCTGAGGTTACGATAGATCTGTGTAAAATGTTAGTTAGGCTGTGGCTGGAGTATTTGTTCAGTTCTAATATGTATAGCAGAGGAAGGATGTGATTGCACTTGAGAGGATGCAGAGGAGATCAACCAGGATGTTCCATGGCTTGGAGTGTTTTAGCTTGAAGGGAGATGAGATAGCCTGGGGTTATTGTGAATATGATATAATAGGAGGTGGGGAGCCAAAGGAGGTTGGCAAAGTTGAAAGTGGAACAGGGCATCTTGTGGGATCAATTTTGGGTGCGGTATATTTGGACAACTTGCAGTTTTTGCATGCTGGAGCTCAAGGGGTTGGCAAAGCAAGCAATAAATAACTGAGTCTCAAATTCTAGAAACCAAGAATGTAAATTACAACATTAATGGGGAATAAAGTGAAGCTGGATGTAGAAATAGATATTATTAGTAGTGGTTTTTGAAGCATAGCTGTGAATCAAATAGGATACTGAGGTCACACCTTTCAAGTGTATAGTACAGTCAATCCAAAAACAGAGGTTGCTGGAAAAGCTCAGCAGGTCTGACAGCATCTGTGAAGAGAAATCAGACTTTATGTTTTGGGTCTGGTGATCCTTGTGCTGACAAATAATATTGCCAAAGAACATAAACTAGGAAAATCTGGTAGCCAAGGTTATTTGATTTTCTGGCCTTGTCTGAGCTGCTCTCCTGGACGATACCATAACATCTTGACTACTTGGACTCTATTTTGCTACCTAGCCAAATCAATAAAAGTGCCGTCTCCCACCCTCTTGTTAGCTGCTGAGTCTCAGAACTGTGCATCATTGTGTTGTCAGCTTTTCACCTTGCTGCTGTTTTAAATATTGTGTTAAAATCTGTTTTATTCTGATCTGTCTCCACTGTTCCCGTTGTCTTTTAACACAGTTTTATCCTTTTTTAAAGAAAGGAGACTAAACTGTACAGATTACTCCAGATATTATCATGAACAGCTACAGTCCATGTGGTGTGGTACACTCATACTTTTGGGAGAATGTTCCTGACTTTTGAATGAGAGTCAGTGACAGAACTGCAGTCTATTTCCAGTTGAAAGAGTGGTAGAGACAAGATCCATCAAGAATTTTAAGAGCTTATTAAGTTGAGCACTTGAAATGCCTTTGCATATAAGGCTATGAGCTAAGTGCTGGAAAATTAAGTTAGAATAAATGTATGTTTAATGACTGGTGCAGATATGATGGGCCAAAGAGCCTTGTTCCATGCTGTTAAAAACTCTGACTTAATCCAGAATGGTGTGAGATCTTAGTGGAAGACAAGCAGGTTGTGGTGTTCTCATGTGCCTGCTACCCTTGCTGATCTAGTGCAGATTTTGTAAGTTTGGATGCTGCTTTTGAAAGAAACTTGGTCAGTTGCTACAGTGCAGCTCACAGATGGTGCATACTTCAGACAGTGTACATTGGTGGTGTAAGGAGTGAGTGTTCCTAGTCATTGATGACGTGCTTATGTAGCAAATTGTTTTGCCCTGGACGGTGGCCAGTTCTAGAAAGTTTTTCCAGCTGTAATAATCCATGCAAGTTGGGGTATTGCACCACACTTCAGCCTTAAGCTTCTTAAATGGTGTTCGGGTTTTAATAAGCTAGGAGATGAGTTATTTGTGGTGAAGTTCCCAGCATCTGACCAATTCTTGCAGCTTCTGTACTAATCTTATGGATCTAGTTCTGTTTCTGGTCGATGGTAACTCACAAAATGTTGATGTTGAGAGATTCAGTTACGGTAATACTGGAAGGCAATGGATAGATCCTCACTTGGAGATATTCATTGCCTAAAGCTTGTGTACGACATTCCCTCTAAATAGCATGATCTTGCAGCCACTGAGAGGTTCCATGCACACATGAAGACACTTTGGCTTCTGCTTTCAGAAGACATTGCCATGCATGGACCTTGGAGATTCACACAGCAAAAAATATCATTAAAGGGAACATTGCTTGTGAGGCAAAAATGTTACTCGCCACTGATAAGCCAAGCCTAGATATTTTCCAGGTTTTGTTGCATGCACCCCCTTTAATATTGTACCATTTGGTTTATTTTGCCTCTCCTCATTTTTCCTTCAAAATGCCACACTTTATACTGCACCGCACTAAATTCCATCTGCCGTGTGTCTGCTTATTCCACCATGCGTCTGTTTATGTTTTCCTGACATCTGCTACTGTTTTCCTCGCTGTTTGCTACATTTCCATGCATAGTATCAGATGGAAACTTCAAAACCACATCCAGCATATCCAGGTCATTAATATATGTAAAAAAGATCTGTGATCCTAGTATTTTCTGTTTACATTCAGTTCACCACCACACTCTACTTTTACTGTTTGTTAGTTCTGACTGCAGGCTGCACCTGCCCCTTAGTCCTATGGGATTTCATTTTGCTAATAAGTCTGTTATGTGACACTATTAAATATCTTCTGATGGGCTACATACGTGACTGTGCTACCTTCATTAATCCTCTCACATTTTAGCATTGAAGAATTCAATCATATGTTCCTACATATACTACAAAGGAAATTATGTGCTCTGGGCTGACTTAAAATAGCTATAAGTAAAAGCAAATGAATTGTAAACTTAAATAAAAAAGAGTATTGATAGAAATACTTTAGCAGCTCTGTCAGTAACAATAAACATAAGAAAGATCTACACTCAAAACACAAATCTATCTTTTGTCTTTTCAGAAGTAAAGCTGGATTATGTAAGAAATAAGTTGCGTGGGCCACCAGGCATTTTCCTGTCTGCAATGACACATTAATGGCAGTTTCACAGTCCCAGCTGAGACTACTTGAGTTGTTAATGTAGGGGATTAGTTATTTGTTTCTGGTAAAGAAAAGGTTGACATTACATTTGTAGTAACATAGATTGCACATGTCTGTGTTGGGGGCAGCTAGAAACCACTGCTGACACACTTCAGTTGCTATGTAACAAGAAGCAATATAGTTTTTAACAGCACTGCAAAACTAGTTAGATCCACAAGGCTACCCATTTATCTTAGTTCAACCTCACTACTGATCTGCTTCTAAACCCGTTTAGGCCTTCCCTGATGTGACTGCCTTTTTCTCAGTATTCAAGTAATCACCTTCTGAACACATGCATTTTGAAGTTCTTAGCTGGTTCTGTATACCACAATTCTATTGTCCTTTGGAAGCAAAGGTGTTCCATGACTTTCTTTATTCTAAACTTCCCTCATTTTCAATTGTGCCTGTTACAATTTGAACTCTTCAGAAGATTGAACAGTTTAGCCACATCAACTTTATGTTAGAGAGATAATAGGAACTGCAGATGCTGGAGAATCTGAGATAACAAGGTGTAGAGCTGGAAGAACACAGCAGGCCAAGCAGCATCAGAGGAGCAGGAAGGCTGATGTTTCAGGCCTAGATCCTTCTTCAGAAAATTTACTGACAATGACCAGTGGCAATTTTTCTCCTTTCAGTTCAGTCAAATTAATAGAAAATGTGTTTCATCTTGAGTGTGCTCCAGGTGAACAGACTGCTGTATGTGCCCTGCTTTGTTCCTGTGCTCAATTACAGGTACTTGATGACTACAATGTGGCAAACCAATGAAAAATGTATTTCTCAGAGGTTGACAGTGCACCTTCAAAGGATTGATGTAATAAGCAAATAAGCAAATAAGAAAATTTTCTGAAGAAGGGTCTAGGCCTGAAATGTCAGCCTTCCTGCTCCTCTGATAGTGCTTGGCCTGCTGTATTCATCCAGCTGTACGCCTTGTTAACTCAATTTTATGTTAGCTCCTATTTTCAAATATCTGACTGTTTCTAGCTTTATTCTAGCATTTTACCTTATTTAGTTATTCAACAATTTACCTTATTTAATTATTCAACAGAAAATAGATTTAAAACTGTTCTAGACCTTTGTACACTGAAAAACTGAAGGTGTTCAAGGAATTAGTGAAAAGGTGTAAGGCTGAGTTTAGGAACATGTTGCAATAGTGGCAAGGTGGAATTAAGGAGAATGATAAGAAATAAAAACAATGTGCTGGAGAAATTCAACAGTTTTGGCAACATCGATGGAGATAAAAACTAACCTAACATTTTTGGGGGTGTTTCAGAGATAGTAGGATCTGCAGATGCTGGAGAATCTGAGATAACCACGTGTCTAAGCTCGAAACGTCAGCCTTCTTGTTCCTATGATGCTGCTTGGCCTGCTGTGTTCAAACAGCTCTACACCTTGTTATCTTTAACATTTTTGGTCCAGTTTGACTTCTTTGGAATTAAAAAGTGTTGGATGTCAGAGCAGTCTAAACTAGATCTTCCCATTCCACACACAAATGCACTTTCTCTGTGTGTAGTTTAATCAAAGGTCTGTCAGCATTTTTTGTTACGGCAATCTGAGCTCTGTAATATACGAAGCACTTTTGTAGAATATAATTTCACACATAATGATTAGTGAGCAAATGTACTTTCTCACATTTATTATCAGTGACAATTTTTCTCCTTTCATGTGACAGTTCAGTCAAATTAATAGAAAATGTGTTTCATCTTGAGTGTGTTCCAGGTGAACAGACTGCTGTATTTTCCCTGCTTTGTTCCTGTGCTCAATTACAGGTACTTGATGACTACAATGTGGCAAACCGATGAAAAATGTATTTCTCAGAGGTTGACAGTGCACCTTCAAAGGATTGATGTAATAAGCAAACTTGCTCACTTTCCTCCCTTTATTGATGTTTTCCACAGGGTAAGAGACCAGTCACTTTGGTTGGCTTTAGCCTTGGAGCACGAGTGATTTACTTTTGTCTTCAGGAACTGGTTCAAGAGAAAGGTACGCAACAATTTCTTCCTATATTGCATTCATTGTTGAAATAAAAAGAAGCACAAGATGCCGTACATATCAACAGTCAAATTGAAGTTGGAAGAGGAAGGAGCATTTCCAGTTTCAAGTGGGACCATTAATCAGATTTACCCATTAGACTGGAAATTTTCCTTCTATAGGAAAATGAAGACAGGTTAGATTAGAAAAAGGAGATTTGTTTTCCCTGTCATGGATACAGTGTGAATGTTTTTACTTGTGAGACAGGCTGTACTAATATACAATAATCATCGAGGCATCCTAAAGGCCACTGTACCCAAAGAGTGGGGAACATGTGGAACTCTTTATCACTTGGCGTGCTTGAAGTGATTTAAGAGGAAGTTGGACAGCTACATCAGGATGAAGGGAATAGAGGGCTATGACGAACAGAGTTAGATGAGAAAAGATAGCAAGAGGTTCTTGTGGAGTGTAATGCATTGGTGTGTTTAATGGACTGAATGGCCTGCTTCTGTGCCACATGTTCAATTTAATCCTGTGTAATTTATCCTGCTTAGCCCTGTGGATGAGTTTCCACAGCCTAGTCTTGCCAGTCCTGATCAAAAGTCTCATCTGAAATGTTAATCAAGGTGACTCGTAACCTCTGTATAGTCCCGTATTGTATTGCCCATTGTTCAGTGCTATCTAAGTCTACTCTTATGTAGGTGACGTTAATTACCTTTGTGATGTAAATTAAAAGCTTTGGGGTGGGTTTTTGCCATTAAGTTGAGAAGCTTGAGTTGGGCAACCTCCTGATTCAGCCCCTCTATCTAAATGGAAGTAGCCAGTGCACTCATGAATTGGAGAGCTTTCACGTCTATCAGAATCATGTATGAAGTATTCCGGAAGCTACTGTAAACTACAATCTTTAACAATCTTAAACATTAGTTGTAACTAGCTGACAACATTACCTGGACACGTCCGCAATCTCCCTTTAAAAGTTCTAAGCACAAGTAACAACAAGCTAATATCAGTACCTGAGGAAATAGGGTAATTATGACAATTGACAGAACTTAAAGAAGTCATTTTAAGAAAGGAGGAGGCATAATCGAGTCAGGACAATGAACTCTTGAGGCTGCCACAAAAGTGGGTGAACGCTAAGACAGACTGGTTAGAAAGTCCACGTCAGCTCTCTGAGACTTCAGCCCTGTTTTATAAAAGGCTGTTATACCGTCTAGCTCTTACCCAGCATTCATTCCCAAGGTCTGTTCATTCCAAATGCCAACTCATCCCACTTCATACAAATGATGCCATCTCAATTGAACCAGGCCATTCCCATTGCCACTTATCCAATCCACACTGTGGGCAAACCACAGGATCGTGGGTATGAAAAAATATAAACTCGAACAATTTGAGTTGTCACAACAATATAGCTTTACATTTTTAACAACTTCAACTTTGTACTCATGAGATATTGTGACTGCACTGTCAGGGCCAACCTCACTACTGACAGTCACTAATATCATTGATAACCCCCAGGAACTCTCATTCCTACATATTTAATATAGAAAAGAATTCTCATTCATGAAATTTGTTCAAAGATTTTAAACAAAAATAGGAAGTACTGGAAAAACTCATTAATTCTGGAAGCATCTGTGGAGAGAGAAAACAGTGTTGATTTTTTTGAGTCTGACATTTGTTTCTCTCTCCACACATGCTACCAAACCTGCTGTGTTTCTCCAGCATTTGGTGATTTTTGTTTCTGATATCCTGCATCTGCAGTATTTTGTTTTATTTGGAAGATTGTATATCCTAGCGAGTTTTGAGAAGATTTGTAGCTCAGGTTGATGTTCTGGATATAAGTTTGCTCGCTGAGCTGGAAGGTTCGCTTTCAGACGTTTTGTCACTTTTTTTATTTGAAAAAAATATACTTTATTCATAGAATGTACAAAAAACAAAACATTTATACACCTACCCAGTCATGCAAGCCGCTCCGGGTTACCCAGGAGGTACGTATACCAACTAAAGGAAAAAACAAAACAAAGAAAAAAAAACAAAGCAAAGAAAACACCCCAGCAGTCTTCTCCCCGCACAGTCCCCATTGGCCTCCTGACCAGTTGGGGAAGGCGCCAGCTAGGCCCAGTTACCAGATAGGGCCCTTGTTTCTATTCTGGACGAGGGGTTTCATACCGTGGTCTTTCCCCACCGCGCCTTGGCGGCGGCTGCCCCAAGCTTTAGCGCGTCCCTCAGCACGTAGTCCTGAACCTTGGAGTGCGCCAGTCTGCACCACTCAGTCAGGGTCAGTTCTTTCAGCTGGCAGACCAAAGAGCGTCTTTCACCGCATTGATGGTCCTCCAGGTGCAGTTGATGTTGGTCTTGGTGTGCATCCCAGGAAACAGCCCGTAGAGCACCGAGTCCCGTGTCACAGAGCTGCTCGGGACAAACCTCGACAAATACCACTGCATCCCCCTCCAGACCTCCTGCTCATAGGCACACTCCAGAAGGAGGTGATCGACAGTCTCGTCCCCCCCGCAGCCGCCTCGAGGGCAGCGTGCGGTGGCGCAGAGATTCCGGGCATGCATAAAGGATCTCACTGGCAGAGCTCCTCTCACCGCTAGCCAAGCAACCAGACAATCCGTCACCATTCTAGGTAACATCATCAATGAGCCTCCGGTGAAGCGCTGGTGTGATGTCCCACTTTCTATTTATGTGTTTAGGTTTCCTTGGGTTGGTGATGTCATTTCCTGCCTTGGCGCTGTCATTTCCTGTTCTTTTTCTCAGGGGTTGGTAGATGGGCTCCATATCAATGTGTTTGTTGATGGAGTTCCGGTCGGAATGCCATGCTTCTAGGAATTCTTGTGCATGTCTCTGTTTGGCTTGTCCTAGGATGGATGTGTTTTCCCAATCAAAGTGGTATCCTTCCTCATCTGTATGTAAGGATACTAGTGATAGTGGGTCATGTCTTTTTGTGACTAGTTGATGTTCATGTATCCTGGTGGCTAGCTTTCTGCCTGTTTGTCCAATGTAGTGTTTGTCACAGTTCTTGCAAGGTATTTTGTAAATGTTTTGTTTAAAAAAAACAGGAAATGACATCACCAACACAGGAAATGACATCACCAACCCAAGGAAACCTAAACACATAAATAGAAAGCAGGACATAGCACCAGCGCTTCGTCAGAGGCTCACTGATGATGTTATCTAGAATGGTGACGAAACATCTGGGAACAAACCTTCCAGCTCAGTGAACCAGCTTACATCCGGAACAAAATAAAGACCCACTCTTTTGTGGACCGAGAGGAGGAGAGCGCTGTGCTGGAGGTGGAAGGAAGATGTCAGGTTGGCTGTGCACCCTTGCAACCGGTGGATCTTAATGCTGGCTTTGGCCTAACGCTAGTTCGGGGAGCAGCCAACCTGCAACGATGGCTGCGGCAAGTGCTTGTGCCCCGGTTTAGGGGGTCCGGAATACCATCCGTGTTTCTGTGAAGAAGGTGGATGAAGGTGCACCTGTGGACCGCACCTTCTTCGTGAAGAGGGCCCTGTTGGACTGTTGTGGGTTCGCTGCTGTGGACATGTAGTGCCTGCAGGATTTCCCCGGAGGAGGTTTTTACGATGTAACCTTCAGGAGTGCCCAGCTTTGCGAGCGCTTCCTGGAGGTTTTCAAGGAGAAAGGAGGTGAGGGCCCCCTCTCTGTATTGACCGCTGTCCTGCTGTTCGTGATGCCAGTGCAGAGGAGCCGTACGGTTACTGTACACATGTACAACCTGCATGTGCCAGCAGTTGATGTCCTGAACTTCCTTGGAAGGTATGTGAAGGTGGAAGGGGACCTAACTGACATCATGGACCCCTTTGGCATCTGGACCAGTAAGAGGCAGGTCAAGGTGACGCTGAGGATGGGCGTGGATGGGAACATTGTACACCCACCATCCAGCTTCGCAATCGGCGGGAACAAGGGCTACCTGACCTGCGCAGGGCAACCTAAAGTCTGCCATGCCTGTGGTAGGTCACGTCACGTGGCGGCCAACTGCAAAGCCACCATCTGCAGGAACTGCAGGGAGGAGGGACACCTTGCAAAGGATTGCCCACAAGAGAAAAGCTGCAACCTTTGCGGGGAAGTGGGCCACTTCTATAGGGCATGCCCACAGCGGGGCATCACCTACGCCCAGGTCGCCGGCAGGGGCAATGCGGGGCCAGCCCCCCCCGGAGGAGAGGAAGGCACCAGGGCCCTGCAAGGACCCCACTAATGTGCAGGAGGGCCAGGTCGTGCAGGAGGGCCCAGCCCCGCAGGATGGGCCCGAGGTCAGCAAAGCGCCCTTGCAGGCTCCGCTCCCCCCGACAACCCGGAGTCGATGGAGGCGGCGACAGGCGACCCAGGGGACTGGACGACGGTCCGGAAAGCAAGGAGGAAGGCGCGTCGGCGAGCCCAGGAACCGCAACCATCAGGCGGGAAGAGGCAGCTACAGGGGGGCTATAAGAACTCCTCTGACGAGGAGGATTCGGAGAGGGCCCGCCTGAAGCAGAAGTTAAAGATCTCGAGGGGGAAGGAAAGCAGCACCCCGCTTCCAGGTGACGGGAGGCATCCTGAGGCTCCCTCCGACACTCAGTCAAGTGCCGCTGGAGCACTGGAGGGCCTCCCGGAACTTCCAGGCGGGTAGGAGGAAACAGCGCGTCCCCAGCCTGACCCAGAGCCGGACTCTTCTGCCTCCGTACCCCTGACGGGGGGATGCCACCCGGAAGGCAGCACGGACGGTTTCCTGAGCCCGGAGAGAGTCCAGCAGTTAGCCTGGGCAATGGGCATGGAGGGGCTGGACCTTGGACATGGGGAGGGTACTGCGGTCACTGCCCACAATGGGGGTACGAGTTGCGAGCATTAATGTGCGCAGCGTCAAGTCCACCGCAAGATGTGTCCACGTTGGACTACCTGACCACCGTCAAGGCGGACGTCCTGTTTCTGCAGGAGTGCGGGATACCGCATCTCGGCAGGTATGGGAAATGGCCGGGCGCCTGGACCTGTGCGCCTTCGATCTGGTCGGGGGGTAATGACTGTCGCTCCTCGGGCCTGGCTATTCTGCTGCAGGGGCGCAACTTCACCATCTCTCAAGTTCAGGAGGTGGTGGGAAGGTGCCTCCTAGTGGCTGACGTCACCTACAGGAACGCTCCCCTGAGGCTGATCAACGTGTACGCCCTAGCGGTACGGAGTGAGCGGTTGGCCGTCCTGCAGCGGCTTCCACCCCTGCTGGCTACGTCCAGGCCGGTCATCCTAGGTGGAGACTTCAACTGCATCATCAATGCAGATGGAAGATCCGGCGTGGGGACAGCGGGTGGGGGAGTCAACTGGACGTCACATCCAGATTCCTGATGGGCACGGTGAAGGACGCCAAGCTGCTCGACGTCTTCAGCACCCCTGCAGACGGAGCGCAGCGGAGGTACACCTGGTCGCGGCCAGACGGGTCTATTCGCTCAAGGTTAGACTTCCTGTTTGTGTCACGGGCGTTCTCGGTCAGGTCCACCGGCGTCGAGCCGGTGTTCTTCTCTGACCACTGCCTCCTGCTGGCCGACTGTCACTTACAGGACAACCAGCCAGCCGGCAAGGGGACGTGGAAGCTCAACACGTCTCTGTTGACCCCAGAGAACATCAAGGAGCTTAAGAGGGAGTACGCCAGTTGGAGAACCGCGAAACCCCTCTTTGAGTCTCCGGGCGACTGGTGGGAGACGGTGAAGGAGAACATCAAGAGGTTCTTTGTCCTCAAGGGTGTTCGGAAGACGAGAGAGAGGCGGGGAAAGCTGTCGCGCCTCCAGAAAAGGGTGCAGAACCTGCTCCTTCTGCAGTTGATGGGGGTCGATGTCACGGAGGACCTCCGTGAGGTGAGGGGCCAGCAAGCCTCACTCTTCGCCGCGGAGGCCTCCAGGATAATCTTACGGTCCAGGGTCCGCTCCGTGGAGCAGGACAAGATGTGCTTGCATTTCTTCTTTCAGAAGGTGCACAAAGAGATCTCTGTGCTTAGCCGGCTGAAGGACGACAATGGCTCGGTGACATCGTCTCGGCCCAACATTTTGAGGATCAGCAGATCCTTCTTTGCCGGACTGTACGACACGAAGCCCACGGACAGCACGGGCTCCGAGTCGTTCCTTTCGTCTATCACGGAGGTCTTAGACGACGGCACGAGGGAGTGGCTGGACCGGCCGATTATCCCTGGACAAGCTGACCAGAGCCCTCAAGTCCTTGGAGAGGAATAAGACTCCCGGGAGCGGGACCTGGTCGGCCAGGACCTGCTGGAGGTGTACGATAGTGCGCTTTGGGCAGGGGAAGTGTTCAAGTCCATGAGGAAGGGCATCATCACCCTCATTTACAAGAGGAAGGGGGAGAGGGAAGAAATTAAGAATTGGCGTCCCATTTCACTATTGAACGTGGACTACAAAATCCTGGCCAAGGTCATAGCCAACCGGGTCAGGCCTGTCCTGGAGTCAGTGATTCACCCTGACCAAACCTGTGCTGTGCCAGGCAGGAAGATCGCTGAGAGCCTCGTGCTCATCAGGGATACGATCGCCTACGTGCAGGACAAGTGGGTGGACACCTGCCTCATCAGCCTGGACCAGGAGAAGGCCTTCGACAGGGTCTCTCATGCTTACATGAGGGACGTCCTCTCCAAATTGGGGTTCGGGGAGGGCATCCGCAATTGGATCCGGCTGCTCTACACCAACATCGTTAGCGCAGTCTCGATCAACAGGTGGGAATCAGACAGTTTTCCCGTCAGATCTGGAGTCAGGCAGGGCCGCCCGCTCTCTCCTGCCTTGTTCGTGTGCTGTGTGGAGCCCTTCGCTGCATCCATCAGGAAGGACGTGAGCCTGAAGGGCGTGACTATCCCAGGCAGCGGAGGCCTTCAGGTCAAGACCTCCCTGTACATGGACAACCTCGCCGTCTTCTGCACCGATCGTCGGTCGGTGAGTAGGCTGTTGGACATCTGTGGCCAGTTTGAACTGGCCTCGGGTGCCAAAGTCAATAGGGGTAAGAGCGAGGCCATGTTCTTCGGGAACTGGGACGACCGCTCCTTCATCCCATTCGCCATTAGGACAGACTACCTGAAGGTGCTGGGTGTTTGGTTTGGTGGAGCTGGGGCATGCACTAAGACTTGGGAGGAGCGTATCACCAAACTGAAGCAGAAGCTGGGCAGGTGGACCCTCCGGTCCCTCTCCATCACGGGTAAGAACCGGGTTGTCAGATGCGAGGGGCTTTCGGTACTGTTGTATGTGGCACAGGCCTGGCCTGTTCCCTGGACCTGTGCCGCTGCGGTCACCCGGACCATTTTCCACTTCATTTGGGGGTCGAGGATGGACCGGGTCCGCAGGGACACCATGTACAAAGACCTGGAAAATGGGAGGAAAGGGCATACCGAACGCCACCCTCACCCTGACGGCTACCTTTGTGTGCGGCTGCATCAAGCTGTGCGTAGATCCTCAGTACGCAAACACCAAGTGTCACTACTTACTGAGGTTCTACCTATCCCCGGTGTTGCGAAGGATGGGCCTGGCCTCATTGCCGCGGAACGCTCTGAGTAGTTGGACCGTTCCGTACCACCTGTCCTTCATGGAGAAATTTTTGAAGGGAAACACCTTTGACCACAAGGCCGTCAGGCAGTGGTCAGCACGTAGTATCCTCGAGACCCTTCGGGAAAAGGAGAGGATGGATCCCGTCGTGTGGTTCCCCACGCAGACTGCCACAGTCGTTCGGCAGAATACCTCATCTCCAGAACTTTCAAACAAGCTCAAGGACATTGCTTGGCTGGCGGTGAGAGGGGCTCTGCCAGTGAGATCCTTTATGCATGCCTGGAATCTCTGCACCACTGCACGCTGCCCTCGAGGTGGCTGTGGGGGGTACGAGACTGTCAATCACCTCCTTCTGGAGTGTGCCTATGCGCAGGAGGTCTGGAGGGGGATGCAGTGGTATTTGTCGAGGTCTGTCCTGAGCAGCTCTGTGACGCGGGACTCGTGCTCTACGGGCTGTTTCCCGGGACGCACACCGAGACCAACATCAACTGCGCCTGGAGGACCATCAATGCGGTGAAAGATGCTCTTTGGTCTGCCTGCAACTTGCTGGTCTGCCGGCTGAAAGAACTGACCCCGACCGAGTGTTGCAGACTGGCACACTCCAAGGTCCAGGACTACGTGCTGAGGGACACGCTAAAGCTTGGGGCAGCCGCCGCCAAGGCACGGTGGGGAAAGACCACCGTATGAATCCCCTCGTCCAGAATAGAAAAAGGGGCACTATCTGGTAACTGGGCCCAGCTGGTGCCTTCCCCAACTGGTCAGGGGGCCGACTGGGACTGTGCGGGATGACGACTGCCAAGGTATTTTCTTTGTTTTGTTTTTTTCTTCTTCTTTGTTTGCTTTTTTCCTTTAGTTGGTGTACATACTCCTGGATAACCCAGAGCAGCTTGCATGACTGGGTAGGTGTATAAATATGTTTTATTTTTTGTACATCTTACGAATAAAGTATAGCTTTTCAAATAAATGAAAAATAAGGTGACAAAACGTCTGAAAGCGAACCTTCCAGCTCAGCGGGCAAAATTACATCCATTGAATATCCTCTCGTGGTCAATCCACGATAAAAACAAACTTGTGTTTGGTAACTACATGGAAGAGAGTTAATCTTTTAATAACCTATTAATACTGCCACATTTGGATTTGAATTTGAATTTGCCAGCTGTCACTGAGATAAGTGGTGTTGAACTTTTCAAACTCAGTTTGCTCATAATAGACCCTGCTTTAGTTGGGTAATGGCAACAATTAAATCTATGAAATGACAGGGATAGAGTGTAATGGGTTCTTTTCTAAGCTATACAAGATTGCCTATTTCTGAAGAGGGGTCTAGGCCCGAAATGTCAGCCTTCCTGCTCCTCTGATGCTGCGATGCTGCTTGGCTGCTGTGTTCATCCAGCTCTGCACCTTGTTATCTCAGGTTCTCCAGCATCTGCAGTTCCTACTTTCTCTGCCTATCAATCAATGCGCTCCGACAGCACATTTTCTTTTACCTTGTCAGCTGTTACTTGTTTTTCCCTTGTTTAAAGAGATGAAGATTTAAATAACTTTTGATCATGATACTTAACAAATCTTACCAGTACTTCAAGAGTGATTAAATCTCTTTTATAAATTTGTGACTTCCACATGGCAAGTTAAGGCCATTGGAACAACTGAACTCTGATTCAGTTTCAAAGGGCCCAGCTGAATTCAGCCTCCCCAGCATGATTTGTGGCTTCCTCCTTCCTCTGTAAGCAAAAATGGGATCTACTGGAAATGGGTCCTCCTCAAGGTCCATTCTGCAATTTTTAAAGGATCCTGGAGACAGCCTAACTGTGAAACTTCAGCCCATTTTTGTCTATTGTATGATCTTAGTAACTTTCATTCAGGAATGTAATTCTTGAAAAATGATTAAGTTACATCTTTACTGTCATCGGCTTCTTCTCTTCCTCCTTCTGGTTCCAGTTCACATGCTTCAGAATTAATACATACCAGTAGGACTGACAACCTCGCAATGGTACAAGTATTTACCTTTTGATTCCATTAAAAATAACTTGTGACGTTTTCTGTTCTGAGCATGTGCTACCTTTTAATTTCTGTCTTAAAGGCTGACATCTCTTCCTCATCATTCTTTTACCTTTTAAATGATGATTATATTCACTCCCCCAATTACTTCCTCTATTAGTTTACACTTGTTTGTGCAGATGTCCTTCTTAACCAGTTCGCTAGGACCTCGGTTGCATGTCAAATTAGATGTAGCTTGTCCCAGGAGTACCAACCCTTACTGGCCCAATACTCCAGGATAGCATACAAGGCTATAAATCAAGTGCTGGAAAATTGGGTTAGAATTGATAAGTGTTAGCTGACCAGTGTGGACACGATGAGCCAAAGTTATAAAACCCTATGATTGTATGATGCCTATGTCCCATACCCCTGTCTTAGCTTTGTGTTTGTTTTCCTAGTCAGTTGTTCATTGTGGCTAAGATTCTCTTCCAGAGGTTGGCATGCACAAGATCCTGCTTTTTGATTTAGCTTCATGCTTCTGCTACTCCCTGTGTGAGATCTCCACTCCGTTCTTTCCTGTGTTGTTGGTTACAACATGGATTGAGACAGTTGGTCGTTGCCTTCTAAGACCATTTCTTGGTGCTTCAAAATAATCCTTGTTCCGAGCATCAGGAAGATTGCTTGTTGTTCTCGTGTCACAAGTGTGACTGCAGCCAATCTGACCTGGAGGACAGTCTTTCTATTCTGTTTGTCTGCTACAAGTACTTTTTGGTTAATATTCTAGCCATACTCCTTGCATGGTGCTCTTTATCCCCTCGACAGTAAGTGCATTTTTTCTGTTGGACAGGTTTCTGCAGTTCATTCTTCTGCCTCAGTTGGGATCCCCCTACGCTTATCGATGACAGTTGCATACTCCCCTGTACATTATTATTCTGTTGAAGTTGCAATGTTGGTGAACAATACAGACATTCTGAATCCTCCCATATGTGTCTCAAGCCCCCGCTACAGCTCAACAACTCTGTACCAGAGTGACTCATTGACATTCTTTATAGGTGTGGTCATCAAGAACAATCCTCTTATGATGCCCTGCCAATGCTGTTATTTACTTCATTAGTTACTGTACAGTTATTTATTTATCTACTTCTAACAGATACACTTTCAATGCAACATTGTGTTAGCTGATGGATTTAATTTAATTCCTGTTTATTCTTCTGTTTCTCAATGTACATATTTAGCCTGTCATTGTCTATTGCTAACCTTAAATTTTATTTAGCCATATATTTTCAGCTGAGTAGCTTTTTAACTATTATTCCTTACTAATTATGCCTTTGTTTTGAGTAAAGTGGTCCCTAAAACTACTCTTTCAAGTTTAATATTAAAGTGTAAATCAATAAGTGCACACTTGGCTTTGATTCTTTGGGTTCCACACTCTCAATAATGACACATTTTCAAATTGTCCCTTCTGTTTGTTCTGGTGCTCTGATTTTTCATTCTTATTTAAAATCCTGTCTGTGACTTCTGTGGTGGGGAGGCAGGGGGGAAGTGCTTAAGGGAATCATCCTAGTAATGGATTATAGGGGCTTTACAATGAAATAAGTGAGCATTTGTAACTTGTAGTGACAAGGCATTCAAATGAGTAATTCTGAGTATTTTCTCATCAATTCATCTGAATGAATGACTACATATCCAGCAGTAAATTCAAAACAAAATATGTATCAAAAAGCTGCAAGAAAACCACAAAATGCTCGAGGTACATAGCAGGCTTATAAGCAGCAAAGACATTTCAAATGTGAGTCCTTTGAACTTGGAGCATTATTCTTGGTTTTCAGTTTTAGTTGCAAAATGGATTGTTTATCAGTGCTATTGTTTTTCCCATTCATTTCAGCTCACTTCTTGGCTCTTCTCTCTTAACTCGAGAAAAAGTAATTAGCCAATCATTTAAGAATTTGAATTTATTGCACAGCAGCTACAACTAAACCATTTATTCCATTTTGCTAATTTGTAGTAGGGTCAGGCAACACAAATTCAGGTTCCTCACAGACTTATAAGACCCAGTATATTGTGGGGTTGATCATTTAAGGCACTCAGCATGAATGTTCCTTGCTTTGTGTTGAAACCACTGTTTTAGCTGAGATTATTGTCAAGCAGTCTAATCGGCTAGGTGCTAACTAAAATAGCAGTAAATTTGATTTTCTGAACATACTGTGACAGATGGTATCATATTCGGTTGTTTGCCTTGGAGCGGCTAAAACTCTGACCTTGAAAGTTATGTATTTCTGATGATTAGAAGCAGTTGTCCTGATAACACTCTGTGAACCAATATGGTAGGAAAGTGCCAGCAGTGTGAATTGAAATAATTAAAAGGAAGCTTTCAATATTGTGATTTCCACAGAGCTGCTAATTAGAATGATAATTAGTCAATAAGTAGCCTCACATTTTCAATCATTGTATTCTGACCCTAATGGGTTTATTTTGATTTACATTTGTCTCAACTGTTGCAATAATGGAGTTTCGTTGCACTGAAGCAACTTAACAATGTCAGATGGAAGATCACTTGATAACTAAAAAGCACTGTGGTTCATTTTGTTTCCTTTGTAAATATCTGAAAGGAAATAGAATGAGAGTAAACAAAGCTTACTTCATCACCAACCAGACATGATGGTATGAGGAAAGGATTTTTTTGTTATGTTCAAACCTTGCAGTTCCAAATAATTGAGAGCCATTGCGCTCTGGCATAATTGGACATAATCTTGTGTTCATTCCTGCCAATTTACAGCTGCATATGCGCTTACATTGGCTCACACAGGCAGCAATCAATCCATTCAGAAGGTGTATCTTCACTTAGTGTATCTTTGGCTATGAAGGATAATCATTGAGAGGTAAGTTTTGCCACAAATGTTGTGCATGAAGCTGTCAAGTGACACTGCAGGCCCTGGTTTTCAACATTTGTGCCTGTTGTAGCCACTCGTCATTGTGGAAGTACATTCCAGCCGACAAGAGGAAACTGCATTTCCTTCTTTCACCAGCTAGTGACTCCCATTTGTCATTAATCGACTTTAGCGCTTCCATGCTATGGTTGTAAAAATTCTGGCTCTGGCAACCTCAATACACATAAAGTTATGTAACCATCTACCATTGTACAGCTATATTTGAGCATAACGGACAATGAAATAGAGTAGAAGTCATATTGCATCTTGCTTGAGTATCCAGCCAATGGTGGAAGCACTTACCTGAAACAGATGGGAGCATCTTAAGTATTTGATCCTGTTGCCAAAGTTATTAGGACAATCACAGTGTCACATCCTTCCTTGCACTCCCACAATCACATTAATTCTTGTTCTTGCCAAAGCAGAAGCTGAAATCAGGTGTTGCTTCGAAACTGCAAACATTTACACAACCCAGCAGCTGATACCAGGTATATAAAGTTTTTGAGAAGATTTGTAGCTCCGGTTGTAGATATGCTCACCAAGCCAGTGGGTTTGGTTGCACATGTTTCGTCATCCTACTAGGTAACATTGTCAGTACACCTCCGGTGAAGCTTCTGTGTGCATCCCGCTTGTTATTTATATGCCTCAGTTTGCTGGGGTGGTTGGTATTAATTCCAGCTCTGTTTCTCAGTGGTTTGTATACACGACAGCAGATACAAACACATCAATGGAACGCCAATGGGATCCCCAATATCCGAACTGATTGAGGAACTGGTAATGCAAAGGTTAGAACAGACAGCGCTCCCCACTGTACAACCCAAACTTTGGATCCGATGTGGACATGGCACCTTTATGATTACTGAATGCACAAAACTAGATGACATCCGCCAACTCATAAACAACATCCTCACCGGAATAAAATTCACAAATGAAGGAGAGAACAAAACTGACTACCCTTCCTGGACATATGGTAGAACGCAAAAACAATGGGCAACTCCAGCTGGTGTACATAGAAGGGCCACACATGTGGACCAGATACTCAATTGCACTAGCAACAACCCCGACACCCACAAACAGAGCTGTATCAGGACACTATTTAAATGAGCCACAACACATTGCAGCCACCTGGAAATAAGCAAAGCAGAACAGGAACATCTATATGGAGTCTTCAACAGGAATGGGTACCCAAAAAGCATAATCCATTGTTACCTCCAAGGCAGACCATAACAGGATGACACAACACAACCAGACTCATTAATCACCCTACCGTACTTCAAGGACATTTCAGAGATGACCACAAGACTACACAGACCCCCAGGTATCCGAGTAGCCCATAAACCAACAACTGCCCTACGACAGCTACTGACAAATGTAAAGGACCCCATACCCAAAACTGTGTTAATATACAAAATACTATGCAAGGACTGTGAGAAGCACTGCATAGGCCAAACCGGAAGAAAACTGACAATACGGATACATGAACACCAACTAGCCACCAAAAGACATGACCAAGTTTCACTTGTCTCACAACACAGACAACAAGGGACACAAGTTCGACTGGGACAAGACATCCGAAAATGTGCAAGCCAAACACAGCCAGGGAATTTCAGGAGGCCTGGTATTCCAACCAGAACTCTTATCAACAAACACAATGAGTTAAACCCTGTGTACCATCCACTGAGAAACAGAACCAGGTGTAATACCAGCCATCCCAGCAGAACACTGATACTTCACCGGAGGCACACTGGCAACATTACCTAACGTGATGCTGAAACATTTGCAACCAAACCCACTGGCTTGGCGAGCATGTCTACAATCTGATACCAGGTATTCAGATATTTATCATTACAGAAATCCTGTGCGTGAAGGGGATTCGTAGAAGCAATATTACCGACCTCTGGAAATGCCACCATGTTTGGCTTGCTTAGAGGAGCACGTTAAAGTAAGAAATGCGGCTAAGGATTACCTTTTGTCCCCTGTTCTCAACTGAGTGTTACAGGCCAAGGAGATCATTTCTGCTGTCAATTTAATTGCTATGCATAATGATGCTATGCATCGCTTTCTCCAAAAAGATTTGCAACTCCAGGGCAAACAATGTGGTAAAGTCCAAAGCAACCTTGAACTTTTTGCATCCACATTGTGACAAACTGCCACACTGGTTGCATCAATAATGTCTGCCAATTTGTAGTCCATGCGCATGTCAAAGATGCCTTTAAGGCCTCCTGAAAGAAAGACCATCAGCTTCCCACTGACATACAGAAATAACGGGATCAGGCTCAGAGATTTTCCCAGATTGCAGGATTCCTGTATCCTCCATAGTATCATAAATTTCTTACACACAACCTGCTTATTATTTACAGTTGTGACAGTCTGTAGGTATTACAAGCAATTCCCCCCATTCAATCACAGCCGATCTGTATGATCTAAAACAGTTTCTTTAGGTTCTGTTGACATTCCCATAAGCCAGTTTACCTTTATATCACATAAAACCAGAAACTGCTAGAGAAAGTTAGGTTCTGAAGAAGGGTCACCAGACCTGAAAGATTGACTCTGCTTTTTCTCTACATGTATTGTCAGACCTGCTGAATTTTTCCAGCGCCCATAATTCTTTGATTTTTGATTTTCTTTATATTATGTTACTTCTCCATTCTCTAATGCTGGACAATAAGTTGGCTGCTTGATACGTGATATGCCCAATACAGGCCTGGCTTACGACACCTGAATACAACTACAGCGGATTTCAAAAGCAGGACTTGTACAGTTACTGGTAGGGCCCTGGGTAGTATTGTGGAACAGGGAGATCTTGGAGTTCAGGGACACAGTTCTTTGAAAGTTGCATCACAGACCGTCAGGGTGATTAAGAAGCCATTTAGCACGCTTGCCTTCATTGCTCAGACCATTGACTTTAGGAGTTCAGACATCCTTTTGAGGTTGTATAGGACATTGATGAGGTCACTTTTGGAGTACTGTGTTCAGTTCTGGTTCGCCTGCTGTAGGAAATATTAAATTGGAGATGGTTCAGAAGAGATTTACCAGGATGTTGCTAAAACTGGAGGGTTTGAGTTTTAAGAAGAGGCTGCATAGGCTGGGACTTTTTTCACTGCAGCGTAGGAGGTTGAGGGGTGACCTTATAAAGGTTTATAAAATCATGAGGGGCATAGATAAGGTGAATAGCAAAGGTCTTTGTCCTAGGGTGGGGGAGTTTGAAACTAGGGGAAATATTTTTAAGGTGAGAGGAGAAAGATTTAAAAGCAACCTGAAGGGCAACTTTTTTTACACAGAGTGGTTCATATGTGGAATGAACTGCCAGAGGAAGTGGTAGATGCAGGTACAGTTCCAATGTTTAAAAGGCATTTGACTGACTGATTTTATTGTCATGCGTACTGAAATACAGTGAAAAACTTTGTTTACGAACGGTACAGACAGATCACAGCAAGCAAACGATGTACAAATCAAAAAGACTTAGAGGCTTGCAGGTTACATTATTTGAGGCTGCAGAGGACAGGGATATGAATAAGAAAGGTTTAGAGAGATATGGGCCAACTACAGGCAAGTGGGACTAATTTAGTTTAGTGTGATTAGCATGGATGAGTTGCACTGAAGGGTCTGTTTCCATGCTGTATGACTCTATGACCATTGGCTTCCAAGTGAAGTGGATGTTTCAAGCAGAGTGAATTTGATTAATGGTGAATTATTAAGTGTCGGTTTCTCTCTCAAAGTTAGGTCTGTAGCTAGAATTTAACTTTCTTATGTGGTAAGAATTAAAGTAAAATAAGAAAGGAAAGAAAGTTTCTGCCTACTTTAGTGAAGAAGGTCTACTGCAGAGTACATGATCAGTTAGGTAGATAAATCATTTCATTCTGGTTCTTGCAGTGTAGCCTCAAAAGAGTATAAATACAGGGGTCATTGTTCAACCTGCAAGTGAAATGGACAAATCAAGCAGAGTTACTTTTGTGAATGCTGAGTTAGGTGAAGAGGTGAGGATGTACATTTTTTCCTTTTTTAAAAATTTATTACTTCACTACCTAATAAATAGCTCCTACATCAATAACGTGGGAGGTTATTGACTCATCACATGTACGAACGCACCTAAAGGAAATCATCTTGAGTTCTGGGTTTCAGAATCCAAGGAGCAGCTGGAGTATTTGTGGTTGTAACCGAGAACTACATAGGTAGCACTTGAAGGGATGTGGTCTCGCCACAGCCTAGGAGTGTGCAGGCAAATAAGAAATGAATGGATCACCGGGCAGTCCGTTAGACAGTGAGTGCAAGATTCTTCTGAGACAGTCTTGTTCTCAAATTGGATTATGGTGAGTGCAGGGAGTTCTCAGGTGGTGCAATTGTACAGAAAAAGCATAAAAGAGCAGTTCTTGTAGGAGAGTTTTTACTTAGGGGAACAGACAGGTGCTTCCATGACTGTAAATGAAAGTGAAGGATGGTATGTTGTATCCCTGGTATCAAAGACAAGAACGACTGCAGAACATTATCTTGGGAGAAGGTGAGCAGCCTGATCTTCTTAAAATCAGACTTGTCCCAGTTTAAGCTCAGCCCCATCCTTGTTCTTTTCTATAACAATCTTAAATCTAACTGACTTACAATTTATATCTACAAAATGCTCCCCTGTTGATGCTTCAACGACATGCACAACTTCATTACCTAAAATTAAATCAAGGACTGCCCTAGCTCTTCTAGGGCCTTATATGTGCTGCCGTAAATAGTTCTCCTGGATGCATTTTAAGAATTCAACTCTCTAAACATTTTTCACTTTTTTGACTTTATGAAAACAGGCAAGTGTTTTCACAGCTGTAATTGAGAGTGAAGGATAGCATGTTGTATCCCTGGTGTCAGAGTCAAGACGACAGCAGAGCACTGTCACATTAAGGTGTTTAGCACCAATGAGTACCAGATTTGGTATGTCATGTTGAGGTTGTACAGGGCATTGTTGAGGCCTCTCCTGGAGTACTTTGTCAGGTTATGGTCCCCCTGTTATAGGTAGGATATTATTAAGCTGGAGAGTGTTCAGAAGAGATTTACCCAGGTGTTGCCGGGATAGAGAGTTTGAGTTATAGAGAAAGGTTGGATTAGCTGGGACTTCTTTCACTGGAGCATAGGAGGTTGAGAGGTGACCTTACAGAGGTTTATAAAATAATGAGGGGTATAAATAAGGAGAATGGCAAGTATCTTTTCCCTATGGTGGGGGATTTCAAAATTAGAGGGCATATTTTTAAGGTGAAGGGAGAAAGATTTAAAGAAGACACGAGAGGCATTTTTTTTTAAACACAGTGGTTCGAAATGAGCTTCCAGAAGACTTGGTGAATGTGGGAACAGTTCCAACTGTTGAAAGATATGACATTGTATCTGGGACATCCATCGTCTGTGTAGCGAATACGAATGTGTTGTCTGTTAAAAACCATTTTAATTGATTTTATCTAGTTCTGCTCTTCTATTTCTCTGAGGGTTAAGGAGCCTATAGTACACTGCCAGCATTGTGTTTGCTGCTTTTTGGTTTTTAAGTTCTACCCAAGTGGCTTCATTTGAGGAGTCTTCTAAAGTGTCAACTTACCCCCCCGCCCCAACCACTTCTCTGGTCAATATTGCGACACCCATCCTCTTTTACGTCTTCTCTGTCTTCCCTGAAGATCCTGTATACCGAAATATCGAGCTGCCAGTTCTGGCCTCCTCTCAATCATGACTCAGTGACAGCAATGACAACATACCCTCATGCTTTAATTTATGCCCTCAAATCATCTGCTGTGTTCATCAGACTCCTTGCATTAAAATAAATACCATCCCACTTTGCCAAATCCTTTCTGCCTTAAAGGACCTATAAGTTCTATGTCATATTGACTCATTTGCTGTTTCTTCTAATTCTGGCCTTTCATCTCACGCTTCTGAACATTCTGTCTGGATCCCAACCAGCCTCCCCAGCAGCACTAGCAAACCTCCCTGCAAGGATGCTGGTCCCATTCTAGCTCACGGGCAGCCTGTCTGCTTTGTACAAGTCCCACTGCCCCCAAAAATGGTCCCAGTGTCCCAGAAATCTAAAGCACTTCCTCCTGCACCATCTGTCCAGTTATGCATTCATCTTCTGTTTCTATATTCACTAGCATGGGGCACTGGAAGTAATCCAGAGATTACTTCTTTTTGTGTCCTGTTTTTTATTCTATTTCCTAGCTCCGTAGTTTCTACTCGCAGTGCATGCCTTTTTCTACCTTTGTCATTGGTATCAATATGTACCAGGATCTCAGTCTACTTGCCCTCCCCCTTCATAATACGCTGCAGCCATTCAATGACATCCTTGAGCATGGCATCAGGGAGGCAACATGCCATCCTGCAATCTTTACAGCCCTAGTTATATGATTGCCAGTATACTCAAACGAACATGGTTTAGATGAAACCCTTCCCAATGAAACAGTTCTCTTGTGCCCCAGTATTGGCATCAAGAGCCACATGAATCTGGATCCATTTCTCCCACACCAATCTTTGAGTTACTGCTTTACTTCTCTAATCTCTTTTTATACATGGCTCCAGTAATAATCCTGAAGTTATTACCTTTGTGGTTCTACCATTTTAATTTAGCTCTGAACTGTTTGTAATCCCTCATCAGAATCTCTTTCCTGGTCCCACCTATGTCTTTGGTACCAATGTGGACCACAGCAGTTGAAGCCTTCCTCTCCAGTTCCTCTCCGGGCCAGAAGAGATGTTCTTAAACTTGGCACCAAGTAGGCAGCATAACCATAATTTTTACATGTATTTTTCCAATAGGCCACCTCCATACTTGTCCCCATACGGACCCTGAAATCCTGTATGTTAATCCTGCTTTGCTCAGCATAGATGCTGCCGGATCTGCTCAACTGGACTAGTTGAGATGACTGGCCTGTTTGTAACTTCAAACAGATTTCCATGGTGAGATATAGTTGTTTACTCCAATTGTGTACATGCAAGCCTATTAGATGCTTGTGGCCGCACAGATAAGTTGTTACGATAACACTTAAGTATTGACTGAGTGTAAATAGTATTGCCAGATTCATACTGGATGTATCTGGCCCAGGGCAGTTAAGCTGATAAAGCTGTGAAGAATGTGAAGTTTATTTCTGTGTTCTATTTGCAGATACTTGAGTCTTTAATATTAACAGTACTTGAATTTGTTCTAATTGTCTACTTGGCTGAGTCTAAAATAGTGACTATACCGTGCACTGTAATGAACATGATTTGTTATAAGACACTATTAAAAAATGGATTATCTCAAATTGTGCTTTGAAATGGTTGTTAGTAAATTAATTTCAATTGGTACTTGAGTGGGTGGTATGAATGCTAATAAAGCTACCCGTTGCAGCAAAGATTCTGATCATAATTAACACTTGACCACCCTACCAGATGAATAAAATTCCTTATGTTTAGTTAAGTCTTTGAAGCATAAAGGTGCAGTTTATCATGGATGAAACCTGCAATTTAATACATCAAGGGGTCTATTTTTAGACTGTGGATGTTCCAGGGGTTTAGATGTTCGTGGAGCTGTAAACATATATGTGCATACAGTCCCATTGGGAGTGCTCTATGTTTTGATGTCCAGAGTTTAAGCCTAACAACTAATTTCTGTTTGTGTGAAGGAAATTAGAGGTCAGTTTTGTATGTCTTTTCTGCCTTTCTACATCCTCCCCACATGCTAGTTGGTGGTTTATGGATTCTGCAGCTGTTGACCACCCACCACCCAAGTTGCTAATTCCTAATTTGAGAGACTGGCAGAGAGTATTAGTAACTTACATAATTGCAGAGTTTCATTCAGTATTCACACAGACGTTGATTTTCATTGAGTCATTGGACAATGTTGAGGAGTAGGAAGCCCAGCTCATTTCCACTGCGTAATCGAGAGCTGCTGGTGTGAAATGAACACCTAGCGTCCAGTGACTCTAGAAAGTTGCTGTGTGTGGATACTGAGAGATTAAGGGATTAGGCTTGGCTATGATGATGTGCTTCTTGGCTGAATGGCTTGCTACCACTCTGCTTGGTATTGCAAAAGGAGAGGCCACTTGTTTAGGCTTCTGGAGGGCAACTGACCCCTCTGGAACCCATATCTCAGTCAAAGTGCATACTATCTGGAAGAAAGGTTTGTGGGAGGAGAAAATTAGATACTGAAAACAGTGAATATAGAATTGAATTGTTTTGTTAACTGTTAACTGTTGCTTATAGCTTGAAATATTTCATTGGATTTCTTGATGTTATGAGGGATTACTTTTCAAATAATTCTTCTTCGTCTGAAGCTGCACATTAGATTTCAATTGAATTATGATGACCTGGGATGTTAATTCCCACTGTAAGAGGCACAACATACATGCAGAGACAAGATTATTGGTTTGTGTGTGCCCTAAGGCAATGGAAGTTAAATTTGTGAGCCAAGAAAATGCCTTACTTTGTTCTTTGACATTCTGTCCTGTATTCAGTTCATTCATTTGACCTCTGTAGTTTAATCGTGCAATCTGCTTCAGAGCTGTGAGTGGTGCAATTGTTTGTACTGTGAGACTGCATTGATCTGTCTCTAGGTAAAGTGGAACCCACAAGACATACCGTAAAACGTAAAAACCGAAATGCTGAGCCGTTAAATTTCTTTCTTAAACTTTTTATAAATTGGCCTTGAATCAAAATTTAAAGAGAGCCGCATCAGAAATTTCAACCATACTTGAACTGCAGCTTCTCCATAAGTGGGAACCTGCTTTGATGTTACATCAGTGAAGAAGTTGCTCAATCACTGGGTCAAATAACGATGCTCCTAGTGTTGCCACTTCAGATGTCTGTTTATATTTCTAGTTTGTGGCTTCTTTGTTATCCTCTTTGATCAGAGCAGTGGGATAATCCTGATTATAAACTTCCTATCCTCACCAGGAATCTCTGTACGTTATTAGGCAAGGAAAGAGGTTTTGCTGGTGTGAAGCTGAACCCTTGAACTGTCTTTCTCTTTCCTTTCATCTGAAAAAAAAAACTGCCTTCAGCAAATTGACTGGGAGCCAATAAAAGCCAATGAATTAGAGATGGCGGATTAGCAGAAACTGCTGCAGGGTAGGATACAGGCAACAGAATGTCTCTTGTAGTGCAGTGGTAATGTCACTAGCTCCGGACAAGAAAGCCAGGGTTCAAGTCCCACCTGGTCCAGAGGTTAAAAAAAATCAAAAGCAATATGTAATGAGAAAGAGATAATGGGAACTGCAGATGCTGGAGAATCCAAGATAATAAAATGTGAGGCTGGATGAACACAGCAGGCCAAGCAGCATCTCAGGAGCACAAAAGCTGACGTTTCGGGCCTAGACCCTTCATCAGCCCGAAACGTCAGCCTTTGTGCTCCTAAGATGCTGCTTGGCCTGCTGTGTTCATCCAGCCTCACATTTTATTATCATGTAATGAGAAAGGCAGCTGCAACTCCAGGCTTAATCTGTACTAAGTTTGTATCATTAAAGTTCTTAAATAGAAACTTGTCTTCTTGCCATAAACAGATCCAGGCATTTGGCAATCGAGTGAGTCACAGTTCTTAACTGCCTGCCTCTTTTCCATGACTCCTTCATGCCCAAGCGTCATTGAAGATGGTGCATGCAGTGTCCAGTAGTCCCTTCAAGGCTTTTGAAGAGAGATGGGCCCTGTGAGGGAATTTTTATTCCATTCCACCCTTGTATTTCCTACTTTTTTGTTTTTTGACATTGCCCACCAGGGACTGGTGTAACAATGTTTGTTAATTGGCCTTTTGGTTAATTGGTTACACGAAAAAAAGGCTTGGCAAGACTGTCTTCCAGATAGGGAAAGATGGGAAGTTTTAAGTTTTAACTACAGATTTGTAAATCTCTAATGGTATTTAGCTGCCTAATTCAACATATGGTGTTGTCCCAATAAACAGTTCTCAGCGTCAGGACGAATGTAACACCAATTAATGTTCAATAGCATCGAACGCAGAAAAGTTTTCCTAAACTGCACCGCTGCCTCGCTACTCAATATCTGTCCTTCTACTAATACTGCATTGCTTTGTATTTCATACAATAAACACTGCAGCACCTCACCAAGCTTCAAAGCAAAAAGATCATGGAAACACCATTAACTTCAATCTAACTTGGATAAAAAGCCACTTCGACATTTTGAGTCAAAATCGTGAAATCCCCAAAAGCAGTGTGCCCTAGTCAGTATCACCCACATCACAAAGTCATTTAAAAAAGAAGACGGATTAACAGTGCAGAATCCCAGTCTGATGACATGTCACAGTCCCAAAGACATGTGGGACAACAGTATTGCTGAAAGCTAAAGGTCAAAGGCAGTGGTTGCAAGCAAGAACTGACTACAAGATTGCAACTCAATATGTATAAGGAGTAAAAAAAAATCACAGCCCTGGGTGCATTTTACTCTGGTGAATACGTCATTCTGTGAAACATGGCCACTGTATTAAGTAAAAGGTTTGAGATTTAGCTCAATTGGCTGGACAGCTGGTTTTCAATGCGGAGCAATGTCAATATGTGGGATCAATTCCTGCACCAGCTGAGGTTACCATGAAGGATTCTCTTTCTCAACGTCTCCCCTTGCCTGAGATGACCACCACCAGTCATCTCTTTCTAATGAGAGAGCAGCTCTATAGTCTAGTAAGACTATGGTGACTTTATCTTACTAAAGAAGAGGCATCAATAAAATGCTGTTAATTAAAGGATGGCTCACTCTGCAGTGGATTCGATGGTGGGTTAGAAGAAGGTAGGCAGTTCAGAGTGTCGTTTTGTAATCTGCTGCTGCACTTGGCCAAGGTTGCCGTCAGTTGGCTGATTAGTCACAGCTAATAGGATTAGTTGGTCCATCTGCTTTTCCTCCCTTTCATGCACGCAGGTTGCTTCTGCACATGAAACTTGCTATAATTGAAGCACACTAGAGGAACAGGAGGATATTGTGGAGAGGGGTGACTGTATTCTGATTTAATTTGATAAGTTTATCGTTCGACTGCTTATTGTTTGGGGGCCACTTTTATTTGTTGAATTTTGTTTTGATCAAGGACAATGGCACATCCTGCTGTCATTCTAGTTAGCGTTAAGTGTTGAACATATGCAGTTTCAGCCGCTAATGCATTTGAAATTTCTTCCTAGACCACATCACCTCGCCACTTCTCTCCCCTCCTTTAAGACCCTCTTTACAACTTAATCTTTAACCAAGCACGTAGTCATTTATCCTAGTGTTTGTTTGACTTTGTGTTAAATTTTTTTTAATTACGTTCCTGTGAAATGCATAATCCCCTTAATTAAAGGTGCTATATAAATGAAACTTCTTATTTTCAAAGTTTCAGATATTCAGCTATTTTACAGAGTGGGATGTCAGCGAGGACTGAATCGAGTTGACTTGTTTAGCCTATTAGGTATTTATAGTTTCCAGCTTTTAGCTAAAAATAAATGTATAATGGGTCCCAACATGCAGGCGGTCTTCCATGTGCGGTCACCATCCTTCACTCAGCATTACGTCATGCTCAGAAATATAGGCTGTGGAAAATGGCATCAACTCAAATTGTTGGCTGATTTCTAAAAGATGAGCCACTAAAATTGAATCACAACATTAATGATGCAGTATAGTAACAGGTACAACTAAACATTAGTCTAGGATGAAGGGCAAGTCATTTATCTCTGTTGCTACAGAGCTCTTGCTAGACATTACAGTGTTTAGAAACCTCTGGATCAAGTGCAAAGCCAATCTTACCATCTGCTGTAATCATTGTTTCCATTAAACCATCCAAACTAAAATGAAAAACACTCTGCGACTTCTGTTTCAGTGCCATCCTTCCCATCTTCTGTTGCTTTCTTTTTTCTAATTGTACCCTCCCCCACTGCTTTCTTATCCCTTTTCCTCTCTTTGATCCAGATCTTTCTCTCTTTTTCCCAATGTTACGGTGCTCACCTGATGGTGTCCCCATTCATTTAGCATTCTTATTATCACCATTTTTATTAATTGCAAAAATATACTTTGTTCATATATTCATCTAAAGTTTCTGCGCCCATTCGTATTGCTTTTGCAAGGGGGGGAAAGAAAAGACACAAATGACATATTGGAATTTGACACTCCAAGAGCTACTGTGCAATTGACAAAAAGAAGGCAATTTTAACTCATGCAGGAAGAATATTTACATATCTTAAACGGATCCTCATCATTATTTGGCAGACTAGCCTTAGACAGTGTCTTTCCCTGCTGCATCTTGGCTGCAGTTGCCCCAAGTTTCAGTGCGTCCTTCAGCACATAGTTCTGGACTTGGAATGTTCCAGTCTGCAACACTTTACACTGGAAAACCCACAAGTTTCGGGCAGACCAAAGAGCATCTTTCACTGAGCTGATGGTCTTCTGGGGGCGATCAGTGCTTGTCTTGGTGTGTGTTCCAGGAAACAGCTCAGTGTCACTGAGCTCCTGGGGATGAACCTCAACAAAAGCCACTGCATCTCTCTCAAGATTTTCTTTGCAAAAGCACTTTCCAGCAGGAGATATGTGACACTTCTCTTCCCCCACCCCCTCAGCTGCTTTGAGGGCAGTATGCATTGATGGAGAGAGTCCAGGTGCACATGAAGGATCACACAGACAGTGCCTTTCTCATTACCAGCCAAGCTATGTCTTGTTTAGAAGTTCTGGTGAAGAGGTATTGTGCCAAATGACTGACAGTCTTTTCCCACAGGGTCTCAAGGACATGACATGTTCATTCAAAGGTGTTTTTATTTGCAAAATTTTCCACTGAGGACAGATGATATGGAACAGTCCAGCTACTCAGGACATTCCACGGCAACAAGACCAGTCCCATCCTTCAGAACAGTGGGGTCAGGTAGAATATCAGAATGTAGTGACACTTGGTGTTTGCCTTGGTGAGGGCAACATGGGGTAATTTCCCAACATTGGGTAAGCCACCCCCCCTCACAACCCAGAACCTTATACATAGTGTCCCCACAAACACCATCTATTTTTGATCTCCAGAAGAAGAGGAAGATGGCTCAGTGCCTCCATGTTCTCCTCCCCATGCAATGTTTCGGCAGAGTGCTTCACAGTTGCATTTAATGTAACCTTTTCTCAGGTTTAAGTTATGCGCTGATCCCTTCAATTGACTGTTAGCAATTGTGGGGAATGTACTCCTAAGGCTTATATATGACTTAGAAGGAATAGAACATCCAGGTTTTAAAATCATTCCGTCAGTAAAGGCAAATAAGCTTGAATCTGCAGCCAGGTTGTAGCTTCCATAGGACTGTTTGCATAAGTAGTGGTTTACAATTTGCCAACATGTATGTTAAGTTCTCTGAGATAATGGGAACTGCAGATGCTGGAGATTCCAAGATAATAAAATGTGAGGCTGGATGAACACAGCAGGCCAAGCAGCATCTCAGGAGCACAAAAGCTGACGTTTCGGGCCTAGACCCTTCATCAGAGAGGGGGATGGGGGGAGGGAACTGGAATAAATAGGGAGAGAGGGGGAGGCGGACCGAAGATGGAGAGTAAAGAAGATAGGTGGAGAGGGTGTAGGTGGGGAGATAGGGAGGGGATAGGTCAGTCCAGGGAAGACGGACAGGTCAAGGAGGTGGGATGAGGTTAGTAGGTAGCTGGGGGTGCGGCTTGGGGTGGGAGGAAGGGATGGGTGAGAGGAAGAACCGGTTAGGGAGGCAGAGACAGGTTGGACTGGTTTTGGGATGCAGTGGGTGGGGGGAAAGAGCTGGGCTGGTTGTGTGGTGCAGTGGGGGGAGGGGATGAACTGGGCTGGTTTAGGGATGCAGTGGGGGAAGGGGAGATTTTGAAACTGGTGAAGTCCACATTGATACCATATGGCTGCAGGGTTCCCAGGCGGAATATGAGTTGCTGTTCCTGCAACCTTCGGGTGGCATCATTGTGGCAGTGCAGGAGGCCCATGATGGACATGTCGTCAAGAGAATGGGAGGGGGAGTGGAAATGGTTTGCGACTGGGAGGTGCAGTTGTTTGTTGCGAACTGAGCGGAGGTGTTCTGCAAAGCGGTCCCCAAGCCTCCGCTTGGTTTCCCCAATGTAGAGGAAGCCGCACCGGGTACAGTGGATGCAGTATACCACATTGGCAGATGTGCAGGTGAACCTCTGCTTAATGTGGAATGTCATCTTGGGGCCTGGGATGGGGGTGAGGGAGGAGGTGTGGGGACAAGTGTAGCATTTCCTGCGGTTGCAGGGGAAGGTGCCGGGTGTGGTGGGGTTGGAGGGCAGTGTGGAGCGAACAAGGGAGTCACGGAGAGAGTGGTCTCTCCGGAAAGCAGACAGGGGAGGGGATGGAAAAATGTCTTGGGTGGTGGGGTCGGATTGTAAATGGCGGAAGTGTCGGAGGATAATGCGTTGTATCCGGAGGTTGGTAGGGTGGTGTGTGTTAAGTTCTCTACCTGGTTTGTGCAAATTTGGTTGTTAATCCAGCATAAAATTTATAATTTGCCAACATTAGTAAAGAAAATATCATGTTCTTTTAGATTTAATTTTATTGCAGTAAAGCTGTTGTTTAAATAAAACTGCTAGGTTTAAGGTCGAATGTAAAAATGATAAATGAGCAGAGTCTGTTGTATGATTGACTTCAGATATGCTACACACTGATTGCTTTATGATCTCAGCCTACAGCTGTACTGTAAATATATATTTGGCTGAGTACTCCTAATTGTCACATCATAGACATTCAATACTCTCTTCATTTATTTGCTTACTCTCGCCAACATTATCTGGAAGACAAGGTTAGCTTCCATATGTATACAACAACTCTCAGCTCTGCTATATTGTTAAAAGCAAATTTTTTCCCACTAAGTGCAACTGGCCCACTTTGCTGAGATAACTATATCTCTAGATAAACCACAACAGAACTGCTTCAGTTCTTCTCCCACTCATGCCTGCGTATGGTCATACTTATGCAAGGCATTGAAGTGAAGGCTGTGTGTTTAGTGAAGATAAAGCAGTCCCCAAGAACACAATTGGAAAATCTACCTTGTTTTTAAAATCGCTCCCTTTAAACTGCTGAAGTCACGTTGTCCATAGCATAGAAATTTGGCCAAATGAACCTATGGCCATTAGTAGGTAGGAAAGCCTCCTAATCATTAAATTCAGTTCTCAGTTTTGTTGCTGATTTGGGTATCTTCACTTGCCAAGCAGACTGACATTCCTCAGTTGGCATTACATTTACCAAAGCTAGCCAATCCAGTGTCAGTCAGACATTGGTGAGACCACCAGATGGCCTCTTCCTTGTAACATAAGATCTAAACACATCGACGGCCCAAAGATATGAAGCAGGAATTCTTTATTCCACTGGCATCAGGTCATTAGTAACACAAAGGGAGGGTAAAGTTAAGTTAGAAAGGATTCACATGGAATGACGCCTGTGGTACATATTGGGTTGAGGAATCCATCGTCTGTTCTGTTTGACTGCTTCAGCTTTCTTACAGTGACCACTTGCTGTTGGAGGAGCCGGCACAACAGCTTGAACTTCCCTGCTCAACACACTCCCTCACTGTCATCACCTGTTACCGAAGTTTTCATGAAACACTTCCCTGTTTGAAACTAGCAGCCTCAGCAACTACACAGTCACATATGATGACCATTTGTGATGTAATGCATGATTAGCAGATTCAATTGTGCCATAATAGCTAGAATGATAAAATCCACATTTGCATCACTTATCTGGGCAAATGGTTTGGATGGGGATGATATCCAGCATTTGCTAAGAAGCCCTTCTCAGTCTGTTTTGGTGCCTCTCCAGGAGTCCAGGCTCTGTGGCAGACCACCTACTCTTATTCAGTTCAGTCTTCAGGAGTCATATTGTTGCTTCAGATAATGCCATTTTTCAGATTCCCATGCACCATTTTCCAGGGCAGGTGTAGGCCTTCCAACAGGATGTATTCCCTGGAATCACGGCACAGCACGTATTACTCCTGGATTTAGCATTACTATCCAAATTCACTTAAATCATCATGCGCCAACATTTCCCATTCCGCAGCACCATTGAGTGAGCTGCTTGTCTCCATATCATCCAGCAGACTCCTAGCCTCAAGCAGCTCCTCTCTGTGATGTTTGCTGAGACTGTCTTTCACCTATTGAATCAACAACATAAGCTTGGCTGCCTTTTTCCAGTTGATTGTTGGCTCTGGGAGGATTCAGGACCCACACGTGCTTCAGAAAAATATCATTACACAGAGTGGAAGATCAAATCTGTCAACTTTGTGATCTTCAATGCTTCCCTTCTCAGCACTTCTATCTCATTCCTCTTGAACATTATCTCTAAAGAATGCTCATGCGATGCTCAACTAACCATTTGTTGACCAGGCCATCTCCACCAGAAGGTGCATTGAGCCCAAGGAGATGATACACAGGAAGAACCGAGTCTTGTTCGAAGAAACGATGGTGTGGAGAATAGCCCATGGATGAGTACAAAGTGATATTATAAGCATCACCATGCTCTGGAATGTCATCAGAACACTTTTGTTTACTTTTAGGAGGGCAGGCTGTGTAAATGATCATGCAGAGTACAGTTGAAACATTTGCAATGTCAAATACCCTCTGATTTGGGATTAGTGTGACTCTTCTCAGAGCCATAGACCTTGCAAAGCTACTGCAAGATCTTGCCCCGATCGCTGTAAATCGACATGGAAAATCAAAATGAACAAATCAGGCATGTGCTAACACTGGCTATTGTTGAGGCCTTGTGATCACAGGTTGAATGACCCATGTGAACTTGGTGAAGACATCCCCGAGTGCGCAAATGTATTCAGTCCTGTTACATTTGGGTTAAGGATTGCAAAATCTATTAGGTCTCTTGGTAGCCAGGCATTGAATGCTGCTTTGCCAAAATACACACCTTGCACAATGTCAACAGTAGTCATCAGTATCAGTAATCTCCTTTGGTTTGGGCTATCATCTTTTCTCTTACTTAGCACCCTGCTTGATTGTGAACTGCTATGAACACTTGCTGTTGTCAGGAAGCATAAATTGCTTCACCTCTCTCTGTCCTTGTTGTTGACCAGCCAATAGGGGACTCTGTCCTCCCTGATCATCTTCCAGCACCTCAACTATTTCTGTACCTATTTTGACTCTCTCAACAGTTGATGGTGGATGTTGATCTTTCTAGTAATAATGCAGTCAACTGCTGCCTGTGTCAAATAGTTGAAGCTGTCCGAGGTTCTCTTTCAAGATAGATGACAAAGGTGAAGCCACACTTGGCTCTACCCAACTCAACCTTGTTTGAATCTCACTCATAAGTGCATTGGTCACACTTTGGTGAATGTCAGTCTGAACATCATTGGGAATTGGGGTTGGAATACTGCCTTTGACTTGGGGTATGAGCTTGACATCTGTCTCAGACCCAGCCAGCTGGGGAGGGGAAGGTTCCATTCTGTGGTAAAATATCAGACAAAGAGCATCAGTATTTGTGTTATTTTTTGCCAGATCCCGAATCAAGACTGTGCAAGTTCAGTGGCCCATTGCATCCCTGTTACTCTTAGCATCACAAATGCCTGAAAGTAACTAAATGGATTGTTGTCTGTGAACAAATCAAACTCTACATTAATCAAAATGTTGTTGATTTTCTAGAAAATAGCCCACCTCAAAATTAGCAGTTTGAGTTTCTTGCTGGAGTTCTTCTCCGTTTTCCTCTCATTCAGCTTGAGACTGACAGCATGAGCCTTCGAAGAACAGTAAATGTACAGGCAAATGAGAAAACAACCCAGTTCTCTCCTACTCAAATAATTTTAGGGCCCAGAACCAGCTGATACACATTGAGTGTGCAAAGCAATGTCAAAGGCCCCTGAGCCACATCTGCTGAACTAATAATGTGCTGTTTATAGCAGTAACAAAACGTACTTTCCAAGTACACCCAGATATCCCTTAATATGTTCGACCCCAACACCATGAGTGTCCTCAACTGCCTTCTTTCCACCGAAGTTTGTGATCTGATCAGCACTATTAGAAGCCCGAGGCTATGAAAAGTATGATTGAAGAAGGGTAGAGATCGATGTAGCCATATAAGAAGATCAAGTGAAAGAGAGACCCAGGAGAGAAAAGAGACATCAATTATCTCACATAATTGCATGAGATAGTCACAGGAAAACTGATTATTAACAGTTGACGTCTCTGCTCATCTGTCAATTAGACACAATGTTTCTACCTTGCCAAATTTCATGTTTACTTTTGGACAAGTCCCTATCAGTCTACATAAGACTCCACTTCCCCATCTAACTCTGTGGGAGGTCCAACTAGTTTAACATCTGTAGAGAAGGAAAGGCTGTTGTTCTGAATGGGGTCTCAGTGCTTGATGGCAGCAGTGGCTGTCTTTTATTGAGCACGGTCTTGTTTGAAGTGGCTAGCCTTGTCACAATTTCAACATCTCTCTGTTGTAAACAGGGCAAAATGGGTCACATGTTGCCTTGAAGGACAAATAAACTGATTGGAGGGAATAGCTTTATGATCCTTTTAGCAATCATTATGTTAAATATTTACTGTGAAACTCATTTGTGCAATTCAACATGTGTAAATATTAGCATTATTCTGCAATTGCCATCTAGAGCAAAAGTCCCCTTCTTACTGTGATACCAGAATACAGACCCAGAGTTTAATGCATTTTATTTTGCATCAGATCACAGATAGAAATAAAGAACGCAGTCAGACTACCAAGTCCCTGCTTTTGGCTCTGGTACATGTTGGATGTGTGTTCCACAAGATTCACATGCATATGGTACTTTATACAGGTTGACCATTTTGCATGTGACTTTAGAATCATCACTGCTGAATCTAGCCTGCTTCACCTGGTTCATGGACATACATTCCAGCAGGGATCCTTAGGTAACTATGAGTTGGAACATCAGCTCTAACTTAAAAGTCATGCAATCCCACTAGAAAAACGTGCGAATAATGTCAGGTACATACATTCTGTACTGCAGCATCCTGATATAGTTCGTCAGCTTGACAACAATCCTGCCTCTTGAGTTCAGTGGTTGTACCTTTGATCAACATTCCAAAACTTGAACACATACCACAGCAAAGAAGATAATCAGGGTGTACTACCAGCACCTGACCAACATTTCTTCTCAATCAACATTAAGAAAAATAAATTGCCTGGACATTTTTAATTATTGCAGGTTGTTGGATCTTGCTGTGCATAAATGACTGCTGCATTTGGTGAATGTGCATTCTACACCAGATGGCTGCAGAATCAAATGTGTACTAAAGAAACAAACGAAACACACCGATTACATCATAACCGGAAGCTAGCTCTGAGGTATAGACAAAACTAAATTGAAAGTGTTCAGAATAATTGGCTTATCCCTGGCTCCGAAGGTCTTTGTGGTGTGGTGGTTGTGTCCCCATCTCAGGACTCGGGGAGCCAGGTTCAAGTCCCACGTGCTTCAGAAGTATGTAGTAACATCTCTGAACACGTTGATTAGAAAATATCTATCTCTGGTTGAGTGCTTTGACAAGTATATGCTATATTGGGATTCACTTTAATATGCTCATGTACAGAGTCTGCAGGGCTAATTTTCTTCCATAACACATGAAGCTTCATTGTGCCCTCTTTTGCTTTTGTTTTGCAGATTCTGCAGGCATTATCGAAGATGTTGTTTTGCTTGGAGCACCAGTAGAAGGTGGGGCTAAACATTGGAAACCCCTCACTAAAGTGGTTGCAGGGAAAATAATCAATGGCTACTGCAGGTACACAGAAACATATCCTATGCTTGGGACAGTAATAATGGTGACTGTTTTGTGAGAGCCAGAGCTTCTGGCTTCGCCAATATAATGGAAGCAGATAAATAAAAAAAATACAATGTTGGACTGGAATAGGGAGCACTAATTTGAATAGGAGTTTTAAACAAAGCACAATTAATGCTTATTCAGATCATTAATTCGGGAAGGCAGACCACTGGTCAGTTAATTTAAAAAGTTAGTATGATGCATTTTACCACAATTAGTTACAGGTTGGAATTCCCTGTAGAAAAACCATATTAAAGCAGGTGAGCTTTAAAGCATGACTGCCAAAATGATTCAGCAAGGAGAGATTATGAGGAGGGACTCGAGATGCAAGATTTGTTTGCATTGATATTACAGAGTCTGAAGCAGATTATAATGTGTCTGAAGTCACTAAAGATGCCACTGTATGAATACATGTTAACATTTTCTATAAAAGGAAACATAGTACAGTTTGCAAAATTTGAATAGTGAATTTCACAAAGACTCCTTTAGTTTTGGATTCATTAATGAGGGGTTATCAATTTAAATTGTGATTGAGAGTAATGAGACAGCCTATAAGAAGGATTCTTCATATGAAGAGTTGTTGGAATGTGAGTTATTTTACTTGTCTGAGAAGTTGAACCAAAGGCTGTTATATTTTTAAAGGAGAAGTAGGGAAGCATGGGAAGCTACTTGTCAATGGGTAAAAGAAGGTTAAAGAAATTATTTTGGGATTGTTAATGGTCCAGTGTAGCCACAGTTGGCACCCTTACATGTGGGTCTTACAAGGTACTGAAGTTAAACTGTTTAATCAAGGGGAAGGTTTTGAAATATCTTTATCACACAAGTCAGACCTATACAGGGGACTAGTTTCAATGGTATATTTATTTACATGAGGAAAGTTAACACCCTTCATAAACATCCTAGGCAAGGTAAGGCCTCAGACAATTTGTAGTTAGAAATATAATTCTAATGTGGTGGGGAAATTTATTTCATTAAAAAAAATCATTGAAAAGGGAAGGACAATTGCCAAGATGAGTGAGCTCAAAGTAGATGCAGTAGATTCTTGTGTAGGACAAGTGGATTCTTTATGTAGAAAATAAAGTATCATTTAGGGCTGAATGGTTTTTGAGATTGTGCTGATATGTTATGGTAAAAGCAGGCAGTTTTTCACTAAATCTTTATGGTAAAGTGAATTATTTCTTATCCAACAGGGGAGACTGGCTTCTGAATTTTGTCTACCGTAGTTCTTCAGTACAGCTGAATGTAGCAGGTCTACAGCCAATTGCCATGGTTGACAGAAAAATGACTAATGTGGATCTTTCATCCATTGTGAGTGTTTTTTTTCCACTGTTTTAAATCATGTTTGACAGGATTTCTAAAACATGTAGCCATTTTAGATCTATCTTAAATTTTTTTTTAAGGTGCCCCAATGTATTGCGTGTGAATCTGGGCACAGTTTCACACAAATTAGCTTGATGGTTCTTTTTACGTTTGAGTTGAATATTCAGATTCCTTTTCCATTATTTAAAAAAAACTCATCAACAAATTCTCGCCTTTACCTGATGATTTAATATACTTCATTTTGGCTTTAATATAAGCCTTAAGTTAAAGTCTGTCATGTTTTAGATCTTTTGTGCAGTCAATAAAATGAAGAAAATTTTATCCCTAACTCATTATTGAGATAAAACTGTGGTATGCAGCATTGCCAGAAGCATGCTACTTTTCATGTATTTACTCTCTTTGAAACATTCCAGTTGAAGCATTTCCTCACAGTAGAATGAGTATAGTTGGCACCTAAGTAATATTTAAAGGAAGAATGTTCGTATTTCAGAAAATATTACTATGTTCCCTCATAGGTGCAATTAGTCAGGCAGCATAACATGTTCTACATTCCTTGCTATTATTTGCATTTACTTTGTAAACAGATTGTATAGCTGGACACATAGGCATAACCAAACAGCAAATCCAATCAGAGCCAATCACAGTCAGAATATAGGTGCCTGCAGCTAACAGTGCCTGTACTCATAGAAAAATATATAAAATGCCAATCATAACCAGTACTATACCTCCTAAACACGCAACCTGCAGGCATCTTCTACACTGTGCTTTATGATGCTGTTTGTTGCTGTGGAAAACACTCATTAAAAGCTCCTAATGCTTTCAGATGAAACATTAAGCTGAGACCCTGTATGTACTCTCAAGTGATGTAATAGGTCCCAGGCCACTATTCAAAGAGAAGTAAAGGAGCGCTCCTGAGATACTGACAAACATTCATCCTTCAACTAAATTGACGTGTATCAGATTATCTGATCATTTATCTCAATGCTGTTTGTGAGCACTTGCTGTGTGCAAAATGGTTCCTTACTTTACAAAAGTGACTGTGTTTCAAAAAGTGCATCATTGGCTGTTAACCTCAGGGCATCCCAATGTATTTTTGAAATACTGAAATAAATGCTGGTTCTTTTTTCAGGATCCATGTTATGATAGTAACTGTGATTGAATACAGTTAATGTCCAGCCACATCATGTTATGCACCCATTGTACTATTGAAAATTTGGCACTGTGACAAGCAAAGATGAAAGCTGCTAAAAATTGCAGCTATCATGAACAATTTATGCCATTTTGGACCACTGTTGTTTTGAGAAAAAAAATAGACAAAATTTAAACTTTATAGGAGTGTAATTTTATCTTAAGGACAATAGGCATCTAAAAGTGAAATTTGTTAACATAACAGGTAGGGTGTAGCGCAATGTCAAGCATTCTGATGAAGGGGTGCAGGTGGTGTAGTGATGTCGCTGGACTAGTAATCCAGACCCCAGACTTAATATTCCAAGGATATTTGTTTGAATCCCAACAATGGCAGAAGGTAAAATTTGTATTCAATAAAAATCTGGATTTGTCAATCATTAAAAATCACATCTAATTCACTAATATCCTTTCGGAGAGGAAATCTGCCATTCTTACCTTGTCTGACATACATGTAACTCTAAATCACACAGCAATGTGATTGACTCTGAACTGCTCTTTGAGCAATTAAGGGTTAAATGCTGACAAACCAAATAGTGACCATCTCCCATAAAAAAATAAAGATAAATTGAAAAACAGCAGCAATTCAGATAGAGAGGGACAGGTAAACATGCAGAGAAATAACAGGAGAATAGAGAAGCCTGGATAGCGTGAAAGAGAAATGCATCATGTGGGATGAAGAGAGGCAGTGTCTCTGTGATTATGGGGCATAGAAACATGGATTGATTCTATTCCCACAAGGTAAGAGACAGTGACAATGATTGTCTGATACAATTGGGTTTCTAAGGTTTTGGAGTAGATTTGTAGCTCGGGTTGTTGGTGTTGAGGTTGGTTGGATTGCCGAGCTGGTTTGTTGTTCCACAGACTTTTCATTACCATACTGAGTAACATCCTCAGTACAGCTTCCAATGAAGCGTCAGTGTGTTTTCCCATCTGGCTTTTAAACTCTGGAGTCCATTGAGCTGGATTGCCTCACTCCTGATTTTCCTTTGTAGTAGAGTGTATATGGGGTCAAGTTTTACGTGTTTATTAACAGCATGCTTCTGAAGTGCCAGGCTTCTAGGAATTCCCGTGCCTGTCTCTGCTTAGCTTGTCCCAGGATTTTGGTGTTGTCCCAGTCGAATTGGTGGTTCTCCTTATCCATGTGGGTTGAGATGAGTGAGTATTAGTCGTGTCTTTTTTGTAGCCAGTAGGTGTTCATGTGCTCTTGTTGTTAGTTTCCTTCCTGTTTGTCCGATGTAGTGTTTCACACAGTCTCTGCAGGGGATCTTATAGATGACATTGGTCCTGTCCATGGCAGGGAGTGGGTCTTTAGTTCGGGTGAGCAGTTGTCGTATGGTTGATGTGGGCTTGTGCACTACTCTGATGCCCAGCGGTTGTAGGTGTCTTGTGGTTAGTTTCGATAGTTCCTGATGTAGGGTAGTGTGATGAGTATGTCGGGGTGTGTAGAATCTTCCTGATGTTGTTCATGTAGATATCTTCTGACCCAAGTTTTTGGATATCCATTGACCTTGAAAACCTGGAAGAGGTATTGTTCTTCCTCTTGGCATAGTTCTGTGTTGCTGCAGTGTGTTGTTGACCGTTTAAATAGTGTTCGCACGCAGCTTCATTTGTGTGTACTGGGATAGTTACTGTTGAAGTTCAGTACCCGTTTTCTGTGTACTTTTGTTTGGAGTTCCCCATTTGTCATGCACTCTACCATGATGTCCATGAATGGGAGTTGTTTGTTCTTCTCCTCTCTGGTGAATTTTTTTTCCAGTTGAAGGTGTTGTTTATAAGTTTGTATGTCGCCTCTAGTTTGGTCCATTTAATGATGACAAAGGTATCGTCCACGTAGCGTGTTCATAGCTTTGGTTGATGGGAAAACCAGGCGGGAAAACACACCAATGCTTCATTGGAGGCTGCACTGAGGATGTTACCCAGCATGGTAATGAAACGTGTATGGAACAACAAACCAGCTTGACCAGCCAACCAACCTCAACAATTGGGTTTATCTGAAATTATTGTTTTTTAATCAGACTTTTTAGTCTGGTGTGTAGGTAGCTCTGTATTTGCAGCTACCTGTATGTAAATTAAAACCTGCGATTCAAAGGAGAGTTCAAACCTGCACAAAGGAAAAATCAATTTATTCAATACACAGATGGCTGTATTGGTATTTGTGCTTCGAGTTAGTGCTACTGTGACTTCTATCAAGAAATTATCCCAAAGAGACCAGATATGTGGGGTATATATTGTTCAACTCTACTTTTTCTCATATTAAAACTAAAGCAACACAGATGCTGGAAATCTAAAATAAAAACAATAAATGCTGGAGAGACTCAGTATGTTTTGTGGCAAAGTTAACATTTCGAGTCTGAAATGATCTTATTCAGATACCTTTTTTCATATGAATGTCATGTTCATCACCTATTCTTAATTGTCCTTGAAAAGGTGGTGTCTTGACCCACAGCAGCCTATATGGTGATGGTATATCCACAGTGCTGTCAAATGAGTTCCATTATTTGATCCTACAGTAGTGAAGGAACAGCATTATAGTTCCAAGTCAGGGTGATGTGTGGTTTGGAGGGGAACTTGCAGTAGCACGTGTCCACATGCATCTGCTGCCCTTGTCCTTTCAGGTGGTAGAGATCATAGGTTTAGAAGGTGGTGTCAGGGGAGCTTTGGTGAGTTGCTGCAGTACATCTTACGTAAGGCTGTTGCTGTGCGCTGGTGGTGGAGGGACTGAATGTTGATGGTGGTGTTCATGCATCAATCAAGTGTCTGGATCTTGTTAAGCATTGTTGGTTCTGCACTGAGGAGTCTTCCTTCTCCTTTGCGATTTGTGTGTTATAGATGATGGACAGGTTCTCAGAGTCATGAGGCGTGATACTTACTGCAGAAAACCCCCAGGACTGATCTTGTAGCCACCATATATACTTGACTTGCCCGGTTCATTTTCTGGTCAATGGCTAGCCCTCAAGATGTTGATAGTGGGAGATTCAGTGATGGTAATGCCATAGAATGTCAAGAGGTGATGGTTAAATTCATCCTTGTTGGTGATTATCACAGTCCTGGCACTTCTTGGCACAAATATTAATTTTTATCTAAAGAAACTGATCAGTAGCCACCTTGAGTTCCACAAACTCTGAAATGTGGTGTCCTGTTGAACCTTATAACAATGCATCCAATTGTGAAGTCTTGAAAAGCTGACTGGGAAATTCTAGAGTGTAACATATTTGAGATTTTAAAAATTCCACAAAAATAGCATTAGTTATGGTGAATTACCAAATAACATTTTCTAATGTACCACACTGTACCAGCAATACCACATGAGTAATGGCCATTTTATCCATCAATGTGCCATCTCTTTATTCTCCTGAGACAGTTCTGGATAAATATTTCTGAATTTCTGTCATTATTAGCAAAACTCCAGAATATCCAACTTCATATCTCCATTATTCAGCTCTAGCCTGCTACTTCCCAGGTAAGCTTTATCCTTCATATATTTTAAATAGATCCTTCTCCTTAAGGTGTTGTCATCTTCCTTTGCAGAACCATGTCAGCACTTCTGCCCTTCCTTACTATGGGCCAGTCTCCAACACCCTCTTTCTGTCTAAATCCTTAACAGTGTTGTCACCTCTGGAATTTGCCCCAGTCTGTCTGTATTTGAATCTTTCTACCCCAGCTGCAGAAATGAAAACTTCATAATCCAAGTCATAAATTACATTTTCACACTGACTGTAACAGTGATATTTTTTCCCTTCTCTTACTCATCTTTGAAGCAATATTGTGCTCCTCCAAGTCTTTGACTCTACTCTCCAGTTCATATCACTAGAGATCCCCAAAATCCATCCTTGGTCCTTTCTCTTCATCATGTATTGGAGCCCATTGCTGACATCATCCAAAGACATGCAGTCAGGGGTTCCAGACGTGCATTGGTAATAACCAGTTCAACCCTTCCATCATCTTTTAATCCTTCAAAATCTTTTTACCTGGTTTTAAATGAGCCTGAATTTCCTCCACTTCAGTATTAGGTGACCAAATATGTTTAGGTTTCTGCCAAAATCCTAATACTCTTGCCTCCAACCAAGTCCCTCTCCCCAGGTTATTATCTCAGGTTGCATTGGACTTTTCAGCACTTTGATGTTCTATTTAACCTAAAAATGGACTCCTACTCCATAAAATAAATACCAACATCATACTTCCACTATGTTATGTACCTCACACTTAGCTCAGCCTATCTGCAGCTGAACTTTGTTCGTTTTTTTGTCACTTCCGGACTTGACTATTGTAACACTCCTTCAGCCAGCCTTCCATCCCCCAGCAGTAAATTACAGCACACCCAAAATTAAATGTCTTTGTGCTACCCCGCACCAATTATTACTCTTGCATCAGTCCAACCATTGCTGAATTATTTGTCTTTTGGTCCCCCAGTGCTTTCAATTTAAAATTCTCATTTTCACAAACTTGACCATCTATATAATTAATTCCTGACTTCCAACCATATGCAGAACTCTCAGTTCCTTCAGTGGGAGGGTTTTACTTTAGTCACTCAGGCCCCACTGTCTGAAATTCACAACTTACCTACCCACCCCCCCACCCAAACCTCTGTCCCAGCCTTCCTCCTAGTAAAGATTCCCCCAAGCTGGCTCCCCTCCAGCACCGCATCTCCCTTCCCTGCAGCTCTGACTCTGGCGCACCTCTGGCTCTGCTTCCCCCACCTGAGCACGAGTAAATGTTCGCCTTTAGCATTGGCACCTGGTCTTTCTAAATTCCAGCACACACTCCCTTATTATTCAAAAAGGAATTCCTGATGCAAATTTAATCAATATTCATGACACACACACTCTTGATATTCCTGACACATGCACTGTCATGGTATTCCTGACACTTGCTATCTCTACATTCTTGACATGTGTTTCCTCTTTATTACTGTCATGGTCTCGCTCTATATTCCAGGCACACACTTCCTGCTATGATCTGACCCATACTCCTTCTGCATTCCAAACTCTCACTCCGATTGCATTCTGGTCATAGTCTTGTTGTTATTTCCAGACTTGCTCGCCCTCTGCATTCCTGATTTATGTTCTTTTGGAATTCCTGGCACTTTTCCTGATGTATGCTACCTCTGTACTGCAGACTGTAACCTTTCTTTATTATAGAGTGTATTTTCTCAGTATTGATGACATGTCTTCTGTGTATATCTCAATTTGCTTCCCAGTTGTGCGTTAACTTTGTCATTTTTATACTTCTGATCTTTATCTTTATTCAAAAACATGTGAAAACTCAGAACAGGAGATAAGACCCCACAAGTTTGCTCTTTCAATATGCTTTCCTTGATGTGACAGTGCGAAGTTCCCAAACTATATTGTGTGCAATTTTAAGGCATCTGTGAATATACTGTATCCAAATGTGCAGATGACACAAAAATAGATGGGAAAGCAAATGATGAGAATGACAGTGATATAGGCAGATGAGTCAGCAGGGAAAAACTTAGATGGAATGTAATGTGGGAAAATATGACGTTACGCACTTTGGCAGGAGGAATAGAGGAGCTGAATATTATTCATGCGGACAAAAACTGCAGAAATCTACGGAACAGAGTCATTTGAGAATCTTCATCCAAGAATGACAAAAAGCTAGCATCCAAGTTCAGTGAACAATAGGAAAGGCAAATAGAACATTGACCTTTAATTTAAAAGGAATGGAGTATAAAAGTAGGGAGGTTTTGTATAAAACTATGCAAGGAGCTAGTCAGACCACAGCTGCAATACTGTAAGCGGTTTGGGTTCCTTATCTAAGGAAAGTTATGTTAGCATTATACTAGGCCAAAACCAGGTATGAAGGGCTGTCTTATGAGAAGGATTGAGTTGGGCTTGTGCTCATTGGAATTTAAAAGAATGAGAGGTAACCTTACTGAAACATACAAGAATCTTAGGGGACTTGACCGCATAGCTGTGGAAAGGCTGTTTCCCCTTGTGGACAGTCTAGGATCAGAAGGCATAATCTCAAAATCAGAAATCTTACGTTTCAGACAGGGGTGAGGAATTTCTTCTCTGAGGGTAGTGAATCCATGGAATTCTTTACTGCAGGGGGCTGTTAGGACTGGGTTCTTAAATATATTCGAAGCTGATATAGACATTTTTAATCAGTAAAGGAATCAAGGGTTATGGGGAAAAAGCAGGGAAGTGAATTTGCGTATTATCAGATCAGCCGTGATCTCATCAAATACTGGAACAGATTTTATGGTCTGAAGAGCCTACTCTACGATGTAAATATTGTACTCTTATCTCCATGTGTGTTACTCATAAGCCTTGTCTGTTCCTAACTGCATAATTCTTCAACATTTTTTTTAATATTTCACACTGATCTGTGAAAAGTAGTTCTTTCTAAAACAGCATCTTTCGCCCTATACTCAATCGCAAGTACCTTGACTTTGTCCACATGTCTCAGAATGCGTAAAATGCAATGTATTTTATAAGTGGAAATTCCTTTTATTTTCCAACTGAGAGTAAATAGAATGTCATGTATTCCAATTCGGAAAGTTTTTACAATTTAGGAAGAAGTAGAAATATCCAAAGTGTTGTCTCGAAGCCAAGGTTATTCAAGTTCTAACTACCATAGATAAAACAAGCAGCAGTCGAGGTGGAGTAATGCGTGAACTGGAGTGAACAGATACACTGGCCAATGTGGAATTAGCTGCACAACTGGAGGTTCCCCTTCAGCTCAGTCTAAGCTAGGTTGTCTGCTCACAGCATAATTGCATTAGGGAAGATGTAAATCAGGCAGAATTCAAATTCTTGATTCCAGTAATCCATGCTCGAAATTCTTTGCAGTTGTAAGGTTCGCATTAACCAACTGCAGCTCCCAGCCATGAACCATTTCAACTCCCCCTCCCATTCCGCAGCCTGCACTCCCACCACAATGCTACCCGAAGGTTGCAGGAATGGCAACTCATATTCTGCTTGGGAACCCTGCACCTCAATGGTATCGATGTGGATTTCACAAGCTTCAAAATCTCCCCTCCCCCCACTGCATCCCAAAACCAGCCCAGCTCGTCCCCACCTCCCTAACCTGTCCTTCCTTCCGTCTATCCCCTCCTCCCACCTCAAGCCCCACCACCGATTTCCTTCCCACTAACTTCATCACGCCCCCTTGACCTGTCCATCTTCCTCGAACTGACCTATCTCCTCCCTACCTCCCCACCTACACTCCATCCCTGCCGCTTTGACCAGCCTGTCTCCTCTCCACCTATCTTCTCTACCCATCTTCTATCCGCCTCCCCCTCTCTCCCTACTTATTTCAGAACCCCCTTCCCCTCCCCCATTTCTGAAGAAGGGCCTAGGCCTGAAACGTCATCTTTCCTGCTCCTCTGATCCTGCTTGGCCTGCTGTGTTCATCCAACTCTATGCCTTGTTATCTCAGATTCTCCAGCATCTGCAGTTCCTACTATCTCTACAGCCCACCAGCTTATCTTGCTGAATGCTTACTGAAACATGATCAAATCCATGAAACTGTGCAACCTTCAAATGCAGGCATTCAGGGATAAGTTTGAAAAGAATATTGGGAGAGAAAAAAACCCACAGGATGGTTATCATTGTATCTCCCCTCATTTTAAGTATGTTGCTCGATCAGCAATAATTAGCAATTAATTACAGCGGATGCCATATATCTTAACGTGCCAGGTGTGGCATGTGCCTGTTGCATCAGAGAGTGACCAAATACAAAGAGAATATTTTATTGTGTGTCAGCCTTATCTATCTTTCAGTGCAAGTTAGTTTTGATGAGCAAGCTAATTATTATTATCCATCTGTCCAGCTCTGTATTTACCAAACCACAATGAGTCAACAATGAAAGAGAAACCAAACCCAGGAGATAAGTATTGATATATAACAGAGAAATACAAATCAAGAACAAGAATCCTTGTGCTGTGGCTTGAGTGATTTGATGCAGTGTTTCTTTCCTTCCACTCATTCTAAAATAACTTAAGAACATAGACCATGTAAAAAGATATAGCAGCAGTATTAGACTATTTAAATGATCAACTAAGACCTGATCGCAGCTGATCATTTCTTAACCCCATTCTCCTGCCTTCTCCCTGTAATCTTTGATCCCATTACCAATCAAGGACTTACCTCTATCTTAAATATACTCAATGACTTGACCTCCACAGCCTTCTCTGGCAATGAGTTCCACAGATTCAGCACCCTCTGGCTGAATAAATTTCTCCTCATCTCAGTTCTAAAGGATCTCCCCTCTCTGAGGGCCATGCCCTCGGGTTCTTGTCTGTCCTAGTAGTGAAAACGTCTTCTACACATTCACTGTATCCAGGCCTCTCAGTTTTCTGAACATTTCACAGAGATCCTCCCTCATTCTTCTAAACTCCATCAAATAAGAATCCAGAATCCTCATATGCAGTTCGACTGCTCCATCCCAGGGATTATTATTGTAAATGTCCTCTGGATCCTCTCCAAGACCAGCACATTCTTCTTTAGATATGAGGCCCAAAACTGCTGACTGTATTCCAAGTGCAGTCTGACCAGAGCCTTGTACAGCCTTCGCAGTGCTTCCATGCTCCTGTATTCTAGGTCTTTCAAAATGAATGCTAACATTTTGTTTGCCTTCCTAACTGACATATGAACCTGCATCTTAACCTTAATAGAACCCTGAACTAGGATTTCTAAGTCTCTTTGTGCTTCAGCTTTCTGAAGCTTTCCTCATTTAGGAAAGTACGGGATTGGAAAATACTTTATTATCAACCTGCTAATCTCAAAAATTAGTGTTCCGCAATTTTACTGTTCTTCAAATATTAATCTAAATCTTCTGTAAATTGTACTCTACTTTGTGCTTTTTGCACATTCCAAATTGCACTTTCACAATTCTTTGCCTCAAGTATCTAAATTTTGAAAAAACTGTATCTAAGTATCTAAACTACCTTTTTTTAATCTTGAGCTGTAATCCCAGTTCAAAAGTTTATGGCAGTTTCAAATGCCCTGGTCCTTAATTTGTTGCACCATGGCATCTCAGGACATGGGCCCCTATTAATTAGACTCTTTTTCCTCAGCCTACAGCTTGAAAAGCTCTTACATTAAAATTGCTGCAAGTGTCAGCTGGGACCTTGATGAAAAACATGAATCTTCCGCAAATCCTTAATCAATTAGTTTTAAACATTTCTGCAAACACTGAGGAGTAACAAAGAAGGGGTAACTAAAAGCCAAATTAGTGGTAGGAACAAAAGTAGATGGAAAGAACATCTGAGTTAAGAGGAAGTTGAAGTAAAAGAAAATCATTTCAGCATTTAAAGTTTTAAAATTCTCTGACAACATTTGAGTGCATTGACAGGCCTGAGATTTCACATTGTCAGATATTTCCAGGTCCAGAGAAGGTGAATGGCATTTTAAGAACATATATTTCAACATTAATCAGGTTCTTACATTGTTAAATATCAGCTTCAGTTTTCTGCTACAAACTTTATTTGTCAACTGATGCAAAACTACAGCAATGTTTCAGAACAGCTGTACCCTAGAACTTTGTGGGAAGCAAGGGAAGAAATTGCTGGGTCCCTTGCTGAGATATTTGTATTACTGAAAATCACAGGTGAGGTGTCAGAAGACTGGAAGTCGGCTAACATGGTGCTACTATTTATGAAGGTGGTAAGGAAAAGCCAGGGCTACAGACCAGTGAGCCTGACAAGGGAGCAAGTTGTTGGAGGGGATCCTGAGGGGCCGGATGTACATGTGTTTGGGAAGGAAAGGACTGATTAGCGATAGTCAACGTGGCTTAGTGCATAAGAAATCGTGTCTTTCTAATGAAGAGGATTGATGAAGCAGAACAGTGGGCATGATCTACATGGACTTCAGTAAGGCTTTAGTCAAGGTTCCACATGACAAACCAGTTAGCAGGGTTAGATCACATGGAATGCAGGGAAAACTAGACATATGGACACAGAACCGGCTCAAAGGTAGGAGACAGAAGGTGGTAGTGGAGGGTTGCTTTCCAGTCTGGAGGCCTGTGATTAGCAATGTGCCACAAGGAGCGGAGCTGGGTCCACTACGTTTTGTCATTTGTAGAAGTGATTTGGATGTGAATATAGGAGGGATGGTTAATAAGTTTGCATATGACACTGATTGATGGTGTAGTGGACAGCAAAGAAGGTTACCTCAGAACAATGGGACCTTGATCAGATGTGCTGAAGGGTGGTAGATAGAGTTTAATTTAGATAATGCGAGATGCTGCATTTTGGAAAGGCAAATGAGGGCAGGATTTATACACTTAGTGGTAAGTTCCAGAGGAGTGTTGTAGAAAAGAGACCTTGGAGTGCAGGTTTGTAATTCCTTGAAAATGGAGTCACAGGTCGACAGGATAGTGAGGATTTGGTATGCATGCCTTTATTGGTCAGTGCATTGAATATAGGAGTTGAGACGTCATGTTGTGGCTGTACAGGGCATTGGTTAGGCCACTTTTGGAATACTGCGTGGAATTCTGCCTGCTATAGGACGGATGTTGTGAAATGTAAATGGGTTCGGGAAAGATTTACAAGGCTGTTGCCAGGGTTGGAGGGCTTGAGCTATAGGGAAAGGCTGAATAAGCTAGGGCTATTTTCCCTGCAGCATCAGAGGCTGAGGGATGACCTTCTCGAACTTTATAAAATCTTGAGGGACATACATAGGATGAATATCCAAAGCCTTTTCACCAGGGTAGTGGAGTCCAAAACTAGAGGACATAGGTTTAAGGTGAGACGGGCAAGATTTAAAATGAAACTGAGGGGCAGCTTTTTCATGCAGAAGGTGGTGCATGTATTGAATGAACTGCCAGGAAAGTGGTGGAGGCTGGTACAATTAAAAAATGTAAAAGGCATCTAGATGGGTACATGAATGGGAAGGGTTCACAGGGTTATGAGCCAAATGCTGGCAAATGATACTAGATTAATTTAGAATATCTGGTCAGCATGGATGAGTTGGAGTGAAAGGTCTGTTTCCATGCTTTGCAACTTTGACTGTATGAATGGATGAATCAATGTACTGTTTCCAACTCTTCTAAATTAACTGGGGAATTTTTTTTTAATCTTGAGAGTTACAGCTAACAGTAGGTGGCAGAGTGGCAAACTATTAAGTGGAAGAATGTGGGAGGATGGAGTGAGCCATGATTCATCTCAATGACCTGACCATCCTCATTTACTTGGAGTAAACAGCAAAGGAACCATGTTGAGTAGATGAATAGGCATGCAGCAATTCACAGATATATTTGTTACAAAGTACAGTATGTGAAAATGATTCATTGGGTTCAGCTGAGTATTTCTGGTGATATGACGTGAAGTGTAAGAACATATCGCAATGGTTGTAAGTGTAGCAGAACTGATGTTGAATCACAATTGGTTTGGGGGAGGTTGGTGGCATTGTGGTAATATCTCTGTACTGGAAACTCGTTGAAATCCCACTATGGCAACAGGTGAAATTTAAATTCCGATAACAAAAGTTAATCCCAGTAATGGTGACAATGACAACACTCATTAAATTCTATAAAAGCAATCAAATTTACTAATTTCTGTGAAGGAAGAAAATTTACTGTGATTACCTCGTCTAACCCACAGATGTTTGTGCCCTCCACTGTGTGTGCATATAGTATGAGCTTGTGTCTATGTTTGCAATGTATGACTATCAGCATGTCTGACCTGCTGGCATATATCCAAAAGATGTTTCACCTTGTAGGGAGACTAAAACTAGAGAAAATATTTTGAGAAGAAAAGTCTCCCCTTAAAAGCAAAGATGAAGTTTTTTTCTCTCTCTCAGAAAGTAATTAGAGTGTGGACATTCTGCTCCCCAGAAGATCGTGAATTTGGCTCTTTAAATTTATTCACGGCTGAATTAGGTAGATCTTTGAAAGACAATGGAGTCCAAGGTAATAGAGTGCAGACAGGAAAATGGAGGTGATACCCCAACCAGATCAGCCATGATCTTATTGATTGCTAGATCAAACGCAAAGGACCAAAAGGCCTACTTCGGCTATATGTCCTTACATGCGTCCATGCCGGTGTTTGTGCCATACATCATACTTGCCAGTGTTGAGACCTTAAATATTTGTGTGTATACCCAGCATGTGTTAATAAGCAGGGTACTTATTGTAGCAGTAAGCATAGAATCTCCATCAATCCACACAGTGAGGAGGAAAGGCAGGTTGTAAGCAAGTGATCTATCAAATCCCTGCATGAAACAAAAACAGAAAAATGCTGCTCAGCATGTCTGGCAGAACCTAAGAGAAATGGAGTTAACATTTCAAGTTGATAACCTTGAATCAGAGCTGTAAATAGAAATGTCTTAAGCAAGAGCAGAGGCAGGGAAAAGAGGAAAGAACAAAAGGGAAGATTGACTGTAAGGTAGAAGGCAGAAGAGATGAAATGACAAAAGAAGTGATGGTGAAGGTGAAATATATGGTGATGGGATAAGAAAAGAAACAAAATATGTATCTGGATTAGATGTGAATGGGAAAAGCAGAGTCCAACAAAATAGCCATCCAAAATGAAGTCCAATTATGATTATTCTATGCAAGTTAAATGCTGGTTTGAACGCTAATTATTTTTAGTAGCTAACTAAAACCCAACAGATTGGCAGTGTGTGGTAATTTCCAACGGATTCTGGTTAACATTCATTGTTTTGATACCAAGATTGTTTCACATGCTTCCTGATCACTTTTGAACATCACAGTTTTCATTTCCGTCAATGTCACTTGGATTTCACTGTTGCATTTTGCCATAACAACGGTGAATGTTAACTGTGTCTTCGTTTGATCTAGTGGGAAGAAACTGTGACACTTGGGTCAGAATTGCATTAGATAACACAAAAAGACAATCTAAGCACGAAGTAGTACAGCTCAGAGATATTAGATCTGGTAATAGTCTTATCTGTCGGTTGTACTGATTTTCACTATTGGAGCAAAGTCACAGAAGCAGGATTGTAATTTCTGTGGTGCATTGGTTCAAATCATACACAGTACACATTGTTTTCACCTCACTATTTTTGTTACCTACCTTCTGAAGAAGGCACAAGTCCTCCGGAACTTTCCCCAAGTGACTACTCTTCATGTTGATCCAAGGCAGTGAATGTTGGATTAGACGGGAGTTAATCATGGCTGTTAGTCAAACTACATCAAAATATATTATTTAACATACTGAATCAAACTTTAAACAGTAATTTGAATAAAACTGCTCCAAGTTTGAATTAATTTGCTGTATGCCGCTTTAGACATGTTCAGTGATATTGGTAGAAATTTTGTTCTTAGATGTGGCTTTCAAGCAAAAGGTGTCTGTTTATTGATTCTATCATTTAATGCCAAGACATAGTTGTTCTGTTTTGTTAGATTTATTTTAATTCTTAAAAAGACATGCATCCAAGCAGCAGATATAACCTGCTTATTTGGAGAGAAGGAGACACTTTTGCTGGCCTGTAGATGCAATATGTGAACCATCTGTTTGTAATGAAATGTGCAAAGATTTGGTTAACTTCTTGTTTCAGGTTTTATTTCTGCACATAAGGAAGTGGTTTGTTCTCTGTCTTTCAGCACTCACAAAAATAACTATTGGATTTGGTGTTGGCTTTGAGTGTCCTGTTGTTGTGAGGTTAGTGTGTTGGCTTTGAGTATCCTGTTGCCATGGCACTTATGCATTGACTAGGAATGTCCTGTTAGTGTGAAATTAGTGTGTTAGCTTTGGATGCTCTACTACTGTGAGGTTCAGTGTGTTGACTTTAGTATCCTATTAACTGCAAGTTAACTTTTAGTGTTTTATATTGGAGAAGTTAAAATATAGGCTTTCAGTGTGTGCCAATTATGAATTGAAATGAGTTAGGTTTATTGTCATGTACTCGCATGAATTCAGTGAAAAGTTTACAAGTTGCCACTTATGGCACCTTCAGAGGCCAGAGAGTTAACATTGCTCCTTAATTGTAGAGGCCAGCACACCTACGTGCCTATCATGAGCAACTAATAAGTTGGAACAGTTCAGATAAGTAGGTGTCCATCCATATTTAGCAGCAAGGTAGGCCTATTGCATGGTGCCAATGGAAAGCTTGCCTCTGAATGAATAAATCCCAGAGCACAATCCACAGAACCGTGGAAAGTTTTACAAAGTTGGGCGAGGAACAAAATGTAGAAAGGAAAACACCCTATACATAGACAAACATTCAGGGGTCAAGGAAAAAATTTACTGGAGTGCAGTTTTATTCCTTGTGGAGATGTTGAAGAATGCTTTTCTGTAGAGACATAAATTAATAAATATGCTAAGGATGACAATGTTTACCACGGATAAATTATTCCAATTAATTTTAAGTATTTGATTTTGTGCTTTGTAAAGAGATGGGTGAAAGGCTGCAGATTGAGGGGGTTTTAATTTCCTGTTGGAATATTTTCAGTTTCATTGGCAACAAAGTGCAAACAAGAAATCCTTTCCAGTCCAAATTGGCTTTGAGAATGATTAAATACCAGTAAGTCAACAAATAACACAAAAGCAAAATGCAGTGAACTGTTGGAGCTGCTTTACAGACCCCTGACAATCTTAGAATTCTACAACACAGAAGGAAGCCATTTGACCCATTGTGCTTATGCACACACTCAGAAAGAGCTGTTCAAGTGTTGCACTTCCCTGCTTTTTCTCCATATGCTGCAAGATATTGCTATTTAATAGATATCGAAAGTTACTTTTGAATTGTTTGCCCCATTATAGATATTGAAAGTTACTTTTGAATTGTTTGCCCCATTTTGAAACTAGTGCATTACATTGAATGATGTCATTAGCTAGAAATAGCAGGTAAAATGTATTGCCCTTCCCTGAAGTGGGTATTGTAGCAGGAGCTACTTAATCGGAATACCTTCATCTTCCCATCTCCACTCCAATTTGATCAAAGTGAGGAGACTTGTGAATGGCTTTCACATGCCAGCATCAGCTTGATGTCCTTAAGTAGGCATTTAATACCCATCTAAGGTCCTCATCCACTTTCCACTGGTCTTTACCCAGCAGCAGTAGAGACTTCACCTTTGGAAAGCTTGAAAAATGAATCCTGTTCTGGTTGCTTGCAGACTTCCAGCATGGGAAATGTGACCTCTTGTTGTCAGGCACTGAGTCCCTGATTAGGAGGACCTGGCAGCATAGAGGGGAGGGACTGCTATTGGCCATCCTTCTTCTCTTTCACATTCTGTTCACTCTCAGCCACAGCAGCCACTAGTTATAAAGTATACTCTGCCCTAATAAAATGATATTGGAAAAAAGGTCTTCTATGCTCACTTCAGGGTAATTGTGAGATTGCTATCTTTATTCATGATTTGCCAACCTGTCGCATCACTTTTTCACAACCTTTTCTCTCAATACTTTTATAATTTTTATTAGACCTCTGTTAATAGTCTTTATTCCAGTTTAAAAAAAGAAACTCAGTTATTTGGAACAAACACAGAGAATGCTGGAGAAATTCAAAACTATCCTAAAGAACGTAAGGCTGAGAAACTTGAGGCATGTTTACGAAGATGGAATTGGGACTTCATAGATATTACAGAAATTTGGCTGAAGGACTGGCAGCTCAGTGTTCTGGGTTTCAGATGTTATATAAAGGACTGAAAGGGAGGAGGGAGAGTGGTGTTTTTGATTGAGAAAAACATTACTGTTGTAATTGGACAAGATGTTTCTTTTAAAAAATCATCCAGTGAAGATATATGGGTTGAAATTAGAAATAAGAAAGGAATGATCACCTTGATGGGAATCTACCATAGTGCTCCCCACCAAAAAAAAGTCAAGGGAAATTGAGGAGCAAATATGTCGAAAGATCTCAGATACATGTAAGAATAATAAGATTGTAATAGTAGGTCATTTTAATTTTATAAACATTGACTGGGAATACCATAGTGTTAAAGGTTTGGATGGCGAAGAATTTGTTAAATGTGTTCAAGAAAATTGCCTTTATCAATGTGTCAATGTTCCTACTAGAGAAGGAAGGAATAAAACTTGACCTTTTAAGTAATGAGGCAGGGCAGATGACTGAGGTGATAATGGGGAAACACTTTAGGACTACTAATCATAATACTATTAATTTTAAAATAACTATGGAAAAGAAGAAGCCTTTGATAAAGTTCAAGTTTTTAGTTGGAGTAAGGCAAATTTTAATGGTATGATACAACTTTCAAAAGTTGGTTTGCAGGTAAAGGGATGTCCAATAAGTGGGAGGCTTTCAAAAGTGTGATAACAAGAATTCAGAATCATTATGTTCACTGTTAGAGTGAATGGCAAGGCTGGTAGAGTGAGAGAACAATGGGTCAATAAAGACATTGAGGCTCTAGTCAAGAATAAAAACGAATCCTATATTAGATATAGACATCTGGGTTGAAATGAATCTCTTGAGCAGTATAAGGAGTGCAGGGGCGTTCTTAAGAGAGAGATCAGGAAGGCAAAGAGAGAAAATGAGGTAACCTTGACAGAAAATGTTAAGAATAATCCAAAGAGATTCTACAAATACATTAAGATGAAGAGAGCATCCAGAGAGAGAGAGTTGGGTTCCTTAAATATCAAAAAGGTTATCTTTGCATTGAACCTCAAGAGATGGGAGAGACATTAAATGAATATTTCAGTTCAGTTTTAACTGTGGAGAAAGAAATGGAGGCTAGAGAACATGGGGAAATAAATATTCTTGTTTTGAGAACAGTTCACATTACAGCAGAGGAAGTGCTAGAGGCCTTAGAAAGTATAAAAGTGAATAAGTCTCCAAGACCTGATCTAGTATATCTCAGGATATTGTAGGAAGTTAAGGAGGAAATTGCAGGGCCCCTTGCAGAAATATTTGTGACATCTATAACTACAGGTGAGGTGCAAAATGACTGGAGAATAGCTAATGTTGTGCAGAAGCAGAAGTTGCTGGAAAAGCTCAGCAGATCTTGCAGCATCTATGAAGAAAAATCAGAATTAACATTTTGGGTTCTAACGAAGGGTCACCAGACCAGAAACATTAACTCTGATTTTTCTTCACAGGTACTGCCAGACCTGCTGAGTTTTTCCAGCAACTTCTGCTTTTGTTCCTGATTTACAGCACCGCAATAATTTTGGCTTTGCTTTTAGCTAATGTTGTGCCTTCGTTTAAGAAGGGATGTAGGGAGAAACTTGGGAACTATAGAGCTGTGAATCTGACTTTGGTGGTGGATAAGTTGTTGGAGGTAGTTTTGAAAGATAGGATTTATACGCACTTGATTGCGTTTTTTGAGGAAGTAACTAAGAAGATTGATGTGTGTAGAGTAGTGGACTTTGCTTACTTGGAATTTAGTAAAGCCTTTGACAAGGTCCTGCATGGTAGATTAATTCGCAAAGTTAGATCACATAGGATTCAAGGTGAGCTTGCCAGTTGAGTGCCAAATTGACTTGAGTGACAGAGATTGGTGGTGGATGGTTGCTTTTCAGACTGAAGACCTTTTACCAGCAGTGCTCCACAGGCATCAGTGCTGGGTTCACTTCTGTTTGTAATTTATAGAAACAATTTAGATGAGAATATAGAAGGCATGGTTAATAAGTTTGTGGGTGACACCAAAATTGGTAGTATAATGGACAGTGGGGAAGGATAGCTAAGATTACGAAGAAATCTTGATCAGTTGGGTCAAGGGTTAAGAAGTGGCAGATGGAGTTTAATTTGGATAAATGCATGGTATTGCATATAAACAATCAAGGGCAAAACTTATTTGATTAAACCTAGGTCTTCGGTCGTGCTGTAGAACAGAGGGACCTAGGGGTTCATGTACCTAATTCTTTCAAATTGGTATCACATGTAGACAGGATAGTTAAGAAGGTGTTTAGCATGCTTGCCTTCATTGCTCACACCTTTGAATATAGGAGTTGGGATGTCACGTTGAGATTGTACAGGACATTGGTGAGGCTGCTTCTGGAGTACTGTGTCCAGTTCTGGTCACCTTGTTACAGGAAGTATATTATTGAGCTAGAGAGGGTCCAGAAGAGATTTACCAGGATGTTGTCGGGATGGAGGTTTTGAGCTGTAAGGAGAGGCTGGATAGGCTGGGTCTTTTATCATTGGAGCATCGGAGGTTGAGGCAGGTCCTAATAGAAGTTTATAAAATCCTGAGGGGTATAGATGAGATGAATAGCAAATGTCTTTTCCATAAGGTTGAGCATTTCTGGACTAGGGGGCATATTTTTAAGGTGTGAGGTGAAAGATTTAAAAAGGAACTGATGGGCAACTTTTTCACACGGAGTGGTTTGTGTATGGAATGAACTTCCAGAGGAAGTGGTGGATGCAGGTGTAGTTACAATGTTTAAAAGACATTTTGATAAGTACATGAATAAGAAATGTTTGGAAGGATGTGGGCCAAATGCAGACGTATGGGACTGGCTTAGTTTGGGCTTATGGTCAGCAGGGACTGGTTGGATCGTAGGGTCTGTTTCTGTGCTGTGTGACTCTATGACTCAAAGAGTCATTATATTAACTCCCTCTCTCCACAGATGCTGTCAGCCCTGCTGAGTTTCTCCAGCATTCTGTGTTTGTTGCAGTTTTCTAACATCCATAGAATTTTGTTTCTATTCAATTATTTTAAGGTTTTCTAAATATCATCTGATTTTCCTGGTGTCATTTCAATAAATCTTTGTTGTTCTCTTTCCATGACCTGAATATCCTTCCTACAATGAGTACAAAGCTGCCTACATAAAAGGCTTGGGGACCACTTTGGAGAACACCTCCGCTCGGTTCGCAATAAACAACTGCACCTCCCAGTCGCAAACCATTTCCACTTCCCCCCTCCCATTCTTTAGATGACATGTCCATCATGGGCCTCCTGCAGTGCCACAATGATGCCTCCCGGAGGTTGCAGGAACAGCAACTCATATTCCACTTGGGAACCCTGCAGCCCAATGGTATCAATGTGGACTTCACCAGCTTCAAAATCTCCCCTTCCCCCACCGCATCCCAAAACCAGCCCAGTTCGTCCCCTCCCCCCACTGCACCACACAAGCAGCCCAGCTCTTCCCCTCCACCCACTGCATCCCAAAACCAGTCCAACCTGTCTCTGCCTCCCTAACCTGTTCTTTCTCTCACCCATCCCTTCCTCCCACCCCAAGCCGCACCTCCATCTCCTACCTACTAACCTCATCCCACCTCCTTGACCTGTCCGTCTTCCCTGGACTGACCTATCCCCTCCCTACCTCCCCACCTATACTCTCCTCTCCACCTACCTTCTTTTCTCTCCATCTTCGGTCCGCCTCCCCCTCTCTCCCTATTTATTCCAGAACCCTCACCCCATCCCCCTCTCTGATGAAGGGTCTAGGCCCGAAACGTCAGCTTTTGTGCTCCTGAGATGCTGCTGGGCCTGCTGTGTTCATCCAGCCTCACATTTCATTATCTTACATAAAACTTTAGCTCTATTCTGAAAATTGCCTTGCACAAATTCAGCAGCACCTGCTTTCCCTGCTTATAATCAGAATTCAATTTGCCTTCTTTAGCTGCAACATGATTTTTAAACACCTCTATTGTCGAAATCTCCCTCTACTTCCACTCTGCTATGAGTTTTGTATTTAGGATACATTTGCTCTTTCTAGTGTTTATGTCATACTTTCTGCATTGAGCTACGATCTGCATTGGTAGCTGCATATGTTTAGAAAATACATTTTCTTGGGTTTTCTGACCTTCAAATCATTTATTGACCTTACTCTGATACCTGGAACAAATGCAATGCTGCATGCTTCGTCGCTGAACATGTAAAATACAGACTAAGGAAACAGAGTTGGGTGCATTCCAAGATCTTCTCCATTGTGATAGTACCAGTGTACTTTAGGTTCCCTTTAATTACAACCACAAATTAATCTGTAATTTACTCTGATATTAGCAGATTCCTTACTATTCCCCAATTCTAACCAGATAGTACAACCATTAATGCAAACTTTCCTTCCTGTAACTGTAATTTTCTCTTTAATGAGTAAGACCTTTGCTGTTTCCTTTTCTATCATCTCCATTCCTCCAGAAAATATTTAGCCCAGTTTCAGCCAAGGCTCCACTATCATATTCTTTCATCATAGTCAGTGTGCATTGTTCCCTGGCCTTCTTTATAATGGCATGCACATTCTTACATAAAAACTACAACTTTGACACATACTTACATATTGCTCATAAATGTCTCCCTCCTATTGTATTCTGTCTTTTACTGTTGTTCTCCTTCATCTCTGTACCCTAAAGCCCACATTTTCATGGCACACTGCCTGGAGTTGATTAAGTTTGTCTATCTTGGCAGTCAACCATATGCTCTAAGATTTATTTCTCCCCTGCTTTGCTGTTTTCAAATCCTCATCCCCTCCCCAACATGTACGATTTAACCTTTAACTAGTTAATGGTTGCAGGTTTAAGTGATCCCCACCCTTCTGTAAGATTCTCGTCTATCTGAAATGCATCCAGTTTTTTACAAATTTCAACTCTCTCTTTCTACCCTACTTATCAAACCACAATATGAAATAGCTAAGTTGTTTCTCTGTAACTGCCCATTATGTGGCACTGGAGGTAAGGCTGAGGTCATTGGCCTGGAAGTTCTGATTAACACTCTTTAAAAAATCTTAATTCCTCAAATTCTGTTTTCAAGATTCCCATTGTTTTATTTCAGGGTTTTACAATCATAGTTACCTAAAATAGAGAGTCGTTCGGCAGAAGTTATTTCCTGATAGATTATTGAGCTTGTTAAGGAGCAGGTGTTCATATCTGATATATTAGTTAATTAAATAAAACAAGCACATGATCATGATAATTGGGGATGATTCACTGACACCAGAGTAGAAACCGACTGCCAGTGCAGAGTGTGTTGGTCTTGTTTAAGTTGTGGGGGCAACATCTTCCATTTTAGCAGATGTGTTCGGGATCTTTTTCCCCCAGCATCTTCCTCCTCTTCTTCTGAGCTTTCTTACACCTGCCAAAAGGAGTCTCATCAATGAAAACTGCTGTCTGTAGACCACTCATTAAAATTGCTGCCTAAAACATCTGTTGATGAGAACTCTCCAAAAAGAGCTCCACTTTGATCTGATCACTTATTATTATATCATACTATAAGGGCAGATTATTTTTTCTGGATCATTCAGTTGTCTGAACTCTGGCCAATAGCTGTGGAACTGATGATGTTAGATGACCATTGTCCCATCTCCATTTGAAGGTTAGTCTTCACTCTAAGAATGAAACCTTCTAATTTTCAAAAACAATATGCTGATATTGGGTACATTTAGCACCAGGTAGTCTGTTGTCGCTAGTTCAGTTTGCATCCTGACATATGTTCCTCATAATCCTTCCTTTTTGTTTTCCCATATTAGAATTTTGAAAACAGTGTGACTGCTTAAATGACATTTCATTCAACACATTAAATACCTGGAAAAATTCAGGTTTTAAGAAACCGCAATGTACAGCACCAACCTGATACGTCATTGATTCCAGTATGAAATCCAGTGCCAATGTGCTTACTGTCCTTTTCCAGAATCATTTCCAAAGATGTGCACGTTAGGTGGATTGGTTATGGGAAAATGCAGGGTTATAGGTATAGGGAGGGTCTGAGTGGGATGCTGTTTGGAGAGTCGATATGGACTAGATGGGCTGAATGGCCTGCTTCCACACTGTAGTGATTCAGTGATTTCCACCCACACTGTTATATCCTTCATGCTTGCACTTGGGAAGCTCCAAATAATGTTATTTATTTGTCTGCATATAGAATGTCCTTTAGGTACCATTTAAAGTCTCCTGCACAGGCACAAAAAGGACGGTGTATTTGGAAAGAATAAAGAATCAAACTTCAAGCCTACTGGATAAACGAGAAGTAGGACAGTTAATACAGGACTGAAGGTGTTATATCTGAATGCACGCAGTATAAGAAAGAAAGTAAATGAGTTTGTGGCACAGATGAAATTGGCAGATATGATGTAGTGGGCATCACAGAGACATGGCTGCAAGGGGATCAGGATTGGGAGCTGAATATCCAAGGCTATTTCTCTTAGTGAAAAGGTAAGCAGGTGGGCAGAGTGGGTGGGGTTGCCTTATTAGTAAGAATTGAAATTAAATCAATAGCAAGAAAAAAAGTAGGGTCAGATGGTGTAGAATCTTTGTGGGAGGAGTTGTGGAACCGCAGAGGTAAAGAAAGAGCATAGTTGGAATTATGTACAGGCCTCCAAACAATAGTCAGGAGCGGGGCGCAAGATACACCAGGTGATAGAAAAACTGTGTAAGAGAAGCAGTTACAGTGATCATAGGGATTTCAATATGTAGGTGGACTGGGAAAATCAGGTTGGTAGTGGATTGTAAGAAAACAAATTTGTGGAATGTCCACAAGATGGCTTTTTGGAGCAGCTTGTGCTGGAGCTCACTAGGGAACAGGCAGTACTAGATTTAGTGTTGTGCAATGAGGTAGACTTGATAAGGGTGCTTAAGGTGAAGGAACTCTTAGTAGGCAGTGATCATAATATGATTGAATTTACTGTGCAATTTTTGAGAGGGAGACGATAGAATCAGCCGTATTACAGCTGTATAAAGGCAACTACAGAGGCATGAACTGACTGGGAGAGGAACCTAAGAGGAAAGACAATGGAACAGCAATGGCAGGAGTTTCTAGGATTAATTCAGGAGACACAGCAAAAATTCATCCCTAGGAAAAAGAGGCACGGTACAGGACGATAAGGCAACTATTGCTGAATCTGAAGTCAGAGACAGCGTAAAAGCAAAAGAGAAAGCATATAATGTGGCGAAGGGCAGTGGGAAACCAGAGGATTGGGAAGCTTAGAAAGACCAACAGAGGGCAACAAAAAAAGAAATAAGGAGGGAGAAGATTAAACATGAGAGAAAGCTAGCCAGTAGTATAAAGGAGGACTGAAAAAGTTTCTTTAGATATATAAAAGGCAAAAAGAGAGGCAAAAGTGAACAATGGACTGCTGGAAAATGACAGCAGAGAGATAGTAATGGGGAACAAGGAAATGGCTGAGGAACTGAATAGTTACTTTGCGTCAGTCTTCACAGTGGAAGACATGAGTATTATCCTAAAAATTTGAAAGGGTAAGGGGGCAGAGCTGAGTATGGTGGCCATCACCAAGGGGAAGGTGCTAGAAAAACTGAATGGCCTAAAGGTGACTAAATAATCAGGACCAGATGGACTACACCCCAGAGTTCTTAAGGAGATAGCCAAAGAAATAGTGGAGACATTTGTGGTGATCTTTCAGGAATCGCTAGAGTCAAGGAGGTCCCAGGTGACTGGAATATCACTAAAATAACACCCCTGTTTAAAAAGGGAGTAAGGCAAAAGACTGAAAATTACAGACCAATTAGCCTAACCTCAGTCATGGGTAAGATTTTAGAGTCCATTATGAACAATGACATTTCTAAATATTTGGAAGTGCATGGTAAATTAGGACAAAGTCAACATGGCTTTATCAAGGGGAGGGTCATGCCTTTGAGGAAGTAACGAGCAGGTTAGACCAAGGAGAGCCAAAGGATGTTATCCACCTGGACTTCAAGAAGGCCTTTGACAACGTGTCGCACAGAAGGCTGCTGAATAAGATAAGGGCCCATGGTGTTCAAGGCATGGTGCTAACATGGATAGAAGATTGGCTGTCTGGCAGACAGCCAATGGGGAGGCAGTGGCCTAGTAGTATTATCGCTGGACTGTTAGTTCAGAGACCCAGATAACAACAAATATCTGAAATTAAGAGTCTAATGATGACCATGCATCCATTGCTGATTGTCAGAAAAACCCATCTGGTTCACTAGTGTCGTTTAGGGATGGAAACTTCCATCCTTTCCTGGTCTGGCCTACATGTGACTCCAGGCCTACATGTGACTCCAGACCCACAACAATGTGGTTGACTCAAAACTGCCCTCTCGGCAATTAGGGATGGACAATAAATGCTGCCTGGCCAGCGACATCCTTATCCCGTGAACGAATAAAGAAAAAAAAAGAGAAGTGGGGATAAAAGGGTCTTTCGCAGGATGCAGCCAGTGACAGATAGTGTTCCACAAGGGTCAGTGTTGCAACCGCAACTTTTCACTTTATACATTAATGATCTAGATGAAGGAACTGATGGCATTCTGGCTAAGTTTGCAGACAATATAAAATTAAGTAGAGGGACAGGTAGTATTGAAGATGCGGGGAGGCTGCAGAAGGATTTGGACAGGTTAGGAGATGTGGCAAAGAAGTGGCAGATGGAGTACAATGTGGGAAAGTGTGAAGTCATGAAGCTTGGTAAGAAGAATAGAGGTGTGGACTATTTTCTAAATGGGGACGAAAATTCAGATGCCTGAAGCGCAGAGACTTGGTAGCTCTAGTCCAGATTCTCTCAAGGTGAACTTGCAGGTTGAGTCAGTAGTGAGAAGGCAAATGCAACTTTGGCATTTATTTTAAGAGGACTTGAATAAAAAGCAAGGATGTACTTCTGAGGCTCTATAAGGCTCTGGTCAGGACACATTTGGAGTATTGTGTGCAGTTTTGGGCCCCATATCTCAGAAAAGATGTACAGGCCCTGGAGCATGTTCAAAGGAGGTTCACAAGAATGGTCCTTGGAATGAAAAGCTAAACATATTGAGGTACATTTGAGGACTCTGGGTCTATACTCAACAGAGTTTAGTAGGATGAGGGGGGATGTAATTGAAACTACAGAATACTGAATGGCCTGGACAGAGTTAATGTTGGGAAGATGTTTCCATTAGCAGGAGAGACGAGTGCCCGAGGGCACAGTCCTTTAGAACGGAGATAAGGAGAAACTTCTTTAGCCCGAGAGTGGTGAATCTATGAAATTCACTGCCACAGAAGGATATGGAGAGTAGGATATTGAGTATATTTAAGACAGAGATAGATAGGTTCTTGATTATCAAGGGGATCAAAGGTTACTGGGAGAATGGGGTTGAGAAATTTATCAGCCTTGATTGAATGGTGGAGCAGACTCAATGGGCTGAAAAGCCTAACTACAGGTCCTGTGTCTTATGGTCTTATCTTTTCTCAGCAGACCTTTCTTACCATACCACTCCTTGAGCCACTAACCTTATCTATCATAATATCCAACAAGGTGTCCTTGTAGCAATATAAAACACACCCCCACCCCACCAGCGGATAGCCATCGTTTTCCTTTATAGATCCTTGGGGTCACACCTCCTGCACTCTGTTCTAATACCATCCTTTCTTCTATTTACTATGCGTACCTCAAACTGAATAACATTTAAAACCACCTGAAGACGTTTCCTACACCTCTGTTTGTCCAGGAATCACATGTCTTGCAAGCTGTACACACCAAGCCTTCCACTGTGCTGCCATGATTACTGGATTGAAAGGACTGAATTCTATAACTTCATATGGTTTCAAGCTTCAGGGCTTTTTACAATCCTCATGTGGGAATCATCAACCTAAACAATCTTTAAATGAAGGAAGTACCAAAAGATTTCACTTCTTGAAAATTTACTTTAATACCAACCAGAATTGATGTAAATTAAGCATAAATTAAAAGGAAAATTACATTCAGTACAAACCATTAAGAACACTTGCAATACCAGATATGGTTATTTGTGTTACTTCCTGTACATATTTACCACCATTTGCAATTCATTGTCTTTCCAATTTGGCCTTTGGCATATCATATCTCTCATTCAGTCAATTTGGTCCTCGAGGTAACTACAACAGTTGTTCCACTCTTTATCTGTAGATAGTCAGTAACCAACGGGCACATCCTTGCAGAACCCCCTTGGCAAGATTTGCAACAGCCTTGATAGCTCAGTTTTACCAAGGACTCCTTTAGCTGACTTATGGAATAAACTTCATTAACCAACTGCTCATCTCTGGCAAAACTGGAATTTAGCAATCACAATCCATGATGTAATCCTGTTTTCTCCTGTTGTAGTGTCTTTTCTGTAGCCAAATTTTCAATATTGTACAGCTTCTGGATCAGAGTTCATCGCAGGCTGAACCTTGGTTCAGGCTCGATTGTACTTAGACAGATTCCTTCTCACTGTTGGCCTCTCACTTGCCATGAAGAAATAGAATCCAATCTGTGTTACAGTCTTATTGACATGAGTATTAATGCTCTGTGGCATGCTTCAGAAGACAAATCATTCAGAGTATTTTTCTTGTTTTTTTTTCATTTCTCGTTCCACTTCCAAAGGTTCTGGCACTCATTGGGGTTCTGATTTCACAGGCACTGATCCTTGATTAATTATAGTTACAGAAGTGCAAGTCATTGTCAAGTAGCTTGTCCAAATGATGAATCTTATGAATGAACTTAGACAGTGGAAATCATACAGTTGTTCAACAGCAAAAGACGATCCTTTTATCATCCATTGTCCATATGCATATTGTATTGCTTGCCATATCGTGTTGAAGAAGATGAATTTGAGTTGATTTTATTCTTCTCAACCAAGTGTTGTGGAGACCAATACTTAATTGAGAAACTAAAGTGACGTCGTCAAGCCTCAGATTTGCAATGGGAAGAACTTGTGCCCGAATTATAAAATATCAAGATAAAACCAAGACTTGTAGTACAGGGCACCAGGAAAGTTCAAAGAAGATGAGGTAAATCAAAACATAATGATTTAAGTGGCATCAAGCTTTGAATTTATAAATCTGTCAAGTAAAGGAGAAAAAAATTGAAGGAAGTTAGGATTTTCCCAATTTTGAATTCCTTGGGGAGAAATATTTAAGGAGATGGTGAAATAATTTTGCATTTCAGCTCACTGATAATGCAGGAATCAGAACAGCATGTAAGAATTCAAGGTTGGAAGGAATTTTTGGAGGAATGATAACTCACATTATAGACTCCGGGTGAAAGCCTGACCCCACAGTCCTAGAGGGCAGAGGATGGGCTAAAACCCACAAGTGCTGGACACCATTTGAAAAGTCAAACCTCAGTAACGTAGTGAAATCTGTGTTAGAGAACTGTTTAGCTCCTCACGGTTCTGACTCCACCTTAAAACAATAATGGTTCTTAATTTTAACAACCAAGTGTGCTTAGATTAGTGCCAATAGCTTCACGTCATTTATTCTGTCATGGACAATTGGTTAGCAATCGATCAAGCTCGGTCATTAAGTTGGAAAGAATATCTTGGTCACATGTGAAAAATGGCCACTTGAGAGAGTTTGACCAGCTTTTGTGGCACGGTAGCACAGCAACAATTGATGGCTCCAGGAAAAGATGAGAGAAGTATAAAGATTGAAAATTGAAATCGAAGACTTAATTTTTTTTGGTTTTCAAAAAGTGATTGATTGATCAAAACATTCTCCCTTTGCCGCTGGTCACTTAAGCTCTCAGTGAATGGCAACGAAACCACAGTAGTTCCTTCACATAATTACTTGAGTCACACAAGATGAGTCTTTCATGTAGCTTGATGTGAGGTATTTATGAATTGTTACATTAATTATTGCAACTAAATGTAATCTGAGAAATATTTTTAGACTCAGAAGATTTCGGCACTTTCCATCCAGTTTGTTTAGCAAGTGAAATAATTAGTTAATCAAATGAATGTGGCATCTTGGGAAGAAAGGATTCAGTCTGTACATGGAACAAGCAGCTTGTCTGCATGCCTCACTGAAACCATCATCCTTTTCTTTCGGTCCCTGTGGTAATCTATAGCGCCTTTCCATAAAACAAATTTATTGAACAGATAACTTCCTGAGACAAGAGCATTAGGCCCATCAAACCTGCTCCTTTCACAGCCCAAGCACTCAATTAATTTCCTATCACAGCCCATGTGTAACCTATGTTGTTTCAGGCCATGGTCCACCATGTCATCTCTCTCTTTCTACAACCTAAGGAAAGGCTACTCCTTCAGGGACAATACCTGACCCATTCAATCTGTTCTGTATAACATAGACAATGAACTCTTTCATTTTATATCCTCAGAAAGTTGTGTATAAATACTTTCTGATATCAAAGGATAATTAAACCAAAGTTTGGAGTATTCATTCATCATGCTCCCACATTTTCAGTATTTAATCTTAGGCTCCAACCCTTAACAGACAGCAATCCCCCTTCCAACAAAACCCGAAGCACTGTTTATCTTACATATTTGATCACTTCAGAGTGAACATATCCTTATAATCTACATTCCCAAACAGAGATAATTTCCACTTTTGATTGTAAATACAAACATATAAATCAGGAGGAAGAGTAGCTATTCAGCCCCTCAAGCCTGCAAGGCTATTCATCAAGATTGTGGCTAATCTTTTCATAATCTTGCATCCACATTCTTGCCTACCCCAATACTTTCTCACCCCCTTGCTGAGCAAAATTCTATTTAATTCCTCCTGTAAAAAATCCAAGGATTCTGCTATACCAGCTTTTCAAGAAGAGAATTCCAAAGGCTCATGATTCTCTGAAATAAGAATTTTGCATAATCTCTGATAATTGGAACGGTGCTAATTTTTAAACCCCTAGTTCTAGTTTCTTCCTAGAGAACGTAACCTTTCCACAAGATCCTCAGTATTTTGTATGTTTCAACCAAATTGCCTGTTACTCTGCTAAATGCCAGTGTATACAAGCCTAGCCTGTCCAGCCTTTCTTCCCAAAACAACCCTATTCCAGGTATTAGTCTTGTAATCCTTCTCTGAACTGTCTTCAATACCTTTTACCTTTTATTGAATAAGGTGATGATACTGAGTGCAGTATTCCGGAAGCGGTTTCACGAGCACCCTGAATAACTGAAACAAAACTTCCTTTTTATTTATTCAATTCCGCTAGCAATAAATAATATCTTTTTATATGCTTTCCTAATTACATGCTGTACCTCCATACTAACCTTTTACCATTCATGCATGAGGACCACCCAGATGCCTCTGATCTCTGATAGCAATTAGTACAGCAATTCCTCTCATCATAGCCCAAGTCGGTGCTCCAACCAAACAATTCAACACATTGACCAATATAGTAGAAAATGTTTATTGGATATTTAAAAGAACTTGAAATCACATTCATGTAAATAACCACAAGGCAAAGATTTATGCAACAATATGTATTTTGAACATCATTTTCATTTATGTTATTACATAATATTCTTTGGACACCTTTATTCAAAAAGTTATAATAAGATACACTTGTACATCTCCTGGATTGTAGTATTTGACAGTTTGACATTGTTTCTCATACTTTATACTGCCAATGTTTAGGTATTGTTTCAAAAGGTTACATTTACAACTTTGTTTTTACTTATTATGTAAGGTAGCCTTCAGTACTTTTTTCAGCATATTTTTATTGACAGTATGAAGTTTAGAAATTCCCAGAGCTTTTTGAGACATTAGAAAAGTTGACAGGCAATTTATTGAAATTTGTCTCTCATTGGCTCTCTGTTCAGAATTTCCTTAGGGATTTGTACATCTGCACCAGCACTGCTGAGGAAAATGTTCCCTCAACTCTGCATGGAGTCAGATAGCAGGCAGTACCATGCTCCAGTGAAAGTCATTTTTCTTTTCAAAATTCTCTATGTTACATTTAATTACAGCTTGAAAGACGCCACTATTTAATGTAATTCAGCAGAACTGGTGACTCAACACTGCCACAAGTATTTTATTGAATTGCCTATTGGTAACAGTTTAAATTAGTACTGCAGCTCTGAACTTGGGCAAAACGATGTGAGTTAAATAGAATCAGTTTCTAATATACATGTTTGTACATGTCTGTAAAACTCACCTCCTTTGTTCTTTAAACCCCTCTATTTCTCTCTGCCTTTAAAGTCACCTCCATATTGACAACATCTTTCTTGGTCACCTTGCTCAACACTCAAAGTTTCTGCTGTTTGTTTTCCTCTGTGAAACTTTTTTTTAACATTATTGATGTTTTATAATGAGCTGCAATGTGAAAGAACGCATTTATGTTTTTGAAGGAAACACAGCAGGCTTTAACCTAGAATAGTGTAGTATGGGTTAATTAACCAGATATAATAGCTCAATTTTAGCCCACCATGACTATAATAAATCCATGCTTTTACTGCACAGTCAGCACCAGAGTCATATGGTCAGTGCCTACTAAAAGGGAAAATTGTCCCATTTTGAAACACAGTGAGAAACAATTAGACTGCTGCATGGCTAGGTGATTCAGCAAATATGCTCATTCCTTGGAGTGGTGGACTGTGATGTCCTTATAGTCAAGCAGTGATTATCTAGACTCACATCTGTACATTAGCTACAGAGGCAAGGAGCAAGAGTCCAGTCAGTACTATAGAACCACACCCCAGGCTTAGTTACTGCCAACAACACAGATAGTGCTGAAGAAACTCAGCAGATCTGGCAGAGAAGAACGAAGTAAACATTTTGAGTTCAGTGACCAGTGAAAGGCTAATGGAATGCTGGTCTTTATATACATTACAGAGGATTGGAGTGTAAGGGCACACAATTTATGTTGTATCTATACAAAACGCTGGTTGGACTTCACTTAATATACTGTGAGCATATCTGGGCACCGGACCTTAGGAAGGATATATTGGTCATTGTTTACAAGAATGATACCCGAACTTCATGGGTTAAGTTATGAGGAGCAATTATACACATTAGGCCTGTTTTCTCTAGAATTTAGAAGGTTAAGGGGTGACCTGATCAAAGCCTTCAAGATATTAACAGGAAAAATCAGGGCAGATAAGGATAAACTATTTCTACTAATTGGAGATTGTAGAACCAGTGGACATAGTCGAAAAATTAGGGCCAGATCATACAGGAGTGATGTTAGGAAGCACTTCTGCTCTCAAAGGGAGGTTGATGTTTGGAATTGTCTTCCAAAAATGGCAGTTGATGCTAAATCAGTTGTTAATTTTAAATCTGCGATAGATAAATTTTTGTTCAGTAAAGAATTATGCTCAAAGGCAGGTGTCTGGAGTTAGGCCAGAGATCAGCCATGTGAATGGCAGAACAGGCTCAAGTGGCTGAATGACCTAATCCCGTTCCTACATTCTTATTACCTTCCTGGAGCAGTCATAGAAAATAGGGTCTGTTTAGGGTGAGCACAAAACAAGACTTCAAAGTGACATGGGGCACATGAATGTTCAAGATGAGGTCAACTTTCTGAGCTGGTTCTCATAATACAATACCTGAATGCAGTTTTCCAGGGCACTGTAGATAAATGACTGGCCTAACTTGTTGAATGAACCTGAAAACATGCACATTTAAATGTGGTGTTTGACTTCTTCCCACTTATCTCCACGCTCCCCTGTAGGTCAAGTGGTCTAACAAATCAGTAGTATAAGCTGTGCAAACACAGTGAACGTGGTGTTCTATGTTGGTAAACTGCCTGATTTTAAACTTTAGCAGCACTCCTTCACATAGGTGAGAACCCCTAAACTGTTGTATGTCACCCTGCATCTAAAGTCAATTTAAATAAGTGGTTCATGTTCTCAGTGTATGTAGTGAATATAATCACTGTCATCAGCAAAGTGTCTGTAAGCATAACTCTTTCATCTGTATAAAATATTCTTTTGTTCTGCAGGTAAATGGACATTTAGATTACATGAAGCAAATGGACACCATATTAAAGGTCATAGGTGTAAAAACTAAGGATTGTCACTCGGAGGACAAATGGAATATTGGCCCCATTTTTAACAGTGATGAGAACTGTGCAAAAGAAGGAAAAGAAGCAACCAAAGACGATGTAAAATTAAATTCTGCTGCCAAGGTAGAGTCACAAGCAGCCAATACTCAGTCTTCATTCCTGAGTGGAAAATGATCTTCTGGACACAGCAAGAGGAAACCAGCATTTCCCCCATTCAAAGGGTGTGTCACCAGAAGTGCAATCTACATTTTGTCCTGACCTACTGCCCCTGGGTTAGGAAGTAAAACCTTAGAGGTCCCTAATGGCAGGTGGAGTTAAGTGTAAATTGCAAATGATCTAACCATCCTGGGTCCGATCGGAAATGTTTTCACTAAATGTATTCAAATGTAAGTAAAATGGATGGATACGCCTTAAAGTCAGGGAGAATGGGAAACTGCAACAAACCATGTTTGCTATCAGAAGAGTTTAGACCAATGGATGATTATTGCTTATATTCTGTGAAAATCTGAAAAGCTAATTAACTAATATAGTTTAATATTGGTCAAACAATTACTTAATAAAGAGCTTCTATAATATCACTTTATTAGAAGTGAACTGTCAATAAAAAAATTATCCTTTTCCTACTAGTACTAACTAGGTTACAGAATCACTTAGATGCCTGAATCTGTGTTGATTTAACAGGTCTCAGCTGGAGTTCTGCAATTGGCCTCAGCGCCCTGGAATAGGAAAATCAGGCAGGGTTCCTAAGCAGTCACCTCTGGTGGAAATTGTGTTTCTTTGATGACTTATTGTACTTGGTAATAAAAAGGACTTGAATGAGCAGTTAAAATGTCATACTAATAAAGGCTGTGGACCAAGTGCTGGAATGTGAGACTAGTGCAGATTTAGAGTAGTTTTTGTCAATGCAGACTCAATGGGCTGAAGGTCCTCTTCTGTACTCTGTGATTTTATAATTCTGCGATCTTTTAGCCATTACGTGCATTTGCCTTATCATAATTCCCCTGAAGTACAATAATTTCGAAAAGGTGTTATGAGCTTCACAGCAATCAATGGAAAGAATCACATGGAAAGATTTCATGTTTTTCATGGATTCATCCCAGAACCAGTTGTCACAGTCTAAGGGTATGGGGAAGGCTTTTTAGGACTGACATGAGAAGATATTTCTTCACCCAGAGGGTATGGAATTCTTTGCCTCAGCAAGTGGTTGAGGCCAAAACATTGAATGTGTTCAAGAAGGTATTCAATATAGTTCTTATGGTTGAATGGACCAAAGGTCGTAGGGAGAAAGTGCGAATAAGGTATTGAGTTGCATGTTCAGCCATGATCATGATGAATGATAGAACGGGCCAAAGTAGGGAATGGCATCGACCTGTTCCTATTTCCCACGTTTCTCTATGTTACTATTATGTCCAAAATTGCTTTTGCACCAGTTATTGTAAAAGTGTGTTCTGTAGGGCAGTATGCCTGCTTGCAGATTTTAGGGGTTAACAGGATTCAACCTGACTCAAAACACCCTTGATTGAATGTCAGCTGTGATATTATGATTCCTTGAATATGAAACTCATTGACATCTGGCAACACAATGTGGTGTTTCCAGAAGAGGAACATAGAAGATAGAACATTACAGCACAGTACAGGCCCTTCAGCCCTCGATGTTGTGCCGACCTGTCATACCAATCTGAAGCCCATCTAACCTACACCATTCCATGTACGTCTATATGCTTGTCCAATGATGACTTAAATGTACCTAAAGTTGGCGAATCTACTACCGTTACAGGCAAAGCGTTCCATTCCCTTACTACTCTCTGAGTGAAGAAACTACCTCTGACATCTGTCCCATATCTTTCACCCCTCAATTTAAAACTGTGCGCCCCTCGTGCTCGCCGTCACCATCCTAGGAAAAAGGCTCTCCCTATCCACCCTATCTAACCCCCTGATTATCTTATATGTCTCAATTAAGTCACCTCTCAACCTTCTTCTCTCTAACGAAAACAGCCTCAAGTCCCTCAGCCTTTCCGCGTAAGACCTTCCCTCCATACCAGGCAACATCCTAGCAAATTTCCTCTGCACCCTTTTCAAAGCTTCCACATCCTTCTTATAATACGGTGACCAGAACTGTATGCAATACTCCAAGTGCGGCCACACCAGAGTTTTGTACAGCTGCAGCATAACCTCATGGTTCCGGAACTCGATCCCTCTATTAATAAAAGTTAAAACACTGTATGCCTTCTTAACAACCCTGTCAACCTGGGTGGCAACTTTCAAGGATATGTGTACACAGACACTGAGATCTCTCTGCTCATCTACATTACCAAGAATCTTACCATTAGCCCAGTACTTTGCCTTCCGGTTACTCCTACCGAAGTGCATCACCTCACACTTGTCCGCATTAAACTCTATTTGCCACCTCTCAGCCCAGCTCTGCAGCTTATCTATGTCTCTCTTTAACCTACAACATCCTTCTTCACTATCCACAACTCCACCAACCTTAGTGTCGTCTGCAAATTTACTAACCCATCCTTCTACGCCCTCATCCAGGTCATTTATAAAAATGACAAACAGCAGTGGACCCAACACCGACCCTTGCAGTACACCACTAGTAACTGGTCTCCAGGATGAACATTTCCCATCAACTACCACCCTCTGATTTCTTTCAGCAAGCCAATTTCTGATCCAAACTGCTATATCTCCCACAATCCCATTCTTCTGCATTTTGTACAATAGCCTATTGTGGGGAACATTATCGAACGCCTTGCTGAAATCCATATACACCACATCAACCGGTTTACTCTCATCTACCTGTTTGGTCACCTTCTCAAACAACTCAATAAGGTTTGTGAAGCACGACCTACCCTTCACAAAACCGTGCTGACTATCCCTAATCAAATTATTCTTTTCTAGATGATTATAAATCCTATCCCTAATAACATTTTCCAACACTTTACCAACCACTGAAGTAAGGCTCACTGGTCTATAATTACCAGGGTTGTCTCTACTCCCCTTCTTCAACAGGGGAACCACATTTGTTATCCTGCAGTCTTCTGGCACTATTCCTGTAGACAATGATGAGTTAAAAATCAATGCCAAAGGCTCGGCAATCTCCTCCCTGGCTTCTCAGAGGATCCTAGGATAAATCCCATCCGGTCCAGGGGACATCTATTTTCACACCCTGTAGGATTTCTAATACCTCTTCCGTGTGAACCTCAATCCCACCTAGTCTCGTAGCCTGTATCTCAGTATTCTCCTCGACAACATTGTCGTTTTCTGGAGTGAATACTGTCGAAAAATATTCATTTAGTGCTTCCCCTATGCCCTCTGACTCCACACACAACTTCCCACTACTGTCCTTGATTGGCCCTAATCTTACTCTCGTCATTCCTTTATTCTTTAAATACCTATAGAAAGCCTTAGGGTTTACCCTGATCCTACCCGCCAACAACTTCTCATTTCTCCTCCTGGCTCTTCTGATCTCTCTCTTTAGTTCTTTCCTGGCTACCTTGTAACCCTCAAGCGCCCTGAGTCTTCACATCTCACCCTAACATAAGCCTTCTTCTTCCTCTTGACCAGAGATTCCACTTCCTTCATAAGCCATGGCTCCCGTGCACTACAGCTCCCTCCCTGCCTGACAGGTACATACTTATCTAGGACACACAGGAGCTTTTCCTTGAATAAGCTCCACATTTCTAATGTGCCCATCCCCTCCAGTTTCCTTCCCCATCCTATGCTCCCTAAATCTTGCCTAATCTCATCGTAATTTCCTTTCCCCCAGCTATAACTCTTGCCAAGTGGTATACACCTATCCCTTTCCATCACAAAAGTAAACATAACAGAATTGTGATCGCTATCACCAAAGTGCTCACCTACTTCCAAATCTAACACTTGGCCAGGCTCATTACTCAGTACCAAATCTAATGTGGCTTTGCCTCTTGTTGGCCTGTCTACATACTGTGTCAGGAAGCCCTCCTGCACACACTGGACAAAAACTGACAAAAAGGAAGGGTGACGTGAGTACAAAACATAATTTGATTTCATAAGTTGCTGGATTGAAAGCAGAAAACTCCATTTATAACGGTTGTATGGTAACATGCAATTCATTAGGTTGATTTAACAGTTAAAATACACAGAAAACTAATAATATTTAGTTGGGGGTCAGGTGAGTAAGGTTTGATATCAGAGGAAGAGATTATCAGATTGTAAATATGAGCAAGGTCCAAAAATATGGGTGAGATCAAGGACAACTGAATATCATCTTAGAGAGGCAGCAGGAAAATTGTGAAGTTGTATATCTGCAAGAGGGTAATTATTTGCAAAAGGTGGCAAATAAATGTTTTGGCTTTTGATTTCAAAGAGAAAGCTATTAGCAATGCACAGCGATTTTATCAGGTGTTTTGTATTAATACTGAGTTAGAAGGGAGAGTTCCAAACTATTTACAAAGTTGATTTGACCTTCGAAGGGCTCTTGGCACATTTATTACAAGCTGTTTGTTTCACACAAGCTTGGTACCTGTAGGAAGTCTGAGTTCAGCCGTGCTTCCCACGGTGTTAAAAGGACTTCAGTGCCGACAGCAGTCAGGATAAAACTAAGCACATTCTTGCCATGTTTTCCCAAACAGTGTTTGCTGAAGTGTTTGTGAAATTTGTGATGAGTTGATGAGACATTCAAGTACAATGTGTTGTGCTGTACATCTTAAAAGTGAAATGTCTATACCAACTTAAACTGTATAGATGGATAATTATGAATATTTTCTGATGTGCTTGTTGACTTATCCCATCTATTTCTGCAACCTGATAAATAGATCTGAGGAAGGTCACTGGACCCGAAATGTTAACTGATTTTTTTCTTTACCGATGCTGCCAGACCTGCTGAACTTTTCCAGCAGATTCTGTTTTTGTTCCTGATAAATGGTCTTTCATTCAGTCCTCCACAAAAAGGAGAGCTTTTCTTTCATATTTCTTTTTGAAAAGAAACTGTATGGCATTTGCCAGTGACCTCGTTAATTCAGTTTTAAAGTTTCATATCAATGAAGAGCAAGAATAATTCCGATATAAGGAAGCTTGATGGGAAAGAAAGAATTATATTGATAGCTCCTAAGGAGAAATTATACTGGAGCGTTATTCCTCTCAAAATAAAACGTTTTGAAATATAACCCAGAATTAACCACCTCTTCCCTGATAGGATTCACGGTAATCCGTTCAGATGTGGCTTCAAAAGGGGGTAAACAAGATGAAGTCAAGGTGAGGATGCTGTGACTGGCTGATCAGTTGTAGCAAGCTGGTGATGTATCAGTGAGACCTCTTTCAACCAGAGACTTGATAAACTGACAAATGTCGAGCACATTCATATTACAGTCTCTTGTCTGGTAATTTAACTGAGATTTTAAAATAGATGGGGTTTGAGAAATCAAAGTGAGGCTCATTAGGCTGAAATTGCAAAGTTATTTGGAAGCGGTGAAAACACAATTTAACAAAAAAGAAGAAATATAAACTTACACGATTCGCCATTGTAGTTTGGCTCAGCTCAGTGGAACAAATTCAGTCGTGTAGATTCTGTTGGGGTTATCTTCTCAGTGTGTACGGTATCAGGAATGTGTGTGGACAAGGCGTTTTCTGACGCTTTCTGAGCAACCTCAGGCTTCTGTACTTTCCCTGAATCACTGGCCGTTAGTGAAACACCAGGCTGCGGCGGATAACCGGCAATGTGTCTATTTGAAATTGATTGTACCTGGATTCGTTTGTGCTGAGTTATCAAATTTAAAATATCGAAAGCGAGCCCAACTCAGGAATACTGGGATTTCAAGATGTAAAAAAGTGGAAGTGCTAGATGTGTTTAAAACCGCCACAAAGAAACCAAAACAAATCACCGTCCCACTGTGTCCCACGTCTAACACATCAATCCCGTCTGCTGAAGGGTTAAATCCCAAACAATAACGTGCCTTTTATTTCATACCTGCCGTGCTCCGATGCTGTCTGTTTATGTCAAGTTCCCGTTGGTTGTATTTAAATACTGGGTGGTTTCTGAACGATGATTTTTTTTCCCTTTTGAAATTGATAAATCGTGATATAATTTGTTTCCACATATGGAGCAGATTCATTGGGGTGGGGGAGGGAGCATCTCTGTAGTGCATTCGGGTAGGGGAGGGGGCTGTACCGTCAGTGCGTTGGGGGTACGGGAGGGGGCTGTCTCTCCAGTGCATTGGGGGTAGGAGAGGGGGCTGTATCGCCAGTGCGTTGGGGGCGGGGGAGGGGAGGTTGTCACTCCAGTGCATTGGGGGTAGGGGAGGGGGCTGTCTCCCCAGTGCGTTGGGGGTAGGGGAGGGTCTGTATCGACAGTGCATTGGGGGTGGGGGTGGCGGCTGTCTTGCCAGTGCGGTGGGGGAGGGGGCTGTCTCGCCAGTGCTTTGGGGGCGGGGGAGGGGGGCTGTCTCTCCAGTGCATTGGGGGTAGGGGAGGGGTCTGTATCGTCAGTGCGTTGGGGGTAGGGGAGGGTCTGTATCGCCAGTGCATTGGGGGTGGGGGCTGTCTCGCCAGTGCGGTGGGGGAGGGGGCTGTCTCGCCAGTGCGGTGGGGCAAGGGGAGGGGGCTGTACCGCCAGTGCGTTGGGGGTGGGGGAGTGGGGCTGTATCTCCAGTGCGTTGGGGGTAGGGGAGGGGGCTGTGTCGCCAGTGCGTTGGGGGAGGGGGGCTGTCTCTCCAGTGCATTGGGGGTAGGGGAGGGGGCTGTATCGCCAGTGCGTTGGGGGCGGGGGAGGGGGGATGTCACTCCAGTGCATTGGGGGTAGGGGAGGGGGGCTGTCTACCCAGTGCGTTGGGGGTAGGGGAGTGGGGCTGTATCGCCAGTGCGTTGGGGGTAGGGGAGGGTCTGTATCGCCAGTGCATTGGGGGTGGGGGTGGGGGCTGTCTCGCCAGTGCGGTGCTGGAGGGGGCTGTCTCGCCAGTGCTTTGGGGGCGGGGGGGGGGGCTGTCTCTCCAGTGCATTTCGGGTAGGGGAGGGCGCTGTCTCCCCAGTGCGTTGGGGGTGGGGGAGGGGGGCTGTATCGCCAGTGCGTTGGGGGTGGGGGCTGTCTCGCCAGTGCGGTGGGGGAGGGGGCTGTCTCGCCAGTGCTTTGGCGGCGGGGGAGGGGGGCTGTCTCTCCAGTGCGTTGGGGGTGGGGGAGGGGGGCTGTATCGCCAGTGCGTTGGGGGTAGGGGAGGGTCTGTATCGCCAGTGCGTTGGGGGTGGGGGCTGTCTCGCCAGTGCGGTGGGGGAGGGGGCTGTCTCGCCAGTGCGTTGGGGGTGGGGGAGGGGGCTGTACCGCCAGTGCATTGGGGGTAGGGGAGTGGGGCTGTCTCCCCAGTGCGTTGGGGGTAGGGGAGGGTCTGTATCGACAGTGCATTGGGGGTGGGGGTGGCGGCTGTCTTGCCAGTGCGGTGGGGGAGGGGGCTGTCTCGCCAGTGCTTTGGGGGCGGGGGAGGGGGGCTGTCTCTCCAGTGCATTGGGGGTAGGGGAGGGGTCTGTATCGCCAGTGCGTTGGGGGTAGGGGAGGGTCTGTATCGCCAGTGCATTGGGGGTGGGGGCTGTCTCGCCAGTGCGGTGGGGGAGGGGGCTGTCTCGCCAGTGCGGTGGGGCAAGGGGAGGGGGCTGTACCGCCAGTGCGTTGGGGGTGGGGGAGTGGGGCTGTATCTCCAGTGCGTTGGGGGTAGGGGAGGGGGCTGTGTCGCCAGTGCATTGGGGGAGGGGGGCTGTCTCTCCAGTGCATTGGGGGTAGGGGAGGGGGCTGTATCGCCAGTGCGTTGGGGGCGGGGGAGGGGGGATGTCACTCCAGTGCATTGGGGGTAGGGGAGGGGGCTGTCTACCCAGTGCGTTGGGGGTAGGGGAGTGGGGCTGTATCGCCAGTGCGTTGGGGGTAGGGGAGGGTCTGTATCGCCAGTGCATTGGGGGTGGGGGTGGGGGGTGTCTCGCCAGTGCGGTGCTGGAGGGGGCTGTCTCGCCAGTGCTTTGGGGGCGGGGGAGGGGGGCTGTCTCTCCAGTGCATTTCGGGTAGGGGAGGGCGCTGTCTCCCCAGTGCGTTGGGGGTGGGGGAGGGGGGCTGTATCGCCAGTGCGTTGGGGGTGGGGGCTGTCTCGCCAGTGCGGTGGGGGAGGGGGCTGTCTCGCCAGTGCTTTGGCGGCGGGGGAGGGGGGCTGTCTCTCCAGTGCGTTGGGGGTGGGGGAGGGGGACTGTATCGCCAGTGCGTTGGGGGTGGGGGCTGTCTCGCCAGTGCGGTGGGGGAGGGGGCTGTCTCGCCAGTGCGTTGGGGGTGGGGGAGGGGGCTGTACCGCCAGTGCATTGGGGGTAGGGGAGTGGGGCTCTCTCTCCAGTGCATTGGGGGTAGGGGAGTGGGGCTGTATCTGCAGTGCGTTGGGGGTGGGGGGGTGGGGCTGTATCTCCAGTGCGTTGGGAGTAGGGGAGTGGGGCTGTATCTCCAGTGCGTTGGGAGTAGGAGAGTGGGGCTGTATCTGCAGTGCGTTGGGAGTAGGGGAGTGGGGCTGTATCTCCAGTGCATTGGGGGTAGGGGAGTGGGGCTGTATCTGCAGTGCGTTGGGGGTGGGGGAGTGGGGCTGTATCTCCAGTGCGTTGGGATTAGGGAAGTGGGGCTGTATCTCCAGTGCGTTGGGAGTGGGGGAGTGGGGCTGTATCTCTAGTGCGTTGGGAGTAGGGGAGTGGGGCTGTATCTCCAGTGCGTTGGGAGTTGGGGAGTGGGGCTGTATCTCCAGTGCGTTGGGATTAGGGAAGTGGGGCTGTATCTCCAGTGCGTTGGGGGTGGGGGAGTGGGGCTGTATCTCTAGTGCGTTGGGAGTAGGGGAGTGGGGCTGTATCTCCAGTGCGTTGGGAGTTGGGGAGTGGGGCTGTCTCTCCAGTGCGTTGGGGTTGGGGGAGGGGGCTGTACCTCCAGTGCGTTGGTGTGAGAAGTAGCCTGCTGTCCATGGAAGGGGTGTCTTCTTTTCTCAATCTCTTTCTCCAGTGCCTTGGAGGAGGGGGCCTCTCTATCTCTGTCCAGTCAATGGGAGATAGTAGGGCGGTTGCCTCTCCTGCTTCTGGGGTAGAGCCGAGGGGAGGGGTTTGCTGTCTCCCTCGTGTACTGTTTTTGTCAGCCTCGGACCTGTATGAGGGACCCTTGTCTGGATGTCACTGTCAGTCAAGTCTAGGGCAGGGCTGGCTAGTCCTGGATCGGGGTGGGGAGGTGGAAACCGGTCGCTGGGTGGTTTCTGAATCTGCCCTTAGTCCATTGGTGTGTTCAGTGGGTTTCCCTGGAATTCCTGGTCAGTCTGCTCCAGCTGGAAGAGCTGCAGTGAGTCCTCCAGCTGCTTGTCCTTGATCAGCTGCTGGTCCTTGCCAGCTGCCAGGAGGATGTGTTCGTTCACCTGAATCACCGAGTCGCCAGAGCCTGTCCCTGGCGGCAGGGTTGGGAGGGACAGGCCCAAACGCCGGCCGCTGTTGGAGTTTCTCATGGACAAGGAAACGACACTTGGTCGCCGCTCCCACCAGCGGCGGCAACAAGGTAAATATTTGGCCATGGCCCGTTTGAAATCCCGCATGAAGAGAGGGTAGATGATGGGATTCATGGTACTATTACAGTAACCGAGCCAGGTCAGGACGTCAAAGAGAAGAGCGGGGACACATTCACACACCGCCTGTGGGCAAGAGACACACAGGGATTAGAGACAAAATAAAGCTACCCGGCTAATTGCCAAATAGCCACTGGACTCCCAAACGTTAACTCTGCTTTTCCCCTCGCAGGTTTGCTGCCAGACCTGCTGAGTTTCCCCAGTAATTTCTGTTCCTTCAGATTTCCAGCACCCGCGGTTGTTGGTTTCAGCCACGGACAGGGGACCTGGGAAATTCCTGCATATCGTAGCCCTGAGTAGATCAGCGCTAATGGAAATAGGTGAACTTCCATCAATTTACTCAGATAAAATATAGCGATGGGAATGAGCTATTTAAATTCTGACTCGGGCCTGTTGGGAGTGCAATGTTATTTTTAAAAATCTGAAATTGCTGGAGAGACTCTCCGTCACTGAACTGGAAACTTTAACCCTGCTTTCTGACCACAGACGCTGCCAAACCCGCTGAGTTTCTCCAGCAAGTTCTGTTTTTTTTTCCCCAGTTCCCAACATCCGCAGTTTTTTGGGTTTTTTTTCAGAAGGCTGTTCAAACCCAGCGGATATCGGAGTCAAACGGATTGGCGAGGCTACAGTTGTAAAAATTTGAGGCTGTTCGAACATTCTTTCCAGAATATTCGTGGCTCTTTGCAGCATGGAGCCTGGGAACCCCCTGAGGATCCCGTTTTAGGATTTCAGAAAGATATTGCAGTCTGTTTTCGCGCTTTGACAGTTCCTTTCCAGAAGCCTTGGGAAGCGCTCCGCTTCCATGAGGGCGTATGGTGTAGTGGCAATGACCCTACCTCTGAGCCAGAAGCTCCGGGTTCAAGTCCCATTCTAACATATCTGCCGATGTTGGTCCCTGGGCCGCGTACCGTTCGGGGGACTTCGGCAACCAAGCAGTGATAGTTTTATAAGTGAGAGAGACGTGTAAGGAGGGACAGGAATGCAGTTGTACTCTCAACATAGTAACAGACAGAAAGGTAAAAATCACAAGATGCGAGACGGAAACACACAGCGAGATAGGCATCTGCCAAACAGGGAACTGTGACAGTCAATGACAAGGAATGGCATTATTTCCATTGTGATGCCCCTGTTGTCTGAACGAATCCCAGTGCCAGCGAGTGTAAAATTGCCAATTGCCTTATCATCAGCCAACCCTTCCAGAGCCTCTAGTTAATGAGTCAGCTGAGTTTCTTGTTTAAGAGCCTGAACAAAATTTGTCCAATTTACCTTTTAACCTCTGGCTGATGCTCTACTCTGGACAATCGTCTTATAGTTGAATTAGATATTCTTAACCAACCGTTTCAGATGTACTAGGACACATTCATGTACGTGAACCCAGACCTCCCGGCCCAGAGGTTGGGACACTACCCCCACACCACACGAGACCCTAAAACAGACAGTTACTTTGCAACTAATTATTTGGAAAGTAGCACCTTCAAGATCAACCTTAGGAACTGGGTTAAGATTGGTCCGATTGATTTCATGTTAGACCGTTTCCCTCTGACGATTCCTAGCGAAGGGTTATGGAAGGGAGAGGACTGGGTGCTAAACGGTTAAGGAGAGAACGACTTTAAAATGAAGGTTGCCGCTTCGAAAACTGAGATGTGGGGCGATTCTGGCCTCATCCTCAGCTCGGCGAATTGCTTACCTGTGTTACATTGGCCACGAAGAACGGCAACCAGGCCACAAAGAACATTCCCAGCAAGACCCCCAGGGTCAGGCTTGCCTTGAGAGCCCTCTTGCTGTGCTTGGTGGTGAATTTTCTGCTGTCGCTGGTTCTGGCTGATGGATTCTGAGCTCCCTGGAGCTGGAAATCAGAAGAGACAGAGTCTGAGTGAGAAATATTTTGGACACGGCTATCGCTGAAGACAAAGCATAGTCAGGTTTCAATCTGTGAAATAATTTATAATCTACACAAATCTCCAGTCATAGCCAGGATTGAAATTCAAAATTAATTTCAGAATTTCACAGATCCAGCAAAAACAAATGTGAAGCACGTTTAGCCCAGTCAGCGTGTGGCATGTGGTCAGACATAATAGTGACAGCATCTGGAATACAAGACTAAATATCTGCCCATATCCAGTGTGACCAGCGCTAAGAGTGACCAGTCCTGAGAGTGACCACAATTGACATTGGTCAGAGCTGTGACCTGTGGAGAGAGTGGTAGGTGCTGAGAGCGACCCGACCTGAGAGTGGCCAGAGCTAAAACTGTCCTGCACTGACAGTGGCCGATGGAGAGAGGCGGGCGCCGAGAGTGACCAGTGGAGAGAGCAGAGGGCGCCGAGAGTGACCGGTGGAGAGTGTGGGGGCTGAGAGTGACCGGTGGAGAGAGTAGAGGGTGACGGTGCTCACAGTAACCCGGTGCCGAAGCGGATCCCCGGGCCGCCGCTGATCTCGCTCCCGGGTCCCACTGGGCGAGCTGCTGCTGCTGCTGCTCCCGGGAATCTGTCGCTGTCCGCGGTGCTGAAACTAACGCCCAGTCTCTGGCCTGGGCCTATTGGTCAACCCCGAACTCTTGGCGGGTGTCTGAATGAGATTGTAATTTACCAAGAATAACACTAGCCCCATCTTCCCCACTCCCCCTCTCCCTCACCCAGCATGAGTAGCATCTTCTGGGATCAAATGCTGGTTGTTGAAGCAACAGGAGTCCCAGGAAACCTGCAGAAAGACGGGAACGGATCAGGATCCCGAGCAGCCTTCTCCTTCCGAGACAGTCACTGACGTGTTATCAAAGAGCTGAGAACCCTGTCTGAAGCGATTAAACCCAACCTGAGAAGGTGCCCCGCCGTCTGTGGTTTACTGCTGGGACCAGTTTAACTCCGTGGACTGTTCAAAGAGGCGGCTTTACCTGCACCGGTTCATCAGAGGTGGTCGCCACATTAGTGGTGAGGGAAGCCACTTGCACTGCTTGCTTCTTGGCCGCCAACAGGATCCGGTAGTAGGTGAAGCAGATAGCGACCGAGGGCAGGAAGAAGGTGAGAGACGAGGCGATGAGAGCGTAGGGCAGGCTGACCAGGAGGCGACACTGAGCCGCCTCCTCTGGCAGCTCCAGCGTGGAGTTGAGCGCCTGGGCATCAAAATCCATCTCATGCCAGCCCATCTCGATAGGCAGGAACGAAGCCAAGGCGGCCAGGGTCCAAGTGGTGAAAATGAGAAACAAAGCTCGGCAAGAGGTCATCCGCAGTTTGTATTTGAGAGGGGAGATAATGAGGAAGTATCTGTCCAGGCTGATCACACACAGGTTCAGGATGGAAGCGCTACAACACATAACATCAAAGGAGTACCAAATCGAGCACACCTCACTCTCCAGCACCCATCTTCCGTACAGTTCGTTCAACATAGCCGGAGGCATTACAACCAGCCCCACCATCAAGTCAGACATGAAAAGGGAGACCAGGAAATAGTTGGAAGTGTTGCGGAGAGAGCGTTGTGTGAAAATGAGCAGGATAAGGAGAGAATTGCCCGCTGTGGTCAGGATGATGATGAGACAGAGACAGGCTGCGATCCACTGTCTGCCCTCGGGAGCCGCTCCCTGCCCCAGCTCGGGGCCCTTCCCCTCGGCCCACAGCCCGCTGTCCATGCGGAGAGGTGACCGGAGACGCTGACAAGCACAGACGTAACAGCCTGGGCAGCTGTCCTGGCCATCGGGCAGGAGGGCGAGGCAACATGCAGCACGTCCAGCTGCCAAGGATGGCACATGAAGCCGAACAGCGCGTCTGCTTTCCAGTGGCAACTGCGGGCTCCGAAACCTGGAGACTGGAGAGAAGTGATGGTTGGTCCACACGCACACAAAAACATACAAAAAAAAGGACGCTAAGGATGTGAGCAGCGATTAACAGAATCGGCTGCAATTCACAAATCCTCTATTACTGTTTCAATTCCAATTCAACTACCTCAAGGTTTGAACTTGGCCTTAAGCATCTGATCAGAGAGAGGGAGTGCGAGCAAAAGCTGTGACTGTTAGAGAGACATTCATTCGCCAAGATTTTCATTAATAAGCAGCTCCACCAAACTCGTTTACTCAGAGACTCTCGCCAGAGGAAGTGGCGGTGGCAGGAATAGGCGCTTGCTAATGGCTCACAGGCTTTTTTAAAAAGAAAATGGAATGGAAATGACCTTATAACAATGATCCAATGGAAAGTCTGAGGAAGCGAAGTTCCAATTAATGGTTATCAAGGTCAAGAGATGAAATCAATCCACCCTCTATCCAAAGGGAACTCCACAGCCAACTAGTGAAAAAAAACGAACACTAATTTAAATTAATTCCGCCGGCAAAGGAATCCCGTTGTCTGTACTTCTCTGCTTCCTGGATACTCTCTGAGAGAAACAAAAAATAAAAATAGCTTGTAATTAAGCTCTTGGCTTCTCGGATTCAGTCCAGTCCTGGTAGTGACGAACATGGAGCTCGTTTCCGACTGGACCTTCAGAAATAGTGTGCCGCAAATTCGGCGGAACATTCAGCGTCCCAGCGAATGAATTCAGGCCCCACCCCGGTCTCATTCAATAAGCCGTTCTCTCCTATCCTCCCTCTGGCTTTGGCTGTTGGCTTTATGAAGCACATCAGCGCGCTGGAGAGATTGGACTCTCAAGAACAGGGCGAAGTGAAAAACTCAGATATGAGAAGAGAATGAGAATGAGGGTAATGCCATTCTCTGTAGCATTTAATTGGATCTCACCCTGTCCCTTTTCCCCTCTCGCTCCCTCCCTGAAGAGGGATTCATGTCGGGTGCAGCGATACCAATCTCCCTCCAGTACTTGGCCGAAGACTTCACTTCCAGAGTTCAAACAATCAGTGTCAGGAGCTTCCAACTTTAGCAGAATCAGAGGATTGGTTTACTCTTCTTCCAAATGGCACCCTCTCACAAAGGGATCAAGATATATATCGCCTATCAGCTGCCCTGCCAAATTCTCCCCTTCCCTTTACCCAGAAAGCTAGTCTGCCCCCAAAGTGCCATCTTGTCATTGCAACAACAGTTTCTCTTTGATCTCAGTTCATGTATTTCAAATCTCAATTTATCCATGGGCCCCTCCACCTGCTCTGTCAATCCAATTCCTACTTACTAGTGATAACTTAATGCCTATTCAGCTTCCCCAAAATGCAAACTTCTCCTGTAAATCATTCCCTCTGCTCAGGCACTGCCCCCTTCTGCGAACTCTGGATGTCGGGCAACTATTTTCCCAGATCCTAGTGAACATCTGGAATACATTGTAGGCTGGTATGGTAGATGCTAACTATTTGTTTTCAAGAGGGATGCTTGACAACTCTAGCCTGAGGAGGAGACTTATTATGGAGAAAACAAAATGCCTTTATATGCAACACTTAGTTCATCAGAACGTGCTACACATCCTAGCCATACTATGACATTTACCTAACATTGTGGAAAATTGTCCAAGAAAAAGCAGGATTCATTGGATCTGGCTGTTTATCATCCATTGTTCACTTTAAATCATCAACAAAGTAATGGAAGATACTGTAAACAGTGGAGCATGTGGTACTTGTGCAGTAACTAACTACTCTCTGATACTCAGCTGGGTTCTGCTAGGACTGGGCCATTCAGCTCCAGACTCCTTTACAGCTTGATTTAAAATTGGCAAATTAGCTGAACTCCAAAGGGGAAGAGCAACTGTTCTAGACACCAAAGCAGCATTTGACTGAGTAATGTATTAAACAGCCCATCAAATTGAAATCAATGAGATTGGAGGGAAAATCTTCTCAACTCAGAGTTATAACAAGCACGAAGGAAGGTGTCTGTGGTTATAGGAGGCCAATCATCTCAACCCAGGACTTCAGCATGGGAGTTCCTCAAGGTAGTGTCCAAGACACAATCATCTTCAGATATTGATTAATAATCTCCACCTAATTAAATAGTCAATAATGGGACTGTTTACTGATGGTTGCACAATGTTTAGAACTATTTGTAATTCCTCAGCTTCTTCAGAACTATTTAAAATGGATTTAAGTAGGAGAGAATATGAATAAGAGAGGAAACATAGAGTCAAGAAGGGAAGAAATAAGTTCAGTGGGGCAGGGACATTCTGAAATTATGAGTTTGGCAGGGCAGTCCGCTTTACGTATTTTGGATGGAGGTAGATTTGGAGGACAGGACATGGTGGCACAATGGTTAGCTCTGCTACCATACAGCACTAGGGGCTCAGGTTTCATTCCAGCCTTGGTGACTGTGTGGAGTTTACACATTCTCCCCATGTCTGCATGGATTTCTGCCGGTGCTCCAGTTTTCTCCCACAGTTAAAAGATGCACAGGCTAGGTTAATTAGCCATGGTAATGTGGGGTTATGGGGAATGGGGCGGGGGAGACTCTGGGTCCAGACTCGATGGACTGAATGGTCTCTATCTGCACTATAGGGACTCTATAATTCTAGAAATGGGCTGAGCAGGGTTGGAGGACTATGATTTGGGAATCTCTGGAGGGGAGATCTCTAGAGAGGGTAAGGTTAATAACAGTTCTAGAAACAACAGTTTAATGTTCAATAGTGGGTCATGAGCCAGAAGGAGATAGCAGGAAGTGTTTGACAGTTGGCACTCAGCCTCTGCCAGGTAGAAATTGGCATGCTAGATGATACCAGCACCACCAGGTTTGACAACAAAGTCAGAGTTGGATCTGAGAGAACAAAGTGCAGGAGGTTCAGAAGGTGACAAGTTCAAGTGGGTGAAAGACCAGAGAAATGAAGTCAGCCAATAGTACATCAGCAGATCTTGATGAAGACATCAAGTGTAAGTAAAAGGTTAAAGAGAGGGGTCCCATTTGAAGGGAAATATTGGAGAAGGGTGAAAGGGTCTGCTTGGCAGACAAATGACTCTTGTCCAAATAAATGTGCATGGGGTTAATGGCAGTGAAAGAAGACCTTATGCTGTGGCAGAAATTTATTGAGCTAGGGATATAAAACAATAAAACTGAGTTGTTTGCTGAACACAGATAGATCAGCATTACAAATGGGAAGTTCATAGCGTATAGTGAATACAAGACAAGTAGGGGGATTGGAAGATAGGATGAACTTCGAGAAAATAGGAGGGGAGGAAGGATCAGAGGAGTGTCATTGGCTATGAGTATATGGAAGTTGTCCTCCTCAACAGTTGAGTAAGAAATGCAATGTAGCTGGGAACTGGAACAGCTTTAGTGTGAGCTGCTGATGGAAAGATTGAGGCTATACATGTGGAGACACGTAGTGAAGATCTCATGATGTGCACAAGCAGCTATCTGAGGATTGTTGTTTTTTTATTGAGCATGGCATATCTCAGGGATACCTGTAATCATGGGTGTGTTTGAAACAGGAATGATAGAACTTTAGTTGGAGTCTGTGCAGTTTAGGGCAGAGCTGGAGACAGTCATTGAAGAAGGAGTTGTGAATGTGAAAGCTTCAGCAGTTCTGAAGCATCATATTAGGCTCAAAATGTTGACGCTGTTTCCCTCTCCACAAATACTGCCAGGCCTGCTGAGTTTCTCCAACACTTTGTGTGCTGATTTTGAGTTAATAAGTGACAAATAATATTTGAGCTGCACAATTGGCAGGCACTCTGCATCTTCAATGAGAGCCTAGTCATCTTTCCCCTGCTGTTCAATTGCATGATCGTCACTGAATCTAACTCAGCCAATAATTTCTCAAAACCTGTCCACTATCTGCAAGGCACAAGTCAGAACAGTGATGGAATACTTTCACCAAATCGCTCTACGGCTTCAGTGTTGTCTGGCTCATTGTCTGATATCCAATATTAGATGAGCTGCCATTTTCTCAAACTGGGCATGAATAGGGTGAATAGGCAAGGTCTCTTCCCTGGAGTGGGTAAGTCCAAAAGTAGAGGGCTTAGGTTTAAGTTGAGAGGGGAAAGATATAAAAGGGACCTATGGAGCAACATTTTCATGCAGAGGATTGTGTGTATATGGGATGAGCTGCCAGAGGAAGTGCTGTATGAGCCAGAGATGGGTATGATTGCAACATTTAAAAGGCATCTGGATGGGTATATCAAAAGGAAGATTTTAGAGGGACACTGGCAAATGTTGGCAAATGGGACTAGATTTGTCCATGCTGACCAGATATCCTATATAAGTTGGACTGAAGAGTCTGTTTCCATGCTATATATCTCTATGATTCTATGAACATTATAAAGTCAGTGGCCATTAACTTCAGCTCCCACAGCAAACAGCTTCTTTGGTATCAATTTTATCCCCTGTCTTGGCATTATCTTGGTCACAAGCAGACTATTAACAATTTTGGCATCCAATTTGGCCCTCAACTGAGTTCCTAACTTTATACCTGATCAACAAAAGTGCTGGTTAATTCCACCATGGTAACATTGCCCTTCTCAAGCCTTTGATGGACTGGGAGCTGATTAGGTTGACAAGGAAAGGAATGAAAGGCAAACAAAACTCGGTGCAAGTTAAGATACAGGCTGCAAAGCTTTGTATAAGCTCAAACTTACAGAGGTCAGGGAGCAGCTGAGAGGGGCAATGAAGGAGTTTAGCCCACAGCCGTAGTTCACAAGGTCCAGGTTGTGGCACCATTGTAGTCACTGAGCTCTGTGGAGTTGTCATCAATTTTTCCAATTGCACCCAATGCAATAATATCGTGTTTGTAGATGTTTTGTAGGACGTGAATAAAGACACACCGACTTGAAATTGTGACAATAGCCAGTTACTGATAGGTTGTACTTGAATGATCATCCTTTTGTTTTTGTTTTGTTTAATTACACATGAAGGTGCTCAGAGTATCATACAGATTAGTTGTCAAAGAATGCTGAGAAACTGTTCCTCCCATGATAGCCATTGTGAACAAGGGTAATCAGGAGATTTGTCAATCGAACATTGCTCCTGAAATAATTCGGTCTTCTAACACCTCATCAACTTATTGTTTGTTATATGCAAGACTGGCAGAGAACATTATCATGTTACTTGGTGACTAGACATTTTATTAATTCACAGGATGTGGGTTTTGCTGCTTGGGTTACTATTTTTGCCATCGCTAATTGCCCTTGAGAAAGTGGTTGTGAACTGCCTTCTTGAATTGCTGGGTTGGAAGCATACTCACAGTGTTGTCTGGGAGGGAATTCCAGGTTATTGACGGAGTGCCAGTGAAGGAACAGCAATATATATCCAAGTCAGGATTGTTTGTGGCTTAGAGGGCATCTTGTAGCTGTTGGTAAATCCAGGGGTTTTGCTACTCCTGTCCTTCTGGAAGGAAGTTGTTGTGGATTTGGAAGGTGCTGTCTAATACACCTTGGTGAGTTACTGCAGTGCATCTTTGTGGATGGTACACACTACTGCCTCTGTGAATCAGTGATGAAGACAGCAAATATTGAAGGTGGTATTGATTGATGCCAATTCAGTGGACCACTTTACCTGAAGGATGTCAAGGTTCTTGAGTGTTGCTGGAGCCGCATTCATTCAGGTAAGAGGACGTATTCTGTCATTTGCCTGACTTGTACTTTGTAGATGGTAGGCAGGCTTTGGGAAGAAGGAGATGGGTTGCTCACCACAGAATCCTAGCCTCTGACTAGCTCTAGTAGACACAGTATTTAAATAGCTGGTCCAGTTCAGTTTGAGGGTAATGGTTACCTCTAAGATATTGATGTTATAGTGGAATCTAACACCACATTTCACCATCCATAGTACATTCATTCTACGCTGACGTCCTAATTGGTTACCCACTACTTTGATAACCAAGTTACAATGTAACACTCCTAGCACTGCACTGTTTGAGATTGGTTAAATCCAATTTTTTTTATCTTAGGAGATACTGCGGGCTGGATTTTAATCTAGGCAGAAATGCAGATAAACCAGAGCCATTTCGATCTGGGAGATACAGCAGACAGGCTTGACTGTAACAGCCGTCGCTCATCAGCATGGTGTTAATCAATATGGCCAAGGTAGCTCATAAAAGCAGGTAACGTGTGACACACACACTTATTCCTGGGAATTTCTGAGGTGAAAAAGATGTAAGATTTTCAGCAAAGAAGTTTCTCACTTTTTGTTACGTAGAAAATGGAATTTGTGATAACTGAAACTTGTAATTAAACTGCCTCCACAAATCTACAGAGAACACTCTATACAAACATTTTGCTTTATTAACCACTGATCCCTTATTCAGAGCAGAGGTGAAAATGACACACAGTGTCAGTGAATCTGTATATTCAAAATTGCACTTAGCCAGATTGGGGAAAGGAGTTGGCAATTCCCAAGAGAGACAGTAAGAACTGCTAATGCTGAAGTCGGAAATAACACAGTGTGGAGCTGGAGGAACACAGCAGGCCGGGCAGCATCAGAGGAGCAGGAAAGTTGACGTTTCGGGTCGGAACCCTTCTTCAGAAATTCTCAAGTTCCATTTAACTACAAGTGAGAGAAATCTGACCTGTATAATCTCCAAGTTTAATTCTATAGAATTACACAAGGACACCATATACAATCATTTAGATTAACTGCAGAATTGATACAAAAAATACATAATGTTATAAAACCATATCAGAATATTTACTCTCTTGCCTTGTTACAGCGCCCCATTTCCTTCTTCCGTCTTCAGCTTTTGTCTTGAGTTATCTTTTGTTTGGAAAGGTTTGGTTCTTGCCAGATCCAGTTCCATGAGTATTAGTCACCTTCTTGTATCCCATCAGAGTAGGAATTCTTTCTCGATACTGAGCAGTGTATGTCAGCAGGCTTTCTGATCATGGGAGCATCACAGCTGAGGACAATTCCACCATTATCTGCCTTTCCTACATGCACTTTCCAACAGGAGGCATTGAGTAGCAGTCAGAAGTGGAAAACTTAATCAACCTGTTCTCCTTTTCCTGGTTCAGATGCAGATTCAGCACAAACTGTGATCAGCTAAGCCACCGCAGAATCAGGTCGAAAGCCAGAATATTTCAAATCTGTCTGCCCACACTATACATAACTTGCCCCAGCAAACCAAAAGCTCAGTGTCTCATCGTGTTCTGAACACAAATCACATTTTCAGTGCTCTTTACATATCAAAAATACACATTAATTATGCATAATATTATCTCAACAAGATTTGCATTTCCTTCTGAAATGATGAGTGGGTGTAGAGTTTTAAATTGTCTCTGCTTTCCTGTCCACTTCTGCCTTTTTGATCTACTTATATTTCTGTCTGTGCATGTGTGGGTGTGTCTGCCAGTCTCTTTACCTCTCCATTTCTATGCGTCTCTTTCTTTCTCTGTGTTTTGTGCCACTTTGCCTCCTTTTGTGTGTGTGTTTGTGTCTTCCTGTGTTGTCTCTTTTCTCTCCAACATTTGCAATGCATTTAATGAGCCACAAATTAAACGAAAGGAGGATTTTGAAAAAAGTTTGAGATTTATAAACTGTAATTTTATATACAAACAGTTATAAGTTTGAAATGGCTACACACAGGGATTTCTGCGGTACAAAAGACAGACTTGTTAATTACAGACATTGTGAATCCAACACAGATCACCAAATTCTAATTATACTTTGCTGGATCTTGGTGAGCTATATATTAGTATTTGATTGAGATTCCTGCTTAATTTCTATAACAAATGGCATACTTTAAAGACTTTCCCCTTAAATAAGTCTGCATGGATTTTTTTTAGAAAATGTTATATTTTGATTTTTTTTCTCTGAAGCTCAACAAATAAAACAAACAAAAATTTTATACCACAAACTTCATTTTTTCCCTTCTTGTGCCAAAGTCTATTTCTCTACTCTTCCTCAGTGCCACTTCTGAGAGCAACTTGCTCATCATGGTGAACAATCCGAGGGGATCCAACAGTATCCATGGGAGAGGCTTCTTCCTCATTTAGAATTGCATTAAAAATCTGGGAATCTTGGTGGTGTTCCTTTCCACATGCCTGGCAGCTGCAGTGTACAATCTTTTCCACTAGTTTGTCCACTCTGGGCATTTCCTCATTGCCAGGACATTCCAACATGACCTGCAACACAAATCGTGAATATATTTAATTTAACATTTCGGTGTTTCAGGATTTTCTTCATCGATTGCTATTTAGGAGCCATGTTGAACAGCAGGAGAGGAGAAAGGGCAAATAAAGGAAGTGATTCAGCATGTAATGACTCAGTATTCTCAACCTTGGTTTTTATAAGGCTGTAGATTGTTGGAGGTTGGGAAACGTGCAGGAGAGTGGGAGGATTTCCACAATTTTAAGTCTTGGGAAAGACTGATTTCCAGTTGGGAACAGCGTGATGATTCTTTATTTCAGAATAATGAAACTATATGAAGGAGAACAGGAATCTGGTATGATTAAAACATATTTGTTCGTGGTATGTGAGTGTCATGTCTCTATTAGCGCTTGAGAAGGTGCTACATTCCTGAGGTGCCTTCTTGAACCACTTTCGTTCATGCGCTGCACATACACCTGTAGTGTTGTGAGGAAAGGATTTCCAGGATTTTGACTCAGAAAAATTATTAATGGTTGGCAATTTGGTTCAAAGCCAGGATAGTGTGTAGTTTAGAGACAAACATGCAAATGGTACTGCTCTGTTTATCTGTTACTTTTTTGTTTCTAGCTGGTAGGGGTCGTGGGTTTGGAACTTTAATGTGGTGGTGCAGTGCAGCCTGTAAATGGTAGACAGTGCACTCATTGGGGTGGTGGAAAAGCTCAAAAGGAGGGAATGGGATGACAATCAAGTTGGTAGGTTAAAATCTTGTAATTCCCTCCTGAATGGTATTGCAGACCAATCTATATCAAGTGGACTGCAGCAGTTCCAGAAAGCAGCTTACCACAACCACCTTCTCTAGGACAAATAGAGACAGGCAATAAATGCTGGCCCAGCCAGTGATGCTCACGCCCATGAATAAATAAAGAAAATCAAGTGGACTGCTTTGTCTTGGGTGGTGATGGGCATCATGAGTGCTGTTCAAAACCGCACCCAAGTGGAGAGTATTCTATTAAGCTCCTGATTTGTTTGTTGCCGATGGTAGGCAAATTTTTGTGTGACAGGAGTTGCCAGGGAATTCCCAGCCAGCATATTTAAATGGCTGATCCAATACTGTCCTGAGTCAGTGGCCTGGGATTGGGTATTTGGAAGAACAACAGGGAATTGTATAAGATGGGCAAGGACCAGAGCGATGAACAGAATACGGAGACATAGGGAAGCATTCAACGCAGAAAATCTAACTAAAATGAGTTTGTGACCAAGAGGAGAGTCAAAAAGGAAGGATGGATTGCATGTGATCAGACAGGGAGCCAAACAGTTACTTACAATTTCCCACATGGACTGTGCCGGCATGCAGGAGTCACAGTGAACCAGGGATTCAGTTGACTGTGGAAAAGTGTTGGGTACACTGTAGCTGAAACATTGGCCAAGACATGCTCTGAGGGAGGGAATGAAACAGGGGAGATTATAAGAGATAGTAAGAACTGCAGATGCTGGAAATCCGAGATAACAAGGTGTAGAGCCACAACAGGCCAAGCAGCATCAGAGGAGCAGGAAGGCTGACGTTTCGGGCCTAGACTCTTCTTCAAAATGAAGAAGGGTCTAGGCCCAAAATGTCAGCTTTCCTGCTCCTCTGATGCTGCTTGGTCTGCTGTGTTCATCCAGCTCCACACCATGTTATCAGGGTAGGTAATAACAGCACTCAAATTGTTCATATAAAGCAGATGTTTACTTTCTTGTCTGAAATAGAACTAGAGAAATACTATCATCTGATGGTCAGAGATCAGCATTCAATTAAATCTGGAAATTAGGGTGACATAAAGTTGCTCATATTTTATTTGTTTCAGTCAACTAGAACCCAATCACACAAGATTGGCAAGCTAATCAAAAATGTTATTTTATAATATTTACTGAGTGCATTACCCACTAACAGATGCTCAAACTAAGTATACAGACCACCAAATACCAGAATCTCACAAAGAAATAAGTGTCACAAGCCTTGAAATGAGACCTGAGGCCCCGAAATTCAGCATAAAATTCTAATTATGGTTCTCATACGTTATAGTTCTGGGAAGACGTCAGTTCACTGTTGTATCACTGCGTATTGAAGTACTCATTCATGAATTGAATAAGCCAGGAGAACAGAAAAGCAGCCAGTTCTCACTGTGTGCCTAGCCTGATGAAGGACTGATGTACCACATCTATCAACAGAGAAGCCATCGAAGATCCAGCTGCTGATTTAAACTTCCAAACAGCCCAGGGACCAACAACGCAGTGTTTGATTGCTTTCCAGCCATTCACCCATTGCTGCCATCTGGCTAGGTAGTATCAAGTCACAGCAGGAGCAGACATGATCTTTGCATGGCAGAATGTGTTATTTTGTAGCAAACTGACCTGAGTAGTAGTTTTAAGAACAATGTCAAATTCAACAGCATCTTTCATCTATTTTCAAATCACCACTTACTAGAAGTGGAGATTAATTGCTGGATAATATATGGCCTTTAATCCTGAAGGCAAACCAGTTCACACAATTTAATTCTCTATGTTACTTTTCAAAGACAAATTTAAACAACAGTTTATAGGAACAACAGAAAGCTAATGAGGCCAACAAGCTTATCCCTTCTACCCATCTTCCCTTTATATCCCTCTACCTTTGCTCTGCAGAAAACTCCTTTTTGGTGGCATGGTGGTTAGCAGCGTTGCCTCACAGCGCCAGGGACCCAGTTTGATTCCACCCTCGGGTGACTGTCTGTGTACAGTTTGCATATTCTCCCCATGTCTGCCTGGATTTTCTCCCATCTCCAATGATGTGCTGGTTAGGTGGATTTGTCATGCTAAAGAAAAAGTGCCCCACAGTGTGCAGGGATGTGCAGATTAAGTGGGTTAGCCATGGTTAAGCCATGTCAGCCTGATATTGTCATATTCACAAAATCATACCATGACCAAAAATTAGCCATGCCAAGATGTTCCAGTAATGTAGCTGGCAATGTGGAAAATTATCTAAATATGACCAGTCTTCAAAAAGCAGAACAAATCCAACCCAGCCAATTAACCTAATCTTGATCATCAGCATTGTAATGGAAGTTGTGACAGACAGTTATCAAGTGGCACTTATTGATTATTCCCTTATTGACATTTGGTTTGAGTTTGACCAGGGCCACTCAGCTCCTGACTTCATTGTAGTCAAACATGGATAAAAAAGATGAACTCCTGAGGAGAGATGAGAGTGACTACCACTGTCATCAGGATAGTATTTATTTGATTGAGTGTAGCGTTAAGGAACCCTAACCCAGCACAAATCAACATAAATTGGGGGAAGTCTTCCCCCCCACCGGGTGGAGGTATAGCTAGCACAAAGGAAGAAAACCTGCGGACTCTGAAGTCAATCATTTCAGTCCCACGGTGTCTCTGCAGAAGTGCCTCAGGATAGTGTCCTAGGCCCAGCCATCTTCAGCTGTTTCATCAATAACCTTTTTGCCATCATAAAGTGAGACGTGGGAATATTTACGGATGATTGCACAACGTTTAACACCATTCCTGACTCCTTGGGTACTGAAGCAGTCTATACCCATATGCAGGTAGACGAGGACAACATTCAGATTTAGCTGATAAGTGGATGGTAACACTTGTACTTCACAAGTGCCAAGCATTGACCATCTCCCAATAATGAAAATCTAACCATCTCTACTTGATATTCAATGGCACTGCTATCACCAAATCCTCCAGAATCAACATCCTGAGGGTTACCATTGACCAGACACTTAATTGGACCATATGAACAAGTACTGTTGCTACAAGAGCACATCAGAGGCTGGGAATCCTGTAACGTGTAACTAAGTTCTCAATTTCAGAAGCCTGTCCCCCATCTAAAATGTATAAGTCAAGATTATGAGCAAGAACTCTACACTGGGTTGGACTAGTACAGCTCTAATAATACTTAGGAAGCTCAACGAAACAGTCTGCTGGACTGACATCCCACTTACTGTCTTAAATATTCACTCCCTCCACCAATGGCATGCAGTGGCACCACAGTGTACCATTTTCAAATGCACTGCAGCAACCCCTCAGGGTTTCTTTGATAGCACATTCCAAACCCATGACCTATACCATCTCGGAGCACAATGGCAGTATATGCATTGGAGCAAGTTGTCCTCCAAGGCAGATATCATCCTAATTTGGAACTATATCAGCTTCACTGTTATAATGTCAAAATCCTGGAATTTCCTTCCTTATAGCACAGTAGATAGACCTACACCACACAGACTGCAGAAGTTCAAGAAGATAGCTCATCAGCAATTTCTCAAGCAATTAGGAATTAGCAATAAATTCCAGAATTGTCAGTGATGTGCACGATATAAACAAGTTCTAGAACCAGATGGATGAGCAACTGGAGATAAAGATTGATAGAGGGGTTAAAAGACATCATGGAATAAAATGTTTTGTGGACTTTGAGGATAATCCAGATGACTTCAATTGTGTTTGAAAGTCCTCTGCATTCTGATATTTCCACTTTATTTGAAAAAAGAAAACAGTTTGGAAAAGTATGTTCACACTTCTTTTTGTACCTACCTGTTTTGGATGGACTTTGATTCACATCCAGTGTGGCCAACTATCTGAGTGATGTTCTTTGCTTCACACCAGGCACTTTTATCAGGAAACAGTGCCAGTTTATTGATGGGAGGAGGTGCTGCAAAAACTAGAATTGGAAGCAGAATGCTCAACATGGACCAACACATCATCATCAATGGCTCCACCATAGTCCTAGAGGGAAAAGATGCCAGTTGACAATGAGTTAACAACAAGAATATCTCAATGCACAGATGCACCCACATAGAGGAGGGGACTGAATGATGAGACATATGAAGCCTCCCCAACAGTTTCATCCATGGGTTATGCCCTTCTCTCTCTCTCTTTCTCTTCCCACTTCTGCTCGCTAAGTATATGAATTGGCCTCAAATTCTTCCATTTAGTTTTCAGCGTCAGGGGCTCAGCCATGAACAAAGAGATTGTATGTTCAGCAAGAATGAATTTCTGGGCACAAACCTAAAGTAATTTCGGAATCATAAAGGCCAATGCATCTAGTATGATGAGATGCATTTCCCAATACCTTATTTGTGCTGGACTAAAAGACATGGACTTAGCCTGATTTAGTGCATCCCCTGATTTGCAACAAACTCTACAAAGGATATATATGTTGTTGATATCCCCATAAATGCCTCACATCCGCACATTACAGACGCCTGATTGAGTTGGAATGCTGTTACTTTCATGACTCTCAAATATGGACTATCAAACAGACCATTCAAGCTCATGGCAACAAACAAGCAAAATCAGTCATGCAAAGACAAATGGAATGGTCTAAATATCTTCTGGACCTATAGATTTGGCAGATCTATTCTGTCCTTCAGGATTTAAAAAGAGACAGAGTGAAACACATCAGCCTCCCACCATCCAAATATACTCCACAGCAGCATTAGCATTTAAATTACACTGTAATAAAGTAGTAATCTCTCCCTTTCTCACTCTAATCCATTAAGAAAATGACTTTGATTTAAGCACTAGTGGATAATTTCTTGTTAGTTTTCAAAGTTGTCAAAAACTAATTTAAAAATTTTAATTTCTGACGACCCTTACTGAACTTTTGCAAACAGAAGGGACACATAGTAATGGAGGACTTTCCAATTCTGACCAAGGCAGTTTTTTGTCTGTTCGTTCTTCAATGTTCAATGGGTTTCATTATCACAAAAATGAAGCATGTAAGAGGTTCTAATTTGCATGTCATAGTTGCACACACTCATTAAATCAGCTCCTAAGGCCACCGTTCTACCATTTTCTCATTTTGCTACCCAGCTGTTTACAAGATATAAATCAAGAAAGCATTAGCCCATCTCAGCTCATCCCTACAGTCTCTATTTTCAGTTGATCCAAGCCAGACTTTTCTCTGATTGAGGAATGTTGATCATCATCATCATTATTGATGCTATTATCTGTCTGTAATTGTTCCAGTTTGAAATTAATCATGTCTTGAGATTACCTTCTTTTACCATATAACCCAAGCATTTAGGGGTCAATATTTAGGGCTATATGTTTAGGGTTTATATTTAGGAGTGATTAAATTAATTGTTCCCGGGAATTACAGTCTCCCGAACATCAGCGTGCTGGGAATGTAAATTAGATACAAAGACTTGATCCTAAATGGTCCTTCCTATGCACTAAATCAACTCAACTTAAACTAGCAGTGTCATTGAAAACACTCAGTAAACATTCATGTGTGATTTGTGAAATGGTTGCATTTATGTGAAGTCAGACAAGATTGTTGTCTGAAATCTAGGCCCAGGGCGATGTGGAATCAGGTTTAATTGGCAGGTCAGTAGGGTTAATCCCTAAGCACGAAGAGCTGGGAGAAGGTCATAGGTCAAAACTTTGGCCTCCTGTCAGGCCAAGAAAGAAAACATTGGCTCTTCAAGGGTGTGATTCAAAAACAAGATACAGAATGAAAGTTCTTTGCTTAAGACACAGCAAGTTGCAGGAAATTACTAGTCTTAAAATTTGGGATAACATTGCATTTATCATTATTTTCTCTCTTACAAAGTGCATTACTTAGAAGTTGCAATTCAGTGTAAAAATTTATCCTGTTCATACCTGCAAACTAAATTCAATTGTAATATAATGAGACCCCTCCTCCAAACTCTGATTCAGCCCCTATCAGAAGTTAAGCTCCAAAGTACATGAGAAACACATGTGTGTGAGGTTACACTAATTACAAAATACGGGATTTCATTGTTACAATCTAACAGGTCATGAAAAAGCTAGCCTTCAGCCAGTAAAGGTGAACTTTCAATGATAAGGAGTATAGAGTCCACTTTCTGACTGGTATTAATGCTGAAATTATCTGGTGAACAGATGACATTTAAAACTGTCCACTGTCCAATTCGCATCACTTAGTTTGAATTAAGGCACTGAATCTCACCTGTATCCTTCAGTACACCCTCCTACTCCCTTCAACTTGGCTGGTAGGTCAGTGAATTCCCAAAATGCTACACCATCCAGTCTGTGCACTTTTCGTTTGGAGTTAGTGTTTCTAGAGAATAGAATGGATTATAGGAATTTCCACCACTTGTCTCTAATTATCCAACACAATTTCTCAGAGTCTTCTCAATCTTGCAAATGCTGATAGGATATATTTTGAAACCCCACTCCACCCACAACACAAACCAAAACACAACATAATTGGTAGCGGACTTACACTAACCAGCTGTGTCTTTTGCTGGTCAAGCTCTGCACTCAGCAGATTATAAACAGCTGAACATGCAGAAGGAAGAACAATGTATGGTTGTGGAAGATAACAGATCATGAATCACTGTTCATTTCTCCCTAGCGATCCCACAGCTGAATCTGTTCAACATAACCAGTTAATTGGCACCTTGTACCTTGTGTTAATCACTCTTTAACAAAAGAGATAATGCTGACATCCTCAGTCCCATAACCAGAAGTATCCACAAAGTCTACATCTTTTTTCTATAACTTTATTTTGCCACAGTCTCCCACTGGATAGAATTTCGTAGCAGCGATATTTTAAAACAGCATTGAAACCAGCAGCAGTTTTGTGAGTCTGCATATGCCCAAAGTAACTTGCAAGTCTAGAAATTGCCGTGACAAGTCTACCCCTCTCCATAGGTGAAGATCCCCTAAACTACAATCAACAGGAAATCGCAAAGAATCTCAATGTAAAAATCCTTCAAAAAACCATGACTAATAGCATTTGTAACAGCATATTAAGCTTATAATTATTGCTATACATTTTACTGATCCTTAAAAGCTAATTTTATAATTTATGAAATGTCAAATTTCTCCTTTATGATACAAAAAGTCCACATACTGTAGAGTAATACTTTTTAAAGTTTGTTTTTGACATTTCATATTTTGTCTTAATCCAATCATAATTATTGTATTTTACTATGTTAAATATTTGAAGTAAAAGTGAATGATAAAATAGTTTTTGACATTCTGCTTTGCCATTGAATGCTTCAGTGTGATTGGTTGCTTATCCTGAATGCTTAAAACCTGCTGAAGATAAGCCTGACATGGCACCAGATTTAAACAGCTGTCAGGAAGAAGGAAATCGATGCCACAGTGATGCCTAGACCCTTTGGGCAGCTTTCTTCAAGAATAGTAGTGTGCTGATGGCAAAATTCAGTCTATTAAAGAAGATAGCAGTGAACTGAGGAAAATAAGTGAGCACTCACTGACAAAATGTGGAAGAGACACATGTGGAGGAGCCAGTAAAGAAGATTTAGTGGATTCACGCATGTTCAGCAGTTAGGCATTTCATGAAAGGATGGAAGGGCAAGGAAATACAACCACCAGAAACATTGCTATGTCATAAAGCAAAGTATTATCTGTGTGAAAAGAGAGGCCATAGGCCAACATCATGGCTAGAGAGAGGAAATCTGCCATCCTTATTGCGCCTGGGTGACATGTGACTCCAAACCCATAGAAATGTAGTTGTTTTTGACTGTTCTCTGAAATGGCCAAGAAAATCATTTAGTTCAGGGGCAATGGGGAAAGGCAACAAACGTTGGTCTTGCTGGCAATGATGATTTGTCAGCCCCATCCTAAAGATTCTGCACTGAAAGAATTCTACGCAATTCTAGAAAAATGTAAAAAAAGATGGAAAGTAGTATTGGGAAATTTCATAGTAATTTTTTAATAAAGGTTTATGTTCCATTGTTAATGTACTTCTGCAACCTCCAGTTATTCATGCAGCAAGCTAGTTGTTTTTTAAACCGTGTTAACTTTATCTCATTAGAAACTGGTTCAATCAATCTGATTAAAAGTAGTTGTATGCGTAGCAAGCTACAGCTAATCTGCTTCTTCAAGGGTTACAGTGGCCAGGGTCCATTTCTAGTCTTTCCTGTCACTGTGGGAAGGTGCCATTTGTAGGGAGTGTGGGTGCATCACCATCAGATGTGCCCAGTGACTGACTGAGTATTGCCATGGGTCTCAATAACATAGTGAGCATCACCATTGATCTCACATAACACACAATGAGCATTGGCACAGGTCTCACATAACACACAATAAGCATTGCCACAGGTCTCACATTACAGGCATTGAGCATTGCCATAGGTCTCATGTAGCACCATGTGAGCATTGCCATGGGTCACACATACTATGCATTGAGCATCACTATGGGTCTTACATAACCATGGATCTCATACAGTATAAGTAGGCTTCGCCGTGGGTCTGACCCATTACTTAGTTCACCACCATAACCCATGTTAAAGGGAGAATAGTACAGGACTCACCCAATCTAGTTGATTAGCTCCTATCAGCAGGTTCTGTTAGCAGCAGTGGTATAAATAAGGAAGATACACCTTCCAGAAACTGCAGCGGGAAGCTATTTCAGGCTATTTGCCCAGAACACAAGAATAAATCATGAAATTGAATAATAATGCTTCACAAAAGATCTGTGAACCATGGAGAAACTTCCTTATTTAGACAGACAGTTTTAAAATGCCACCTCCAATGCCAAATGCATAATGTAATATTATTTGCATGGAAATAACATAACAAGTTTTACAGATTGGGCTGCTCTGTTAGAATTGACAGGAGGTTTAAAAGCTCTGCAATTAAATTTCATCACACAGAGAAACTTTATATTTACTTTACTGGACTGGCATCAATAGAGGACCTTAACACTCCCATGGTGAATGTTGGCTGTCTACCAGTTACAGCTACATTTCTCATCAGCCAAATACAGCAAAAGAGTGTGGAGTTTATAAAACATTCCAAAAAGGCCACGGTAATCAAAGTCAGAGCTTCAGTAATTAAACAGTCAACAAGCAAGTTACAATTTGCAATGGGTTGTTAAAACATACAACAAGGCATCAACCATGCCATGCAAAATATCACAGAGCGCTGGAATTTCTACACCATGGTATCTGTTTCCTTTTAATAAAACTAGCCCCTATACTCTCTTTAGAAACATAGTGTCTGCTACATATCAAATTCACCTATTTCCTTCTTTGTAAGTTCTCTGCCAGAAGACAATCTGACTCTGTACCATGACTCCACCATGGGCAGGGTAAGGATCCAGGTCCCAAATTCACCCCAGCTGGAATAGCAATTGAATGCAATACCACCCACGCCAATCTGATCCACATCAGCCACCCAGCCAACTAATCCACCAGACCTCACAGGATCCAAGTTGCTGGGCAATGTACACGTTCACTGGAATGTCGTAGCCTGGAACTATGGATATTGATGGTAGAGTCTCCAAATTCTTCCCAGCACAGGGCTGACCAGGAAACTCCTCCGCTCTTACTGCTTTCATCAGTGATAGACATTAAAAAAAAACCAACACAAATTGGGTCACTAATACAAACACAAAATATTGTGGGAAATCTGAAATAAATATAAAAAAATGCTGGAAATACTCAATTGACCAGGTAGCAACTGTGGAAAGAGAAAAAAAAGTTAGCATTTTAATGTCAGAGATTCTCATGGGAGGTCATCGATCTGAAATGTTAACTGTGTTTCTTTCTTCTATAACACCAATGGGATGCTGGACTGTATTAAACATGCCCCAAAGAACTATGTTGAAACCACACAGCACTCTCGGGATCATGCGCTCAGACGGTGTGTGGGGTTCTGAAATAATAGCTTGGAGAGGCATTGCAGAGATTTATGAGGTTGATCAATGGTATCAGAAGGATAAGCTGGGTGGAATGATTTTATAAGCTAGAGCTGTTCACTCTCAGAAGCTTGGAGAGGTCAGAATGCAAGATATTTAATGCAAAAAAGAAAATGAACACAAAGGAGTATTATCATGTACATCAAACAGCAGGACAAAATGATACTGCATCAAGAGACAACATGGGAGTAGGGCCAAAAAACTAGACCTATTTACAAAACATTTCAATGCCGAAATGAAGAGATGCTGCGCTGGTGTTCTGGAAACTTGAGGTCAGATGGGTTCTACTAATCCTGTGATTTCACAGGCACCAACTACCACTCCGACATCTCATCCAAAGAACAATGTTAACTTTTGAGCCTAAAGAAGAAGCATTCAAACCCTGCCACTTGAATCACTGTCCACCCTTCAACGTCACTGGCACATCGGGCTTGTAATATGCACCAAATACCAAATCTATAGCAGAAACATCCTGTTGATTTCTTACCACTAATAGCAGGAGCACTGATGCTAATTGCAGCACCATTATTGAGTTTCCCTTTCAGTCTCCCCAGCCAATGCAGTATGTATGAAATATGGTCTCTTCAAATCTGTACCAATTCAGGTGGTATCGTTACCGTCTTGTCATCATACTCCAGCCTCCTGTAATTTCAGCAACTGTTTAGATCCTAGTTCTCATAGTCTATAGTCATTGGAACATTCAACTTCGGTAGACTATGTTTGTGTCTAAGGATCCATGTGGTCTTATCCCAGCCAGCATTTCTCCATGATGAACCTGAACTGCCCAAAAAAGTAAGATTTCAATGACTTACTGAAGAAGGGTCCTGACTTGAAACATCAGCTTTCCTGCTCCTCTGACGCTGCCTGGCCTGCTGTGTTCCTCCAGCTCCACACTGTGTTATATCTGACTCCAGCATCAGCAGTTCTTGCTCTCTCAGACTTTGATGTCTAGCCTTGTCCATTAGTACTTTACTCTGCCCATCAATACCCCACACAGTGAATGGGCTATGGACCAGACAGAAACAGGGAACACCTCTGTTTAAAGTTTAAATTACCTGGTAACTGAAAGTAAACATGTATTATTCTAAAAAATAGAAACAGAATCAGGCTTTTTGGCATAAGATGATGGCTGTCTCACTACAGACTGAAACAGGTCATCACAGTTTAGGAAGGGTGCGAAGACAGAGGATTTGATGTAGAAAAGATTTACAGGATGGTTCTGGGGATGAGAGACTTTTTTACATTGATGGATTGGTAAAGCTGGGGCTGTTCTCTCTAGGGAAGAGAATGTGCTCAAAATTTTGTAGGGCCTGAATGGAATCAATAGGCAGACATTATTTCCTTTGGCAGATGGGTCAAGAACCAGAGGATTCTGATTTAAGATATTTGGCAAAAGAACCAAATGTGACACAATGAAAGGCCTTTTTTTGTAGTGAGTGGTTGGGATCTGGAATACATTGCCTGAGTTTTGAGTTAAGGCGGATTCAATTGTAGCTTTTAGAAAGGAATTGGATAATTATTAGCAGAGAAAACTTTGCAAGGCTGTGAGGAAAAGACAGGGAACAGTAGAAAATTCTGAGTAGATTGACAGAGAGCCAATACAGACTTGATGGGATGAATGGCCTTAGTGTGTACAATAACCATTCTATGACTCTATAACTGAGTTATTTTGTTCTGACAGATCCAGGCTAGTAGTTGATTGCTGTACATGACTATTGCTCATTTAAAAATGTATTTCCTTTGATTATTTTGGCTTGTTTTGAAAGGTTATATAAACTCTGAGCTCTATCTAATCAACTTGGCTTGATGGAGGCAGCAGATTTGGCTACAAGACACAAGTCTGAACTTTCCTGTTGTGTGGCAACATTTTTTTTCAGAAACTTGTTTTTTTCTCACAAGGGAAATTCCTTTCCCAAAGCCTTAGAAAGGATTCTGTGTTTGTGTGTGTTATCTGTGTATTTGTATCTGTATATGTATGTCTGTATGAATGTATTTGTTTGTGTATTGTGTATCTGTGTGTACATATGTGTGTAATATCTGCATATGTATGTCTGTGCGTGTCTGTGTGTTTATATTTGTGTGCATGTAACTGCTTGTGTATCTATGTATCTGTGTTTGTGAGTCTCTGTGTGTCTATGTATCTTTAAATGTTTATCTGTGTGCATTTGTTTTTGTGTATTTGTGTGTATATTGTGTGTGTATGTATTTGTATGCGTGTGCGCCTGTGTGTGTCTGCACGTATCTGTATATGTGTATATATCTGTATGTGTATATCTATGTGTGTTGCGTGTATCTCTGTATATGTGTCTGTAAGTCTGTGTCTGTGTGTATCTGTATGTATCTGAGTGTGTTAGCAAATCTGATAAAGAGCTTGACCATTCTAAGTGAAGAGCTGGGAAGTGGAAGGATGTCATTTCTGTAATTTTTCAGCTCAATCTGCTGCTAACACACAAACAGTGAGTGTTGACCTTTAACCAACATCTCAGAGACAAGATAAGACTTGCAAAATGTCAGGGTTTATGAATAAAGAAGCACTTAAACATTTCTGCTCATTAAACTGCTTTAATACTCATTCTACTTTTATTTCCTGATCTCTTAAATACGGGCCAACACAACCCAATCAGGAGTGTTGATAAGCAGCAAGTAAACTGCACCACATCCTCCACCAATACCGCTGTCTGCAGACACTAGATACAAGGAGTTTGTCTGAAATCTCCCCTTGCTTCTCTGTCCTCCTTACGCTTAGCAACATCACAGATTAGGAAAAGCCAACACAGGCTATGTACAATCTAGCCTATTATGGACTCCATGAGTGTTCATTCCATTTCAGACAGAATGTTCTACATAAATCCTGAGGACAAAAAAAAGTGTTCCCCTATCCTCAGAGTCTTCTCCACAGGTGACCTGAAAAGCAGGCTTTACAGTTATAAGCTGATTTGAGACAGTAGATGTGGAGCTGTTTCCACCTATTGGCATATCCAAAACTAGGAGACAAAAAATAAATGATCATCATATATGAATCTGAAAGAATTGAAGAGAAACTTCTTGACTCAGACAATAGTGAGTACTTTTCATTCACTGTCATATGGAGTTAATGAAAGTGAACAGGAAATATGCATTTCAGGATATAAAGTAGAAGTAGGAGGAGGTCATTCAGTACCTTGGTCTGTTATTCAGTAAAATTATGGCTATCCTTTACCTCTACTCCACCTTCCTACCTTAATCCCATATCCCCTGATGGCAAGATTGAAGGGCAAACTGGATAAGTACAAGAGAAAATATAAACCATCATTGATCCCTTGGGCTGAACGCTGTCATTGTGAAGTAAATTTAATGTGTATTCTGCTCTGCTGGCCTTATACAATCATTTCCACCCCACACAAAAAGAACGGAGCAATTAATATTTTTGGAATCGATTATGTCCTCATGATACTTTAAGATTTGTCCCAGATGTCTCTCAATTTTTTTCTAATGGATCACATTTGTCTTTCCTCTGTAGATTGATTATATGCCTTAAAATACTGGCTCATCTGAGCTTAGCATGTGTAACATCACAGAGGAGCACCCACTCGATATCCACTGCTACACACAATACAGTCTCTCCTTTGTTCACCTCAGGTCTAATTAGACAGGGCCTTGCTCACAATCTTTCGAAAGGCAACATGTTGCACTGTATCATTTAATGACCTTTGGACTTGTCTTTTAAAAGGGCTAAGTCCCTCACTATTTCATACTTGACTAACAATAATAGAGCTCTAGACAAATACCACCTCATTAATATTAATATATATTACTCAATAGACACAGGGCCAGCCTGTGAACAGAGTCAATGCAGACAATACTTAAGTCCAAGCATGGTATTCATGCACACTGCCTTCAACTGTGAACGGAATCCATATAGAAGAGAATGTTGAATGGAATATACTTTATATTTGCAACTCCTCCCAACAGATACTTTTAAAACAGATACTTGAATAATATATTTAATATCCTTGAAGGAAGGAAATCTGCCATCTTTACCTGGTCTGTCATGCATGTGATCTCAGGCCCACAGTGATGCAATTAACCTTTAACTACCCTCCTAAATGGCTCACAGAACTAGTCCATTCAAGGACACGGAGGGATGGGCAACAAATGCCAGCCTGACCAATGATTCTTGCATACCAAACAAGGATTACCATACAAAGTTTGTTAAAGTCATACAAGGCACAGAAAGAGAGAGACTTGGTATGATTTCTAAATCATAGAAATAACATTTGAATTAAAATTTACCATGTCATTCTATGTTGTGCCACCATTTTTCCTGTGGCCATCTGGTGGGTAGCTAAACTGCCTGCCCCGCATTTTGTGAATGCCTCATTAATCTGAGTAAATCAGGATCCTGTGACACATATAGGACCCTGAGGCCACTTTAATTACCGATCAGGCAAGGTGCCCATTGTGGACAAATTAATGAACAAAACCTGGCAATGCAGCAGGATGCCTAAAAAGCATTAGAATTATTGCTTTGAGACAGGGGGGCTACACCTCTAAAATGAACCATATTGGCCACTGGAATTGCAGGACCTCTTTCTCCATGTTCACAATCATCTCCCCAACCATCCCCCAACTCCACGCTGACCTATCCTTTTCCAGGATTGTGTATGATCTGCCCAATATTGTACAGCAATGCCAGATTGCATTATGCCACCATTTAGATATGACTTTACTACTCATATGTTAATGAGATTCGGCCCTTCAAATGAGCGGGGCTTTTGCTGGCACAATCATGCAGTTATGCACTGGCACTCAACTACCTAATATTTAAAATCCACAGCATTGGCCTCACCCATGCTGCATTAGGAACTCTTTGCGAGCATGTTAACTCATTCAGTGGCAGCTGTGACAAAGGACAAAGGGTGCTGACATTCTGCAGCAGGAGAAAAGTTACTTGTATCAGCCCATTCATCCAACAATTTCAATTTGAAGCAACAATCCAAAAATAACCTGGTTATGTAACCACACCAGCTGGCTGGGAGTTCTGAAGTCGATCGAGATGTGGATCATGAATGGATTTACTGGTGGGAAGACTCAAGGATCTGGATGGCCTTGTTCTGTTCCTATGAGTTGGGAAATAAAACATTATTTGAAAACCCAACAAATTACATTGGGAGACAATAAACAGGGGCCGATCCACCTCCTGCAGTATCAATTACCTGCTGGTTTAACTCATCAGCTTACTTAGTAAACCGCCATTTTATCTTTTGTTTCTTCTAAGCTTCAAATAGTTCATCCAACAGAGACCCTGTCCCTGCTATAGTCTGCCTGTGTTGCAATCAAGGTATTTACTGTCTTCTACATATTTTCCAGGGATCACAATACTGAGGAATCCTTTTCTTTCCTTCATTGTCCCTTCCTCATGCCGTTCACAGACTTTGCAAACTCCACCTGGGAATCAGCTAATACTGCTTTCTGATGATGCTTGATCCCTCTTTTTTCCAATCTTGATAAACGTCCTGCACTATAATTTTTAATGGTTCATCCAGGTTTGCTAATGATGAGTGTTGGTTCCAGTCTGTCACAGCATCGAAACAGAACTTAAATCCTGCAGTACATGGTGGGAAAAAAGTGATCAATTTACTTGCTTAGTTACAATCAATTAAAGCATTTCTGTAAATGGGGCTAAGTTTTTCCCTCAGATAACCCATATCATAAATCATTAATGTTCTAGCAGGGATTCTCTTCACAAGTTTATACTGAAGGCCTGGAAACTGGTCATGTGATTGCCCCCTTAGTCAGGAAACAGGGCAGAGACTGAAACATGGAATGGAGCAAAGAGTAAAGATGAAAATATGTGATGAGAAATGGGAAAGCCCCTTTGGAGATTGGCTACAGAATCACAGCCATGATTTGAGATTACAAAAATCAGATGCTATGCAAATCTTGGGACAAGGAATGAAGGGTTTTGTAAATCATCACAGCCTACTTTTATTTACATCCTTGCAATGCCTGGAGACAAACAACATCCATAGAAAAAGCTTAGCTTCAAAGAGCAGGAGAAGATTCCGAAAAGTACCAGACTTTTAGCAAATGCCAACCTTTGTCACAGTGCTCTGTTATCTGCCAGTTGTTGACTGCCAAAATGTCAAGACATGAATGTACAAAAATATCTCAACCACATTTCAAATTGCAACTGCTTCCTTTCTCATGCACCATTATGAGCTGATTAATGGGTCACTCCCCACCCAGCAGCAACAGATTGAGATTCACAGCACGTTCAAACATCAGAGAATGTTGTTGAAATTATTCCAATCCATTTGAAGGATCTTGCTGGACATCTGGTATAAACTGTGATCTTCAACTGACATGAAAATGTTCATATTTGAATTTGGAGAATGGGTTGGAAAGACACAAAGTGAAGAAAATAAGAAAAGCACATTGAAAGAGGAGATATTAAAAATGTTGTCTCTGGGCATTCTGATTTGCTTGTAATATGGGTCCAGTGATGTGTGTGAACAATAATTGAGACAGTTAGAATGATCAATACTGAGAGAGAAAGAGGGACAGTACAGAGCTAACATGTCAGGCTGAAGTGGAGATGGGAAAGATCAAGCTCAGTGTCTGATGGTCACATTAAAATTTACCAAAAATCCAAACTGAAGCAAAGTTGAATACTTCCATATTGTAAATTAAAGGAAACTGACTCTGATTATTTTAAGTAACCACACTTGCAGAATCTAGTTTAGACATGTTGAAATAGCTAACTGGAAAACACGCTGTATGAGCCAAATCCATAATGACTATGGGCCAATATCTCATCCACATTCCAAATTGCAATTGCCTCCTTTCTCATGCACCATTTTGAGCTGATTAATGGGTCGCTCCCTACCCAGGAGCAACAGACTGAGATTCACAGCACATTCTGATTTGCTCTGTAATATGGGTCCAGGGATGTGCAGGAACAATAAGGAAGGCAGTAGGAATGCACAATACGGTGTGAGACAGTACAGTGTGATCAGTACTGAGAGTAAGATAGTTAGAAAGATCAATGCTGAGAGTGAGACAGTACAGAGTGATCAGTGCTGAGAGTGAGACAGTACGGAGTGATCAGTGCTGACACTGAGACAGTACAGAGTGATCAGTGCTGAGAGTAAGACAGTTAGAAAGATCAACGCTGACAGTGAGACAATACTGAGTGATCAGTGCTGAGAGTGAGACAGTACGGAGTGATCAGTGCTGACACTGAGACAGTACAGAGTGATCAGTGCTGAGAGTGAGACAGTACCGACTGATCAGTGCTGAGAGTGAGACAGTACAGAGGGATGAGTGCAGAGAGTGAGACAGTACAGAGTGATCAGTGCTGAGAGTGAGGCAGTACAGAGTGATCAGTGCTGAGAGTGAGACAGTACAAAATGATCAATGCTGAGAGTGAGACATTACAGAGTGAACAGTGCTGAGAGTGAGACAGTAAAGAGTGATCACTGCTGACAGTCAGACAGTACAGAGTGATCAGTGCTGACAGTGAGACAGTACAGAGTGATCAGTGCTGACAGTGAGACAGTACAGAGTGATCAGTGCTGAGAGTGCGACAGTACAGACTGATCAACGCTGAGAGGGAGACAGTAGAGAGTGATCAATGCTGAGAGTGAGACAGTACAAACTGATCAATGCTGAGAGTGAGACAGTACAGAGTGATCAATGCTGAGAGTGAGACAGTACAGAGGGATCAGTGCTGAGAGTGAGACAGTACAGAGTGATCAGTGCTGACAGTGAGACAGTACAGAGTGATGAGTGCTGACAGTGAGACAGTACAGACTGATCAGTGCTGAGAATGAGACAGTACAGTGATCAGTACTGACAGTGAGACAGGACAGATTGATCAGGTCTGAGAGTGAGACAGTGCAGAGTGATGAGTGCTGAAAGTGAGACAGTATAGAGCGATCAGTGCTGAGAGAGAGACAGGACAGAGTGATCAGTGCTGAGAGTTAGACAGTACAGGGTGATGAGTGCTGACAGTGAGACAGTACAGACTGATCAGTGCTGAGAATGAGACAGTACAGTGATCAGTACTGACAGTGAGACAGGACAGATTGATCAGGTCTGAGAGTGAGACAGTACAGAGTGATGAGTGCTGAAAGTGAGACAGTATAGAGCGATCAGTGCTGAGAGTGAGACAGTACAGACTGATCAGTATTGAGAGTGAGTCAGTACAGAGTGATCAGTGCTGAGAGTGAGACAGTACAGAGTGATCGGTGCTGAGAGTTTGACAGTACAGGGTGATCAGTGCATAGAGTGAGACAGTACAGAGTGATCAGTGCTGAGAATGAGACAGTACAGACTGATCAATGCTGAGTGTGAGACAGTACAGAGTGATCAGTGCTGACAGTGAGACAGTACGGAGTGATCAGTACTGAGAGTGAGACAGTACAGAGTGATCAGTGCTGAGAATGAGACAGTGCAGAGTGATCAGTGCTGACACTGAGACAGTACAAGGTGATCCGTGCTGAGAATGAGACAGGACAGAGTGATCAGTGCTGAGATTGAGACAGTACAGACTGATCAGTGCTAAGAGAGTGAGACAGTGCAGAGTGATCAGTGCTAAGAGAATGAGACAGTACAGAGTGATCAGTGCTGAGAGTGAGGCAGTACAAATTGATCAGTGCTGAGAGTGAGACAGTACGGAGTGAACAGTGCTGAGAGTGAGACAGTACAGAGTGATCAGTGCAGACAGTGAGACCGGACAGAGTGATCAGTGCTGATAGCGAGACAGTGCAGAGTGATCAGTGCTGAAAGTGAGACAGTACAGACTGATCAGTGCTGACAGTGAGACAGTACAGACTGATCAGTGCTGACAGTGAGACAGGACAGAGTGATCAGTGCTGAGAGTGAGACAGTACAGAGAGATCAGTGCTGAAAGTGAGACAGTACAGACTGATCAGTGCTGAGAGTGAGACAGTACAGAGTGATCAGTACTGAGATAGAGAAAGTACAGACTGATCAGTGCTGAGAGTGAGACAGTACAGAGTGATCAGTGCTGACAGTCAGACAGTACAGAGTGATCAGTGCTGAGAGTGAGACAGTACAGAGTGATCAGTGCTGACAGTGAGACAGTACAGAGTGATCAGTGCTGACAGTCAGACAGTACAGAGTGATCAGTGCTGACAGTCAGACAGTACAGACTGATCAGTGCTAAGAGAGTGAGACAGTACAGAGTGATCAGTGCTAAGAGAATGAGACAGTACAGAGTGATCAGTGCTGAGAGTGAGGCAGTACAGATTGATCAGTGCTGAGAGTGAGACAGTACGGAGTGATCAGTGCTGAGAGTGAGACAGTACAGAGTGATCAGTACTGAGATAGAGAAAGTACAGACTGATCAGTGCTGAGAGTGAGACAGTACAGAGTGATCACTGCAGACAGTGAGACAGGACAGAGTGATCAGTGCTGAGAGCGAGACAGTGCAGAGTGATCAGTGCTGAAAGTGAGACAGTACAGACTGATCAGTGCTGACAGTGAGACAGGACAGAGTGATCAGTGCTGAGAGTGAGACAGTACAGAGAGATCAGTGCTGAAAGTGAGACAGTACAGACTGATCAGTGCTGAGAGTGAGACAGTACAGAGTGATCAGTGCTGAGAGTGAGACAGTACAGACTGATCAGTGCTGAGAGTGAGTCAGTACAGAGTGATCAGTGCTGAGAGTGAGACAGTACAGAGTGATCGGTGCTGAGAGTTTGACAGTACAGGGTGATCAGTGCATAGAGTGAGACAGTACAGAGTGATCAGTGCTGAGAATGAGACAGTACAGACTGATCAATGCTGAGTGTGAGACAGTACAGAGTGATCAGTGCTGACAGTGAGACAGTACGGAGTGATCAGTACTGAGAGTGAGACAGTACAGAGTGATCAGTGCTGAGAATGAGACAGTGCAGAGTGATCAGTGCTGACACTGAGACAGTACAAGGTGATCCGTGCTGAGAATGAGACAGGACAGAGTGATCAGTGCTGAGATTGAGACAGTACAGACTGATCAGTGCTAAGAGAGTGAGACAGTGCAGAGTGATCAGTGCTAAGAGAATGAGACAGTACAGAGTGATCAGTGCTGAGAGTGAGGCAGTACAGATTGATCAGTGCTGAGAGTGAGACAGTACGGAGTGAACAGTGCTGAGAGTGAGACAGTACAGAGTGATCAGTGCAGACAGTGAGACAGGACAGAGTGATCAGTGCTGATAGCGAGACAGTGCAGAGTGATCAGTGCTGAAAGTGAGACAGTACAGACTGATCAGTGCTGACAGTGAGACAGTACAGACTGATCAGTGCTGACAGTGAGACAGGACAGAGTGATCAGTGCTGAGAGTGAGACAGTACAGAGAGATCAGTGCTGAAAGTGAGACAGTACAGACTGATCAGTGCTGAGAGTGAGACAGTACAGAGTGATCAGTACTGAGATAGAGAAAGTACAGACTGATCAGTGCTGAGAGTGAGACAGTACAGAGTGATCAGTGCTGACAGTCAGACAGTACAGAGTGATCAGTGCTGAGAGTGAGACAGTACAGAGTGATCAGTGCTGACAGTGAGACAGTACAGAGTGATCAGTGCTGACAGTCAGACAGTACAGAGTGATCAGTGCTGACAGTCAGACAGTACAGACTGATCAGTGCTAAGAGAGTGAGACAGTACAGAGTGATCAGTGCTAAGAGAATGAGACAGTACAGAGTGATCAGTGCTGAGAGTGAGGCAGTACAGATTGATCAGTGCTGAGAGTGAGACAGTACGGAGTGATCAGTGCTGAGAGTGAGACAGTACAGAGTGATCAGTACTGAGATAGAGAAAGTACAGACTGATCAGTGCTGAGAGTGAGACAGTACAGAGTGATCACTGCAGACAGTGAGACAGGACAGAGTGATCAGTGCTGAGAGCGAGACAGTGCAGAGTGATCAGTGCTGAAAGTGAGACAGTACAGACTGATCAGTGCTGAGAGTGAGACAGTACAGAGTGATCAGTGCTGAGAGTGAGACAGTACAGACTGATCAGTGCTGAGAGTGAGACAGTACAGACTTATCAGTGCTGAGATTGCGACAGTACAGAGTGATCAGAGCTGAGAGTGAGACAGTACAGAGTGATCAGTGGTGAGAGTGAGACAGTACAGACTGATGAATGCTGAGATTGAGACAGTACAGAGTGATCAGTGCTGAGAGTGAGACAGTATAGAGTGATCAGTGCTGACAGTGAGACAGTATAGAGTGATCAGTACTGAGAGTTTGACAGTACAGAGTGATCAGTGCTGACAGTCAGACAGTACAGAGTGATCAGTGCTGAGAGTGAGACAGTACAGACTGATCAGTGCTGTGAGTGAGACAGTACAGACTGATCAACGCTGAGATTGAGACAGTACAGAGTGATCAGTGCTGACAGTGAGACAGTACAGAGTGATCAGTCCTGAGAGTGAGACAGTAAAGAGTGATCACTGCTGACAGTCAGACAGTACAGAGTGATCAGTGCTGACAGTGAGACAGTACAGAGTGATCAGTCCTGAGAGTGAGACAGTAAAGAGTGATCACTGCTGACAGTCAGACAGTACAGAGTGATCAGTGCTGACAGTGAGACAGTACAGAGTGATCAGTCCTGAGAGTGAGACAGTCCGGACTGACCGATACTGAGTGAAACAGTCCAGAGCTAACATGTCAGGCTGAAATCCAAGTGGAGATGGGAAAGATCAAGCCTCAGTGTCTGACGTTCACATTGAAATTTACCAAAAATCCAAACTGAAGCAAAGTTGAATACTTCCATATTGTAAATTAAAGGAAACTGACTTTGATTATTTAAAATAAGCAAACTTGCAGAATCTAGTTTAGACATGTTGAAATAGCTGACTTGAAAACACGCTGTACGAGCCAAATCCATGATGACTATGGGCCAATAATTATTCATGTCCTGGACTTGCACTGATTTAGGTTAAAACAGTCAAACTTTCCAAACAACCTCCATGCGCGTTGCGGCTTTAGAAAAGAAAGGCGTTTCCAGACAGTAGTGTGTCCACTCAGATAAATTCCTATATTTGGGAATATTGCAGTGCCTGGAGAGCCATGAGAAATATTCAGCGTATCCAGTGTCCCTGACTGTCCTCAAGTTACCGATTCTGAACCTGGTGCAGCATTTCTTGCTGAGGGTTGCTTGCTATTTGCAGCTTGGCGTTGGATGTGAACGTCCCTTGTCTCACGTCCCGAGGCACTCGAGTTCCTTCCTGCCTGAGTCTCCGAGTGCGGCCTGACCGTAGGACGCTGGTTAAATCAATGTTTTGCAAACAGGTAGCAGATGTACACCAACTCAAAACCCAGAACTGGATTGTGACAGCGGCACAATCAGACTGTGTAATCGGAACCATTTACCAGTCTGTAAAATCCTGACCTGAATCATTTTGTTCACAGTTTTGTGCACATTGTTCGCTCGTTATTGACATTTCATTTGCTCGTCTGCGTATTTTACCTTCAGTTAAGTTTCTTTCCGTTGCAAGATCAAATTAAAGCAAAATGTGTCCTTCTGCAGCATTGTATTTTGTGTGTTTGCATTTAATATGTCAAGTACAAGATTGTTTTCATCGAAACAACTTGATCCAAACCCATGCACGCAGGGGACAAGCCTCAAATCATGTGCTGTCAAACTTGGTTCCAGCACTGAGTGTGACCCGGTTCTACCCTCATTAAACTGCAGTTGTTTCATCCAAGCCAGTACAACACTGCATCCAAACGTGCCGAAAGAAGAGGATCCTCGCTCCCTGAGTCCAAGTGCAACCGGCAACCACATGCCAGTTGGATCTCCAGTTCAGTTCTGTTTCCAATGCAGCAATCACACTCTCCACCCACTTCGAAGCCGGGTCAGTGATACCAGCGGCCCCACTGATAAACTTGTCATCTGAGTCCGATACTACCATCTGACTGCCCCAGTCTCCTTTCGGTGTTAAGGGGTCGGTTAAGGCTGGATGCGTCGGACAGCCACCGAGCTGATCGAGTCACCCGCTTGGGGACATGACTCATCCAGAAACCGAGCAGTTTGCTCCGAGGCCATTACTTGGGAGAGTTTGGGCGCGCAGCTACTCACAAGCAGCTCAGCTCTGCGTTTAAGGGCCAGCTTCACATGCAAAACGAGGTTTTTTCCCTCTCCCTCCCTTTACATCTACATTTTCTATCTCCCCTATATTCAGTGTAGCAATCCTTCAAATTACAACCTTAGAGCCATGGCAAAATTGTACACTTTTAAAATAGGTATTCTTTGTGGGCAGCGGGCGTGTGGCTAACAATTGCTGCCCATCCCTTGAACTAAAATAAAACAAATAATTACGGATGCTACAAATCCGAAACAAAAACAATTTGCTGGAGAAATTCAGCAGGTCTGGCAGCATCCGTGGTGAAAAAAAAAGCACAGAGTTAATGTTTCGAGTCCAGTGACCCTTTTTCAGTTTGCCCTCGAACTGAATGGCTTGCTCGGCCTTTTCAAAATCAACTACTTTAGCTTAAAGTCACACGTCGGCCAAACCAGGTAAGGATGACAAATTTCCTTCTCTAAAGGCATGAGTGAACCAGGTAGGTTTTTATAAGTGATAATGGGAACTGCAGATGCTGGAGAATCCAAGATAATAAAGTGTGAAGCTGGATGAACACAGCAGGCCCAGCAGCATCTCAGGAGCACAAAAGCTGACGTTTCGTTTTCATAGCCAACATTAAGTTCCAGCCTAATAATTTAAAGTAAATTCAATCAATTGCCAGGTTGGGATTTGAACTCATACTGAACTGGCAGAAACAACAACAGAGTGGGGGGGGGGGGGGGGGGGTTCCGTGTAGCATCACCATAAAATGTTCTTCTACAGGAAGATGTTTCACATTATTTCTTATAATCAGTGGAAACTGAACAAAAGGGGGGCTGACTAAATCACAGCCAAGGTTGGAGACAGCTTGGGTTTCTACTGAGCCTTTGACATGATAAAACAGCTAAAGGCATTTCACAGAAGACACACAAATTTGACATCATTTCTAGGGAGTGGGGGCGAGGGGTCATTACAGAGGCTCCTTCCAAAGTAAACAGTGGTAAATGCCATATAGCAGTTCCAAAGTAGAGTCATATTGGAATCAAAACATTCACTCTGTTTCTGTCTCCACAGATGAAGCCAGAAGTATTGACTTTTACTGGCGTTTTCTTTTTTTTATTTCAGACCTCCTCCACTGGCAGTATTTTACCTTTATTCCAGTAACCGATGCCATTCTGTCAGTCCATCCATCACAAGCCAACAGCCAACATCTTAATAATACATTTCTATAATTTCTTTCACATGGGAAGCACACCAAGGTGCAAAATCAGAACAGGATGTGATACTGAGATAATAAAATGTGAGGCTGGATGAACACAGCAGGCCAAGCAGCATCTCAGGAGCACAAAAGCTGACGTTTCGGGCCTAGACCCTTCATCAGAGAGGGTCTCTGATGAAGGGTCTAGGCCCGAAACGTCAGCTTTTGTGCTCCTGAGATGCTGCTTGGCCTGCTGTGTTCATCCAGCCTCACATTTTATTATCTTGGAATTCTCCAGCATCTGCAGTTCCCATTATCTCAGGATGTGATACTGTGCAGCTTCAGAAGAGTTAGGAGAGGCAATTAAGTTTTGTTGAAATGACAGGTTTTGAAAAGCAGATCCTTAAAGCTGGAGAAAGCAGCAGGAGACCAGACAGGTTTAGAGAAAGAGTTGCTGTGAAAGGAGGCTGCTGAAGGCTTTAAAAAATATTCTTTCATGGGAGGTGGATGTCACTGGTAGGATCAGCATTTACTACTCATCTTAATTGTCCTTGAACTGAATGGCCTATTAAGATCATATCAGAGGGCAGTTAGTTAGCCACATTGCTGACAGTCTAGAGTCACATGTAGATCAGGTCAGGCAAGGATGGCAGATTTCCTTGTGAGGGGACATTAGTGAATCACATGGCTGTTTGTGACAGTCAATGATAGCTTCATGGTCACTATTACTGAGACTAGATTTCAGTTCTAGATTTATTTAATTATATTTAAAAGCCACTAGGTACCATAGTAGGATTTAAACCTGTGTCTGTAGAACATTAGCCTGGGACTCTGAATTAATAATCCAGTGATATTTCCATTATACTGGCATTTCCCTGTGCTGCCTACACCCCACTGCTGATGCACAAGGGTCAGCTCAGCTGGGAAAAAAATGCATCATTCACAATGACCATCCGCGTGGTTTCTCTTTCCCCTGCTTTAAAGTGCATTGATGTCCCTCCGTTGACATTTCTCCCCAGACACTGTCCAATCACTTGGGTCAGTTTTTGTTCGGGGGTGGGGTGGTGGGAGGAGGCGGTTGTTTGAAAAGGTCCACCTGCTTTTCTCCTCACTCACTCCTGTGCAGCAAGACGGTGATCCACATTACCTCAATTCTCAGCAATCCTTCTCTGTGAAAAGGAGAGGCACAAAGCTTCCAGCTTTACCCTATGGCATTGAAGTTCAACATAAACAGTGAATATAAACCATTTCTTTTGAATAACTAAGTTTAGCCTGATATGGATTGTTATTGGAGCATTTATTGTCACTCATGTTATAATAAACTCTACTCAACGTTGTGTGCCAATACTTGCTCACCCTTTAGAAGTAAATTTTAAATTGGCCAGTGGTACAGAGTTTGTAGTGTCACAGTTAACATGTACAATCAGTACATCTTTAACACTGTCACCATAATTTTATTTCCTAAATGTTTCACACTACCTTCATTTTAGAGGTTCAGTGCATTTTGTCCATGCCTTTTTTTTGCATATGTATATATCCTACACTGAATTCGCCAGCTTTGCTGACTGACACTTAACTCTGCAGTAACCACAAGGCTGTCAATATTTCACCTGCTCAGAGCGAACGAAACCACTCAGTCCCCCAAGTTTGCAATGTTCTACAATTCACTTCAAACCTAGTCTTTGGTAAATCTGGCACCATCTAATCACTGTCTCCTGACCTCTCACCTCTCCTGCTTTTTGCAGATGTGGTAATGCCCTGCACTGTGCGCCTTCATCTCATTTCTCAGTGGGAATATTTAAAATCCTGTGTAACAAGAATGCCAAGAACGAAAGCCAGGAAAAGACAAGCTGGTCTATGCAGGCTATCCCATACAGTTATGATGTTGCACACTACAAAACATACACTTTTCCCCGCCAACAATAATGCTCTGGAAATGCTGCAGAAATAGGGAAAGAAATAAGCCCATTGGGGGGAACATAGGAACACTCCTTGTTGGTGGTCTGACTTATTTTAGGTGATCACCCCAGCTCTCTTTAACATGGTCTATTTTTCAGAGCAGGAGTAGCTGCTCAATCTCTCATGTTCTTCAGCCATTGCAGACTTTCGGCCCTCAGAGTTAACACAAACCTCTGCTTGGTCCTATGAAGTCCGGCAGGAAGAAAAGCATCAAGAGACAAAAAGTCAGTTAGTGACTCCATTATTACCTCCTCACAATTCATAAAATCTAAAGGCTGCAGAGGTTAAAACCATTGTCAAAAAAGGGGGTGAAAGATGGAGGAGAATTGTTTTCACTCAGTGAGCTGTCCCAATCTTCAATGTTTTACTTGAAGACGGTGGTGAAAGTTACTTTAAGTGTTTTAAAATGGAGCTGAAGTTAGTTGCAAATGATTAACTTATGGTAATAGACAGAAAACAATGTGGTGGGGGTGAGTGCAAGAGCAGACCAAATGGCTACTGTCCAAGCAATAACTTTTGTTGGGATGACAGTTTCCTAGCTCCAAGTGTTTCAACTCATCCATTTTCTATCAAATGGAAAGGAAAGACTTCCTCACTCCTGATATCTAGAAATAATTGTCGACAAGACTGAGTTCACAAGGAATGAGGCAGGGACAGGTGCAAAGAAATCGCAGAGAACACTCAGGAGTTAAAGATCTCCAGTGGGCTTGGCTGAGGCCGACAGATCGTGGTACTAACAGAGTGGTTATCAAACAGTATTTCCTTGAGTCGAACATGGTGAAATCACCTTTTCCACGTGTTACGCACTCCAGGTATTACTGGCAGGGACAAACTTGCCTTGAAACTGGTTCGAGCAAGTCAGAAGGTGGGCAATAAAATCAGAGGCCAGCAGAGGGCCTCAGTCAGGTTTCGGAGGAAGAGAAATGTCTCGAAATGAGTCTCCGCAATGTGGTCGGTGAGGCCTCGGTAAAGCTGAGCTCCTTTCAGTTTTAACTTGAGTTATACAGGCCAGGCTTAGATATTGAACAATTCCGCTGTTTGTAACGCAAATTAATGCAAAAAAAACTTGACAAAATTTAAAACAAAGTTAAAAGACGGGAATTTTTAGAACAGACTTCTAAAATTATTGTTCTGGCAATTAAAGTAGTAAAAAAAGTGTATTTAAAAGCGGTAGAGAAAATGGTTCAAATAGTGAGCTGCTTTGAGAATGTTTAGTTATTGGTGTAAGAAAAAGCCGGGGAGACCGAAACCAGAATGGCATGTTCTAAGTAAACCGGTGAACCAGGACTAAGATACTGGTTAGTAATTCATAACTTTAAGAATCTAGTTTAAAAAAACTGAGTCTAAGGCGGCTTTTCCTGTTTAATTTTTTGTTTTTTTTCAAAAATAAAAACCGAGGCTTGAGTTAGTGACCAAAACGGTTAGAGATTCCTGATAAACGTGAATGATTTTTAATCCCAATTTTTAAAACTCTGCACACTTCTTTCAAGGTGCTCACGAATATAAAAGCGCGGGGGGGGGCGGTTTTACGTTCATCCAACCCGGTTGTTAAGGTAAAGCCTGGATTTTGTCACATCTTGTCACTCCCTCTTCCAGTAAAACCCTGCCGAAGTAGTTGGGGAGAGGGAGCGGGAGGCGCACATAGTGGGGAGAATGTATTCAGATTTACATGTGGCTTCTGAACTGCTCATTACAGTTTGGTGCGGGGGGGGGTGGTGGGGGGAACTGGGCCGAATTTAATCAGCATCCTCCAATTTGGGGTCGAGGTAGTAGGGTAGTCCGGGGAACGGGGTGGGGCTGCTTTTTTTTAAAAAAATAGCCAACGCGGAATCAGACCCTACTGAAGACCGAGTGAAACATTTAGGAAGCATTCTATGAATCAGAACAGCTCAGGGTCTCGGCCGGCATGCAGCACTTTAAAATAAAACTTCCCTCAAGAGGGATCCGGGTTAAAAAGGAACCAAATTGAACCCAGGATCAACGCTCCGTGTATCCCGGGATCGTCGGAAAGCAGTTAATCGGAAGAATTGGTGAATCAGAGAACGTAAAAATGAGCCAGAATTTTAACCTGCGGTATGTTTACAGAGGACAAGTCTCACTCCGACCTGGCGTTTTATCCCACTGACTAAATCTTCACCTTAATGTTTTACACGGAGAACTCGAGATTTCAAACATTTTTTAAAAATGCTTTGAAACGAAAAAAATTCCCCAGTAACACAACGTTCCGCGGAAAGCAACTGCAGTCAATTAAAAAGTAAAAGAAACGGGCTGGAAATTCAAATTGGCGGGAGCAAATTTCTAAATAAAAGTATTTAGCGGAGAAACTGACAGGGCTCCCGAGAAAGTGAAGCAGCTCACAGCCTGAATATTCACTGGGAGTCTCCTGCAGGACTCCAAAAGCGAACAGGAATCTCTAATATCTTCATGAACGACGGGATTTTGTGGTGGTGGCGTCAAGAACAGCGGATTCTTTTTGTTTGAAATGTACATTTCAACCGAGCTCAAAGTTTCGTGGGTGAAAAAAATTGTCTTCAAATTTGAAGCCTCGGCTACTTCAATATTCGGGGGGGGGGGGAGGAAGAGGTGGCAGTTTTGGTAATTTTCGTCTCACTCTAACAGAGAGGGGCAGATCTGAGTGGAGCCCAGGGGTTTCTGCCCAGAACCGCACCTCCCGGAAAGGGGAGGGGGCAGCTGGCGGGAGGGGCTGTGGGGGTAACCTCTAGCTGCTTAGTTTCTCCCCCCACGCCAACCTTCCCCCTTCAGGAGCCCAGATGCTTCGCATTAGATTCCTTTTCACCCCTCCGGGTTGCCCTGGGGCTGCCCCTGGAGAGGGTGGGGGGACCCTCGCCCTTCCCCCCCGCACCCCCCCCCCACTCACCTACCTCCAAGCCCCCAGGTCAGACTCGGTCCTCCCCGGTTTCGAACCGGGCTCTGCAGCCGCTTCTCCCACACAAATTGCACCCCCCCCATCCCCGGGGAGATCCGGACCCTCCGGGGGGCGGGGAGGCCGGCCCGGGGCGGCTCTCCTGTTGGGAAAGAGCCAGGGTCCGAGCGGAGAGATGTCTCGGCCTCCCGCCTCCGCCTCCCCCCACAACCCCTGTATGCCGGGGGCCTGGAGAACCCCGGGGGAAAGGGATCTCTCCGCCGCTCTCTGCACCAGCCTGGTCGCAACAATGACATTTCTTCCACTGTTAGTTACCTTTCAAACAGCAAACCAGTGCTGGGCTTTCCCCTACTAAAGAGGGAAGACTAACTCCTGGAGATGTAACTTGGTAGTTTGTACTGAAGAGGAAGGATACCGGGAGGCTGGGGACACACTGTTGTTCATCCAGGTTCAAACTCCAACCTCGGTGCAAGATTTTTCTAAAAAGATCGAAGGCGCTGGCTGGGAGCCTAGCTGGTGAATAGAGACTCGGGTGGGATGCGCTGACTATACCTGGGCAGATGTGGGGAGGGAGGGGAATGGTCGGCGGGACCAAAGCTCTCGGTTCAAGCAAAGATTTGAAGATGTAGAGCTGCTTGAACACAGGCAAGCTGATGTTTCCAGGCCCGAAACGTCAGCATTCCTGTTCCTCTGATGCTGCTTGGCCTGATGTATTCATCCAGCTCTACACCTTGTTGTCTCAGATTGTCCAGCATCTGCAGTTCCTACTATCTGTCAAGCAAAGATTTAACAGCTTTCCAGCGGTTTCCGTTTGTCCCATTGAGTTCAAGCGCGGCTCAGGTGCTGCTTTGAATGTCGGAATGGCAGAGCCCTGTGTCAGTCTGGCTGGCAGCATCTGGAGCAACCATTCACAAAAGAATACCTACCAGCACAAGCCGCCTGTGGCTCTTACGGAAACTATGGAACGCAATGTGAGGTAAAAAGGAAGAACTGGACATTTCAGGTGGGGATTCGGGGGGTGAGATGGATGGGAACTGAAGCTGAGATAGGTGGGGATTGGGGGGTGTGCGAATGGGGTAGGTGGGTATGGGAGAGTGAGATTGGTGGGTGAGAAAGGACAGAACAATAATAACGATACACGATAACCATAGACGGGGGCAACAGTATATACCTTATACTTGATGCCCTGCATTAACTAACCCGACTGTATCCAAACACCGCTACCATCCTGAAGAACAAGGGCTGCTGTACAGGTGGGAACGTCACCAGCGCAGATTCCCATTCAAGCTACTCACTATCATGACTTGGAAATATATCGCTGTTCCTTCAGTGTAGCTGGGTTAAAATCCTGGAACTTCCTCCCTAACACTATTCTGGGTGTATCTACACGGTAAGGACGACAGTACTTTCAGAAGGGATCTGAACAATGCCTGCTCCAAGGCAGCTGGGGGATAGACAAGAGATGCTGGCTCAGCCAGGTGTCCACATCTCACGAACGAATTAAATTTTTAACAAGCTCCCATTTTAATTTTTTAAAAGAAAAATTGTGAACTATCGTGTTTGTAAAACTGAAACGTGCCAGCAGCGGAGACTATAAATTATCTTGCACCATTCGGCATTCCAGAAGAAAGCTGCCCCACCTTCCCCAGGTAAGCAATAGAATGCTAGATGCAGAGTAAAGAGCCCTGCAAATTGTCCCATCATCAAATAAAATGGTCACTGGCGTGGCGATGTCTGTTTCCTACACTCGCCAACTGTGCGGGGAGCCTGTTAGTGTGTTGTAGGCCCACGTTCACCAGGATTGGATTGAGATGATGTAGGTTTCATTTGGTAAATTTGAAGCCAAATGTTAGAAGATCAATTGCCCCATCACTTCAATGTAATGGGATGTACTTTTACTGTTCGCTAAATAATGAGGAGCGTTCGACCAGTCAGAATGAATAGCGTACTTCGGTTACCTATTCTAAACATGACAAATGGCAAGGAATGACCGTAACACTGCATATTAAATGTTACCGTAAATGTGTAACATTAAATGTAACTAACAGCTTTTCTGTAAATTAAACTGGCAGACAGGAAGCTGCAAAACGCAGCAAGAGGATGCTTATGTAAAAGTTAATTAACTTATTCTATTTCCCGAAGATAATACTCTTGAGTACAAACTAGCTGTCGAGTTAAGACACTTATTTAACGGGAATTCAACTACGATTTTTGTCCGTTGTTGAAGGTACTGGCTTTGCAGTTGGCTGCTGTCTGAGCACTCGGTTAGTGCGTGCCCGGAGCTGCACCACGCGGGAGATGCTGTCTCACCGAGAACCGGGATTAGTCCCGGAGCCAGCCGGGTCTGGAATAACCGGGAGTGAGGAAGGAAGAGCCTTTCTCAGCTTCCCTGCCTGGGCAGCTCGCTCCAAAATCCGCCAGGCTGTTCACGCCGGGACACGAATTAGAATCGAGGCTGAAATCTGCCCTCCGGGTACCTTCGCTAGCTGGATCCTGATGGAGCCACAAACATTTAAGTCATTGCTCCCTGTGTTAGTTCCCCCCCCCCCTTTTTGCATATTCCATTACCTTCTGGCACACTTGTTTTTTCACAGCCCATCGACCTCCGCAGCGAGAAATGGCTCCGTTCAGCGTCCCGTACCCAGTCAGAATAAATATCTGCTTCCTTGTTTTTCCGCCTGCCTTTTAGACTGTGCTGTGGCTTCTTTGGAACTGCCCTACAGATGTGAGCGCCAAGTCTGTGACATGTGAGCAGAAAAAGGATTAAGAGTTCTTGGAGCTCATGTACGCAGATCGACAATTCGCTTCGAGGGTTTTTGGGGGGAGGTGGGGGAATCAGAAATGGCCACTAGAGGGTGAATCCTCACCGCAACAATGTGCAGGGAGCGGCCTGAGCACCGGCCCCGGGAAAGCGCTCGGAATTGGGTGGGTGGGGGGTCACATTAGGTTGGAAGATGCAGAGACGCTCGGTTTGTCGATCCCTGACACCCCGGCTGCTCTCTCACAGTGGGGTGGGTGGGGGGGGGGGGAAACGGGGAACTGAGAGGCCGAGAAAAACAAGAAGCCAGCAGCCAAACTGGGAACGTGAGACACTTTTACCTTGGAATCTTGTTTGCGGATGACCTGAACCAAACCCCTGAACGATCCCGTGGAGGTTAGCACATTGTCTATTCCAGAATGACTGTCAACATACTCGAAGACGGGCTCAGCAGTCTGACAGCGCGGTGTCACTGGAAAACAGTTAACATTCTGCTACACCCCATCTGGCCTTGATCCTTCAAACCCACTTAAAGTGGGTGGTGCTCCGAGTTACTCTGTGACCGCTGTAACAAGGCTGGAAGAGTCCTTGGTTTTTTTTCTTACCAATGCCTGACGTGATAAGGAGGGAGGGGAGTGCTAAAACACTAAGCACAATCTAACCGGATTTGTCAAAGGAAGGACGGATTATTACGGAGAGCGAGAGCTGCAAAGAGCGGAAACGCGCCCTGGAGGAAATGCAAGGTCCGGGAGCACTCCTGAGCTTCGCCGTTGGAATGAATACTCGAGCCGATCGCTTTGATAACAGCTCCCAGTCTAATCTTCGCCGCCGTTCTCATGTAGCTTCTGTCAACATGCCAGCTCCACAGTTAACAGCTTCAACAATTCTGAACTTGATCTTGAAGGAAGAATCGCTATTAAACAAGCAAGATAGTTTATTACATGTTCTCCTACAAAAAACTATAACCACACTAAGATTGTGAAATTTCTCCTTTTTAAATAAAGCTGTGTTTAACCAGAGGAGGTTTGTTACTGATAATATAAACAGTTTATATTCAGTCATCCACCAGAATCCCCACCACAAGTAAGGCAGGAGTTAGAAACAGAGCAAGGGCTTCCCGTACACTTCTCCCATCAAGGAACAGATAAAGCAGGAGTTCTGGAGAGTACAGCCTCCTCTAGCAGGAGTTAGAGCTTCTTCAAACTCAGGTATGTTGCCCTTGTGATGAACAGACTACCTGATGGTTGTTAAAAACTCTATGATACTATTTTGAAGAGAAGATGTTCTCTAATATGCCATCTATTCCTCAGTCAAAACAGATTAAATGGTCATTTAACAAAACAACCTGCCCTCACCTCCTATCTTTAACATAAGAAAAGGCCCTGTGATGTGTTCATAAACAGACCATATGCAAAACAAGCTGGCCTGGAAGTGAGAGCTCAGAAGAGGTGACCAATAGCTTAGTCAAATAAATAGCTTGATATTTTGACAGATGGAAATATGTCCCAGCTGAAAAGATTGTAATGACGACAGAAATCAGTGAATGCTTTGCTACAAAAGGCTTAGGGCAAGGATGAGGAGATATAGAGAAAAGAAATTCAAAGTGAATTAGGGAACTGGAGGAGATACAGAAGAACACTTGAGAAAGATGCATTAGTTCAGACAAGAAATTTAATTGTAATACAGAAGGAATACCTAGTGCAGCAAAGGAAGAACATTACAGTACATACAAAAGATTGCAGGTGGGACAGAATATCTGGATAAATTATAGATGATACCCTCTGAAGGGAATATTGGAGTAGTCAAGTCTTGAGTTGAGAAGGGGTCTCAGCAGTGGAATGGCTGAGATGGGTAGTGAGGGTGAATATAAGCAATCTTGGTGATGAATAAGTGCTAAAATCTAAAATTCACGCCTGGGTTGAATGGGACACATTACGAATGGTCTGGTTCAGCCTGAGAGAATGGCACTGACGGCAGACACTAAAGAAGCTTCTAACATTGAGCTCGAGTAAGTTATTCAGTTAGTGCGAGGCCATAGTGATAAGTAAAGGATCGAGAGATGTGATGAATACCATCAATATGTGCATGAAAACTAAACCGATGCTTGCAAATGAATCTACTGGAGGACAAAACACAGATAAAGAGATGGCCAGGGACAATCCTTGAGTGTTTTGAGCAGTGACAAGGCAGCAAGGACCCACAGACAGTAATAAGTTTTTTTTGACCACGTGACAAAATGAATACTGCGCCTGAAATACTGACATTTGAGAAACTTGGTAAAGTGCCACATATGAATGTTAAGTCTAATCCATTAAATATTTTATATAACAGATTATACACCAGTTGAAAACAGATAGCACAGTCAAAAAGTATATTTAAACATTGGACAAGGGCAGACTCAGGCTACACATTCTCCCCGTGTCTGCATAGGTTTCCTCCGGGTGCTCTGATTTCCTCCCACAGTCCAAAGATGTGCAGGCTAGATGGATCAACCATGCTAAATTGCCTGCAGTGTTCAGGGGTGTGTGGGTTATAGGGGGATGCTCCAAGGGGCAGTGTGGACTTGTTGGGCCGAGGGGCCTGTTTCCACACTGTAGGGAATCTAATCTAAATTGTAATCCAATACCATTCACAATAATAGGTTCCCCATTTACAACAAAAGACAAGTTACTGGACCAGTGTTCATGGAGCTCTAAGAAAGCCCTCAGAAGAGAAATTAAGAACATAAGAAATAGGAGCAGGCATAGGCCATTTGGCCCTTCAAAGATCAAAGCTGATCTGATTATCAACACCGTTTTTTACTGGCTGTCTCTCATGTAACTCCATCAAGAAATCTCTCCACCTAATCCCTGAATATATATAACGACCCAGCCTCCAATAATCTTTGTGAAAAATAATTCCAAATACCAACATTGAAGAAATTACTCCTTATTTTGATCATAAATGGAAGACCTATTATTTTTATTTAAAAATTATGCCAAAGAGCGAGGGTATGTTCAGAAAATATTTCACGTCAGTGCTAGTTTACCCAGAAGTTGGAATAAAAATGTCAATAATCCCCAGATGCTACATTGAATCATATATCAAGACTTTGGGTATTGCGAAGTGATTATTTTTAGTTCTCTTCTGTATATATTTTGCTATATTAAAATTACTGGCCAACATCTAGAAGAATTTGTCATCCTCTCACGTAGCGGATGTTGTCAGGCCCCTATAGCTGCCTTACGTTTGAAAAGGCATAGATAAGGAGGTAGGTTAGTGGCAAAGTTGTTCTGAAAACAAACACCAGTACTAGTTCAGGAGCTGGGAGATTCTGAAAGGCACAAGTTAAATACATATTTATAGCTTTACACCAGTACAGATGGTACCATATGCCTTCAAGTCATTGTGACTAGGTAATAATATTGATTCCTTTCTTTAATGATGATGACACAAATGTTGGTTTTGCCATTCATGCAGAAATCTCCAAACAACATTTATTTGTTGCTGAATATGGAAATGTGATGAGTTCCCAATTTTCACATGCTTAAAATAAAATACCAATTACTGAAGTACTTCTGTTAGTGGTTTTAAGAATCAAATACTTCCAATTGATCATTAAAAATCAAGAATCTTAAGTATTACTTTTGAATGAGATGCTAGGTCTGTCAGGAATCAGTTATGTGAATATTGTATTTACAATCTGTTTATAAGATCTGAAATTTCAATTATCATGGGATTAATCGGAAGATGCAGGTGGGACCCGAACCTGGGTCTCATGGCTCAAAAGGACATTACCACTGTGTTACAAGAGCCCACATACAGTGCTAATCTAGGATCTGAGCCATTGTCCAACATTAATGAGCGCTTAAGGGGTACTAACCATTTATTTCTCAAATACTTCTGAATCTTTGAAGAGTTGCATAAATGTCTACGTTTAACTCTTTAAATTCACATTCAAAATGTGTTATAGCTTTCTTTAAATTGTGAGGGATGGGTTGACCCGATTAGGAATGTACCAGTAGATGGATTAACATATAAATTAAGACAGAACCAAAACAAATGATTTCAGTCCTAATTCTAAGCAACCATTGATTTTGTCGCTAATTTTGCTCCCATCTTGAATTTCCATGGGTACATTTTCTATCGGTGACAATTGCCATTTGGTATTTCACTTTAAAAGTCATTATTGAAATTGTGATCCCAGATTAATCCCCAGTAATGTGCCGATTGCCAACAGATTAACTCAAAAAGCTCAATTTTTTTCTCTTCTTTACCCAACTGTCATACCTATATTACTGAGAACAGCTGAGTCAATGCAAATGATTGAAATCTGGGAGCCTTCAGTAGATCTGATAATTACTCTTGGCAATTTGTTTAGTTTATCAAAAGGTATATTGATTGTGAGCTCTGTGATAATTACCAATATAGTAAACCTAACCAGCAGGGGATTTTCTGTGATGTGGCACTTCCAGGTTGACCCTTAAGTTGGCCCATATTTCCAGTTAACTCAATACGATTGCTCCAAGAAGCACAAAACTCTCCTGTAAGGCATCTCTAAACAAAGCAGAGATTCTGGAAAACAGAAAAATCTGAAACATTGATAATAGATAGCTGTGTATTAGGTATGATGTAAAATTTACTCAGATGGGGAGAACATACCCCGAAAATAATCTTACCCCTTTCTGCTTCAAATTTCTCCCTTTCCACCAGTCTCTCCTTTAAGTGCAGAGCATCCCCTTTTGCAGCTACACAATATCAACTACAAGATCAATCGCAGGATCAAGCAATCTTTGGACAACTTAATTTAAGCTTATGTCATCCAGGGTTTATTTTAGTAGTGTTAACCAGCAAATCATGCCTTTAATACATAGGTAATTTACTGACTGTGGAATCCACATGCATGAGGACAGGACACTCAGCAAGAATTATTTGAAAAAATACAGTCAACATCTGACTTATTATTGAGGTGACTATATAATTTCCCTGTAGTAAATCTGCAGTAAACCTTTGCATTTTTGCTCTCTAGTGAAAAGCATTAATTGAGCTGATTACCTACTAGCCTGGACTGCATTTAACATCAATATATTATCACACCATAATTTATTGTCAGCTACATAGTGATTCTAGATTCCAGAGATTGTACAGAGGGAACATTCCTAACCAGGAGCACAGCTTATAGATTGACTATAAACACAGGAGTGATTTAAAATGCCCTCTGGGGGCGGGGGAAGGCTTTTGTGGAGTAGAGCTGCGTCTTGTACTGCTCCTGCTTCACAAGAAACCAAGAGCTAGCCTTTCTTTTAATGACTCCAGCTGTGGGCATGTGCCCCTTCACTCAGCTCCTGTGTTACAAATAAAAGGAAAGATTTCGTTAGAAAGACAAATGCGAATCTTTCAATAAAAACCCATCAGGTTTAAATGAGTGTATGATAATTCAATCGACTATTTCCAGAATTCCACCTCACTTGATCATGCCAGCACTGACCATATTTTACACGACTTTCCACGAGTCCATCTGTTAGTCCTTAGTTCTAAACCCTCTCTTCCCATACACAAACGGATCAAGCTGCACACAATAAATCGGAGTCGTTAGCTCTTTTTATTAATGACAATTTTAATGTACAACCTTGAGAAGTCAAATTAAATACAGCACAGCGATAAGAATTTCTATTACTTGCACACAAGGAGAATTGATCCACAAAAGCATGGCACTGTACATTAAGTACTGAGGCTGACAAAATCATCCTAAGGAGATTGGTTCTGCAAAAAAAAGTAATTTCAATAATTAGCAGAGAGTTTCATTTGACAGCATTAAGGAAGTGACAATATTTTATTACAAGAGCAACACAGAAATTACATTAACAGTGCTCTTCACCAAAAATAAAACTAGTATGTTTAAATAGCAGAAAAGCGACACTAAACAGGGACATTCACATGAGGCAATCAGCACAGAGTGGAGAAGTCAATGGTGAGAGGTGGAGGGAAGCAAGGAGTGAAGGTGGAGTGGGAGGAATGGGGCGAATTGAGAGGGGTATGAAAGAAAGGAAACGCAGATTAGAGGAAGACCTTCAGAGGCACAAAGCCTCTGGGCAGGGTATTAGTGATGGCAAGGAAAAGAATTTGGAGAATGAATTCCATAATGGAATGGATTTACACCTTTATGACTATCAATTTTGTTTGTCTCTACAGTGGCAAGTTGCCAGGAACAAGTCGGCTTCATTTGGAAAAATTCATCATGTATAAAGCAGAAACAGAGAGACTCAGGGAAGGTTCTCTTATAAGTATCTCAGTTTGAGGGGAAGGTTCTCTTATAAGTATCTCAGTTTGAGAGGAATTTAGGTACTGTCTCCTAGCTGCATGTTATTCCCAGGTGAATCTCGACCATTCATGCCTGATTTAAATCAAAATACATTCATATCATATACACCATACAAGCTCAGATTTAGCTCAAATATCATATTCATACACAAAACTTCCTTTCCTACTGTGAACACAGTCATAAAGCATGGAAACAGACCCTTTGGTCCAACTTGGCCTGCCAACAAGACATCCCATTCTGACCTTGGCCCATTTGCCAGCATTTGGCCAATATCCCTCTAAACCCTTCCTATTCATATACCTATCCAGATGTCTTTTAAATGTTGTAATCACACTTGCCTCCACGACTTTATCTGGCAGCTCATTCCATACACGCACCACCCTCGAGTGAAAAAGCCACCCCTCAGACCCTTTTCAAATCTTTCTCCTCTCAACTTAAACCTATGCGCTCTAGTTTTTGTCTCCTCCACTCTAGGGAAAAAAAGACCTTGGCTATTCACCCTATTCATGTCCCTTATGATTTTATAAACCTCTGTAAGGTCACCTCTCAGCTTCTGAAGCTCCAGGGGAAAGAGAGCCCCAGCCTATTCAGTTCCTCCCTAAAACTCAAACCCTCCAGTTCAGGCCACATTATTAAGTCTTTTCTGCACCCATCCAAGTTTAACAACATCCTTCCTAAAGGGGGACAATCAAAATTGAATGCAGTGTTCTAAAAATGACCTCACAAATGTCCTGTACAGCCGCAACATGTCCCAATTCCTATACTCAATGTTCTGACCAATGAAGGCAAGTATAACAAATGCCTTTTCCATCATCCTGTCTACCTGTGACTCCACTTTTACAGGTCATATGGACTGAAAGCAGATCAATTTCAGTATTTTTAGTTCACTCTAAATTTAGTGGTTTACAATCAAGCAAAATAAAATGTCATGCTAAATTTATAGTTTATCAAGTAGAGTTGTATTACCCTCCCTGTCCGTAAAACTCCTCAGTTTCAAGAGGCTTCACTGCCCTTTCCCAACCCAAAGGGGTTGTGTATCATACTGTTGACCAAATTATTTACTACAGAGGGCATCACAGTCAAGTCTAATGTAGTCCTCACGCAATACTGTAGTTTGAAACAGAAGATCATAAATGACATCCAACATCTAGTCACCCTTGCAAAATTACAGTTTACTATAAACCCCAGTATTCTCAACTCTGGATAAAAATACACATGATCCAAATGTTGCACTTTAAAATGCAAACCACATTCATTAATATTGTACAATGTGGTTGGTTCTTAACTGCCATCTGAGCAATTAGGGATAGGCAATAAATGCTGGCCTGGCCAGCAATGCCCACATCCTGTGAATGAATTAAAAAAATGACTTGCAAAAAAAAAAATTCAACTGTTCAAGCTTTTAAAAAGTCATGAACAGGCATTGAAAGAGCTCATCATTTAAAAATGGAACCAACCTCACTTAAATCAAGTAGCAAAAAAAGTTAACACATATTAGAAAAACTTGTAAAAATAATATTACTTCAAATTTGCTGAGTTTCTCAAGAAACAACTCTGGTATTGCACTACAGTATTTTCTTTAAAATTGAATTACCATGTTCTATACCGATATAACAGGGAAAGCTCATTGATAAAGGGTGTAGGTTGCAAAGAGTACGTGTTAACAACAGGTAAGAGTGGGTAGGTTTGCTTCAACACCCTTCATAGCTAAATGTATTTTTCCTGTTGAACAATGAGATCAGGAAAATACAGTCACAGTATAGTGTAGATGTCTTACTGCTACAGTTTAAGACTAGAGAGGAGCTTCCTCCCGTAAATATTGTGCAAAGCTGAAATACACAGGAAACAGAGGAAACATGTGTTCAGGAAGAAACTATCTATCTATACTGCAAGGATCGTCCTTGAGCAGAAAGAGAACAGCTACTCAATGTCCATGAAGACACTCCAATGTAATGATCTCATTACAAGCAATGGAAAATAGACTTGGGAGTGTGGGTTACCTTTCTCCCAATTTGGAGCTGAAGCAGAGATGTGGTGGACGAGATGGTCAGAGTCCCTTTGACCAAAATTTCAGCTTGCATACAGACAACAGCGCAGACTCCCCTTGCAGAAACCCAATAGAAGTTTAAAGACAGGACCATTGAGAGATTGGCTAATTCTTCTGGTAGCGTCTGCCCTGTGACATTGATTACAAACTCCAAAACTTAAAATACAGTACCTGTACTCACTTTGACAAATTTTCCATGCATAAGATATGGAGATTGCAAATCATTCTGGCAGTTAGCATAGGCCATTCCTATACCCATTCCTGCACCAAAACTAATAGGCCAAACACGCCCTACACAGAAAAAAAAATTAGATTAGACTGAAATTCCATAATTGGTATTTTTGTTTAACAGAGGAGGTGGCTACTTAGCCCATTCAGTCTACACTGGTTATTTTGAAAAGTTAAGCAGTTCATCTCACAACCTGACTCTTTCCCCACAACCCTGACATTATTTCCTTCAAATAATTATTAGCTAGTGAACTTGTATCTAGCACTTTATAAGGCAGTGCATTTCAAATCTATTTACTTTCTTTTTGTTCTGAAGATACAAACGCATATGTGGGTACAGTTCCATTGTCACAGATTGCCTCAAATGACTATTCTTCAATTGCATTTAGGCCATAATAGTCTACACCCGATTCAAACACAGAGAGGGAACAGTGTGGGGGTTTGGGGAGAGTAGAGAAACAATAAACCCTAAAATAACATTTGCATTTCCCAAATATAACTTGCTAGTTGTGCTCAGTAGGTATAACCGCTTAGTTGCATTGACACATCCATCACTACCCTGACAGCAATGAACTCACACAGACCAAACATTGTACTCAGGTTGCATGTCTGTTTAGCATAGTGGAAGTTAATGGAGTTATTGGAGGAGCAAAGCTGTCAATTATTTTCATGAACGTGGCAAATCAGTTTTGCTTTTTTCTGGGTTGGAGTTACCTATTAAGAAGCATACAACAGCAGCCTAGGAGTGGCTCAAATCTCCTGTCTTTATCTTTCCAAACTTTGCTCAGTTATGATACTCAAATTGTTTATTGATTCATACACGCATTTGATAAACAGTACACAATAATACTTACGTTTAAAAACAACAACAGAAAATACAATTCCTAAGCCAAGGCCAACACCTGCAAAGTAAAAACAGAAATCTTCAAAAACTTGAAATTTAACCATCAAAAGCCACAAGCACATCAGTCCTGAAACAATTTAGATAACTGGCATTGTAGCATCTAACATTTCTGTATGTCACAGGTTGAAGAGTCACATGTCTCTTTTGTGCGTGTTTTTCATAACCTAGCAACAACCCAATCCATACTGCACTAGTCTTATAAACCTCTCCTCTCACTGGCCTCAAAAATCATCAGGGTGGGGGAGGAGGAGGTATTAAGCAAGTTTTGGCTTTTCATCATGAAAGAGAATCTTCCTTGGGGGCAACTAACACAATTATAACTTGGAGTCAAGTTATGGTGTTCAACAAATTGCAGGAACTACTGCAGGCGAAAAAACTTCCGCCTGCACAACTGTGAATTTCAGCTTGTCTGGTACTATTAGTCTTTACAGATTGATTGTATAAAGAAACAGACAGGTACCTACTAACTCAAACTAGTAAAATGAACACACTTCAACTGGGTGCTAATTAGTTCCACGTCAGAGACTTTAAGACCAGACCTCCTCACTCCAAAAAAAATTTACAGTTTCTTTATTTTTTTTTACACTGAAAGCTCACTGATGGCTTCATGAGCTTATATGGGATATAGCTGAGACTTACAAACAAGGAGATCTCTGATTCAAGCCTTGATCTAGGCTGAATTGGTCAATTTAGGGCAATAACACCAAAGAGAAAGAAACTAAGGGGCAGGCTTTCCACTCTCAACAGAATGATATGTACCAGATAAGCATGGGAAAGAGTTAAAATGATCTGAGGGATAACTTTTTCATACAGCGTAGTGTGTGCATGACACAAGCTACCAGAGGAAGTGGAGGAGGTCATTACAATTACTACATTTAAAAAGGCACCTGGATGGGTATATGGATAAGAAGGGTTTAAAAGGATATGGGCCAAGATCAGACAGATGTCTGGTCGGTGTGAGCAAATTGGACTGAAGGGTCTGTTTCAGTGCTCTATGTCTCTATGCTTCTATGTGTGAATACCAACTGATGACCCAGACAGAGTTGTGAAGTCACATGAATGACTTATATTTTGCCGAGGTACTGTACTTTGGCAAAAAGCTGGTGCTGCCAGTAGGAAGTCTGGAGAAATGTTGGCAAGTAGAAGAGGGGAAAAAAAAATCAATACTTCACATTGGTGGATGGGGCAAGAAGTGAGGAAACAAGTTTCTAAACAAATCGGTTACTATCATAAGGAATATTGTGACGTTTTAAGGAATTTAAGGACTACTTAGATGAGCACTTGAAATGCTGCAGCACACAAGGACAAGTGTTGGAAAATTAGATTAGAATAGATGGAAGTCGGATGACCAGTATCAACACAATGGGGTCAAAGAGGCTATTTTCATGCTGTAAAAACTGGAAACTAAACTGCACATACAACCGCAATCCTACATCAGACCGTCACCAAACAGTGCCATTTGAAGACATTTTTTTAAGCATTTTTTGAATACAAAATAGCAGTAGAATGTTAGATCTTGATTTGGGAGCGGCATTCTGCTACGTGCTGATTATACTACACTTGACATCATAGTCGACTGCGATAAAAACGGTTATAGATCTTGAAGTATGCTAGGACGTTGCGTGCGCGTGTGTGAGAGAGACAGTGCGAGAGATTTGAAACCACTATGATGGATAAAATAAACTTACATTTGGAAAGGCATAAAGTTAATCAAGAACAGCCAACATGGATTTGATTATTTATCTAATTTGTTTGAATCATTTGACATGATAGCAGTGAAAGATCATCAAGGTAGTTTAGTGCATATTTAGCCTTTCAGAAGGTATTGGACAAAATATAGCCTAGAAAAGGTTACTGAAGACAGCAGCTTGTGGAATTAAAACCAAATTAGCAATGCAGACACAATATTTAATTAGTGATGTAAAGAAGGGCGTGGCGATGGGTTGCAATTTTTCAAACTGGAAGATGGTTCTTAGTGGTGTTACCCAAGGACTACTTTTAGATCCTTTTTTGTATTTTATACAAAAATGATCACAATTTGGGAGCAGGAAGCAGCATTATGCAATGTGCAGTGATACAAAACACAGCAAAATAGTAGTCTGTGATAAGAATGGTCATAGATTTCAAAGTAACAGACAGGGTAGTGAAATGTGTACAAGCTTAACAGATGGAGCTCATCTTACAGAACTGAGAGGCAGCAGTGTGACATATGTTAATATCACTAGATCAGCAATTTAGAACTTCAGACCAATATTCTGGGAACAGGGGTTCAAATCCACCATAGCAGATAACATCCAAATCCAATATATTCAGTAAAAACCTGTAATAAAAACTAGCCAAATGGCAATCATGTAATCACTGTCGATTGTGATGAAACCCCAACTTGTTCACTAATGTCCTTAAGGAAGGAATTCTGCCATCTTGACTTCGTCTGACCCACTTGGTCTAACTCCTGACCCACAACATGTTGACTCTTAAATGTCTTCTTGGGCAACTGGAGATGGGCAATAAATGCTGGTCTAGTCAATGGTAACCATAGTCCATAAGCAAAAGAAAGGTATTTCTGTGGAATAAAAACAGCATTATTTTCAAAACAATACTTGATCTTGGTGTCAAAATACACAATTTTTAAAAGGAAACAAAGCAAGGTGATAATGTAGTTAAAACGCATGTTGGTTGGTAAGATTTATAAATAGAAGAATGAAATTTAAAAACAATGAGAGAAATGGAAATTTAAAAACTCCAAATTAGTACTCTGTAGTTCTACGTACCATACCTCAGGAAAGATGTAAAGTACATGCAGATTGCAAAGAAGGTAGTATCATGATAAAATGAAAGGTTTTGATAGTACATACAGATTAAAAAAAAAACAAACATTCTCTCTGATGTGTGGTTCAATTACTAGAGGTCACAGAACCATTATTATTGACAAGATGGGGAAACCAGAAGAATTTTTCCCAAATCAGTGGTGCAGAATCTGAAATGCGCTACCTGAAAAAGTATTAGAACTGGATTTCATAAATAAGAGGAGTGGGGCAGCTACCAGAGGAGAGGAAACTTGCACGGTTAGACAGAAAACAGCATAGTGCAAGTAAATATGCTTGAGCTTTCAAAAAGCCAACAAGGGCACGATGGGCCAAATAGCTTCCTGTACTGCAAGTTTCTATGGCTATAAGTATTTAATTTCATTCTAAGCTTCATTCACAGCTTTAAACTTAATCTGCAGCAAAATCGCAGTTACAAACAAGCCAATTTAATCCTCTACTGAAAATTTTGACCATTAGATCAGTGAGAATTTGAGAACTTGTTTTGTTCCAAGCATTTTTGAACCTCAAAGCCCAAGACAATTAACAATTTCCGAAAATACCATGCACAGAAATTATACCTAACTAGTACAAGTTAACCATCAACAAGAATGTACAAAATAGGGAATGATTTTGACCTTTCACCTTCATCTCTGCTGCACACCACCTGTCTCCCAGACAGAGATGCATTAAGGTCTTTTTCTGTTGCCCTTAACCCTAGGGCTGGGGCCCATGAGAAGGGACTTTACAAAGAGGTCAAGTCTGCATTTTGGAACACATCTTTTGTCTTTTTAAGAAAAAAAGACCTCTGCTGGAAACTGACTTTCATTCAACTATTTAAACTGCATAATGAAATTTGTGACCTTTACAAAACTGAGCTTTGTATAAGGAATGTTTTAATAAGGAGAAAAACAGGCATGTAGTCGGTCAATGCTGCAGTTGGATAATTTATGTAGTGCTCACATTTCGATTGCAAAGCCATTTATATGTAGAAGTGTTGATCATATAGAACTGCACTTCAGTGTGTTGAACTTCAAAACTAGCTGCAAGAATTGGGCTTTAACTTTAGTGTAAATAGTCCATTAAAGCATGAATGCAGTCCTAAATAAATGAAACATAGTAGACTGAAAGATTGGAAGATACGACAAAACATTAAGGGCCTTAATATTGAAGCTGAATTAAAAACAAATTGTGTGTCAGTGCTATCCAGGTGACTTGCAACCACATCCATTAGCTCTGAACTGTTTTATTCTAATTCCCACATAAGATTACACCTTGAGTGGAGTGCCTGAGGAGATGGATTTGATGCCTTTGCACGAAAACAGTGGTCCCAATCTGAACCTCCATAATACATGCAACACAGGTAAAGGGCCAGTAAGATAAGAAAAAAAGAACTTCAAACTAATCACCAAGAACTAAGGTTGAAACATTTCTGAGGCTAGCCTTAAGTGTACAGAAAATATACATAATTAAATATCAAATATTTGGACTGCAGTCTTGAGTGGCACTTGGAATCTTAATTTCTGGTTCTAAAACAACCAATGAACCAAACTCCATCCCTAGCTACAAAATGATAATTCTTTGGTTCTTCTGGTAGCAGATGTACATGGCATGCAATCAGCTGAAGGCACTGTTAACTATACTGAGCAATAAATGGTCAATTTGATTGAAAAAGTAAAACCTTCAAAAGACGTTGCTTACAACAGAGCTGAAATTGCACATAAAATGGTGTCAAAAATCTACTCAATTATAAATGGACATTCATTTACAGTATAATCATGCCTTTCGTTATCTCAGGTTGTCCAAAAACACTTTACAGCCAAAGTAATTACCAAGTCTGGCCACAACTGTAAGGAGAAGGCTGGTTAGCTCAATTGGCTGGATGGTCTGTTTGCAAAGCAACACTAACTGCGGCTTCAATTCCCGCACCGGAGTTGGAGGACATTACCTCCAGGGGATACCATTATACATTCTTACCCATCTGAAAAACAACTGTTCAAAGACATTATTTGCTTTATGCCCTTCAGTGGACAAATGTTTTCCTTGCAGCTAGAGTCTCTTTAATCCTACAGGCATCAACTCTAACAAGTCTATTTTGTTGTATTTTCATTGAATGCTTTTTGCAAGTTCATTTAAACTTCACTTGTACAGCCCCAAACAATACTTTCCATTACTTCATCAGGATCTGTAGAAGTAACCTACCTCAGAAAATGCTTCAGGGCAAAGAGAATATAATTCTCCCACCAATTTTAATACTTTATTTCCGTAATATCAGTTAACAAAGTGGCAAACTAGAACTAGAGCTTTCAGTTAAATTAGACCACCACCCAAGTCACCAGCAACAGACACTTGAAAAGGGAAATCAAAATGTAGGTATCAGAGAAAGGTTCACGTAAATAAGACGTGTAAATCAAAAAGCAGCTTTTGGGGAGTCAGAAAATTGCCCTAAACTGTTGATCATGGAATTTTTGCAATTCTCTCCTTAATCACAAGTCTTTGCAACCCACAAATGACTTCAATTTACTCCATAGGTCACATCCATGATTGTTGTTTTATCTGTAGGCATCCAGCAAACAGATTTTTGGGTTCTAATGGTGCATTGGTAGAACTAGTTCTGGACCGGTAGACCCGGGTTCAAGTCCTACCTGCTCTAGAGGTGTGAAATAACATCTCTGAACAGGTTGTTTAGAAAATACCCATACTTCTCTTTTGAACCAAGATTCGGCAAGAACATCATGCATTTCAAAGCAAAGCAATGTAAGTCATGTAGAGATGTCTATTAGGTCAACTGCAGCACTTGAAAAGAAAACTGTAATTGATCATTACAAGACTACTTTCAGAGGAATTTCTTTTTTGATGACGACTAAATTCAATCGGAAACAATTTTAAACCGCTTCTGCTCCAGCTCAAATTTGCAAACGGTGCAAAAGGAATGAGCATCATGATCTGCTAAAGAGTAGTTAAAAATTGATTAAGATTTTCTCATTTTAGGGTGCAGGTATTTTTACAATCTGTAGCATTCAGCAGCAGTGCAGAAAGACTCACAAGTTGGATGAAAAATTGCATTCCCTTCTCTCTATAAAATCGAAACCAATAGTTTTACTTCTGGGAACCTCCACTTCAGGAGAATTATCTTAAAACTGCCAGAAGATTGCAGAAGTATGAGGAAAGCATGGAAAAATTAGCTTCAATATTCACCTTGAGTGTGAAAAAAAAATGTACAAGAGGATCAGGCAGAAAGTGAATTCATTACCATCTTTAAGATTTATAGCTGTACCAGGTTTCAATTTTTACATACTCAATTTCCATTTCATGGCAACATATTGGCTAACATACTTCTCACAGAAACAAAATACTATTAATTATGTCACTGTCCTTTCGATGATTTTACCGTGATGTTGCTGCCAAGCAGTGATACAAAGCTTAAACTGGCATTAAAATAGGATTGTGTTTTGTTTAGAATTCTAACAGCATTTTGTATCATGTCTCTCTCAAAAGTAATACCTACAAGAAAAGTAACACAAAATTTAAACTACCAAACATTTTGATCTCAAACAGTTCCCCAATATCTGTGGCCACATCCAGTTTGAAAATAAGATCTAAACTTTCAAAAATCCAAATCAATGTTTTCCAATTTGACACTTTGCTAAATAAAATTCAAGAACATCCAAAGATGCAAATACAAAAGCATGAAATAAACTTTGAAGACAAGCAGCATTGAATGACTGAAGTAGAGACTCTAATTGTAATTTTATGGTCACATAGCTAGTTAAATAGGGTTGATCTAGCAATCCTAAGGATACTATTGTCTTGGCATACCATGGGATAAATGGTGGGTGAAAGCTAATTAAAATCTCAGGGCAAATTCAACATCAAGTGCATTATCCAAAATATCATTGTCTCACAGACCGTCAAGACACCGAGGAAGGTAAGCAAAGTTTATTTCACTAAAGTCATTTAACTTCATAATGGGGAAGCCTAGACTTCTCAAATACCATAAACAAAATGAAATAAAAAAGGCATTTTGAGATGACTAACTGAATCAAAAATGAATAAACTCCCGTAGTAGTTCACATTCTGTACTTTAATTCATGATTCACAAATCAAAAGTACACACTTTAAATGACTGAACAAAGTCCCTCTAGAACAGCTACGTTCAAATTTTTCATCCCGTTAAATTGCATTTCTGTGGAATTATATAATCAAGCACAACGTGAAACACATGTACGTTAAAAAGTTAGTAAGCATTGTCTATTTTGCTCTGAGGGCCCACAACCAGTAGAAATTCAATTGTAGATGACTGAAGCTAATCCCATAACTTCTTAAATAAATCCTAGTTGCTTTTCCTTTGCGGGGTGACAGAGAAAGAGAGAGAGCAAGAGAAAGAAAGGGGAGGGGGTGGGAAAAGAAATATCTAGTATATGAAAACAAAGAAAAGGTCACAAGAATCACCAAGATCATGATGCTTCATGTATCAAAGGTTAGTTAGGCCCACACTACTTTATTATCAATTCAGAATTGGGGACAATTGGGTGTTTTGTTCTTAGAAGAAATGAAAACTATAAATGGAGGTGGGCAAGGAGATATCCTGACATAAGTAGCTGCCACGGTCATTGGCCAAGACAGTTCAGACAGGTGATTGGAGGCTAGCAATTGATGCTGTGCCAAAAAAAAGGTACATCAACATAGTTAAGTGGGAAGTGAGAGAGATGACGATGATGATAATCCAGCAGAACGAGCCATCAGCTTCTTGGCTCTCCCCTCCATCAGCTCAAGGGAACAGCAGTGATTGCGAAACATCAGGGACAAACACTTCAAAACTTTTAACATTTTTGCCGATTCCTCAATCTTATAGAATGGCTTTGGGATCAGGAAAGTATTCTCATCGGACATGGGTGCATATTTCCTTTGTTTAATTAAGGAATGTACTATTATCTAAACAGCTTCTTAAATTCAATAACCAATCTGAAAATTGCTTACAGATGGTCAATTGCCTATATCAGGTAACTGTGATCAAGAACTCCCAAAAGTCTAACAGATACAAAAACTGTATTGAAAGAGTTATTGAGAGAGATCTAACAGACAGTGTGAATCCACAGCTCAAAAGAAATCAATGTGCATTTATACAGGACCTTTTGCCTAATAAAAAAAGAGGCATTACAGGAGCACCAAACAAAAATTGATGGTTTAAGACAGATTGCAATGGAGCAGTCTAATGCAGGAAAGAGTGAAGAGGCGTCATAAACAGACGAAAATCCGATTAATTAAAAGCTTAACCAGGGAGGTGGGAGGGGAGTGTAAGGTGGAGAACAAAAGACTAAGGCAGATAATGGAGATTTGTGCAAGAGAAAAGATAGATAACAGAGTAAGGGGCTACAGCTACAGCTGAATAAGGAAGAACAGCACGGAACAAAGCAAAAAAATGAACAGCCAGAGAACAAGCAAAGGAGGGGCACCTGAGAAGAGCAGAAATAAATAACTATGCAGTGAATAGAAAGATATAGAATTAACCTATAGGATGAGACAGTAGCCACTGAGAAATCACAGGATACAAAAGGTGAAAGATGGCAATAGGAATAAGGATCAGGAATAAAGGGAAGACAGAGCATGAGCAAACATGTGAAAGAGTTATGACTTCTACAATGTATTACTTTGTTCATGCATTTAACAGTCATTGACCTAGGAGTCTTCTGGAAACACAAGCAATTGCGTTAAATAGAGCACGAAGTTTCGACCACTGAGTCAGAGGGCTGATGAGAGTATTAACCCCAATAAACCTTCATTCCTTTATGACACATTTTTGAAGTAACTGAGCAGATGGATTGAATTCAATTTCAAGTGCTACGGTCCAAATTTCCAAATATAAACCCCAAGTACAGGTAAAAATTGCAGTCTCAGAAAAGTGCATGAAATAACACTACAGCTACTAAGTCAAGAAGGAAATTTGTTTCAATCATGAAATAATCAGTAAAATGTTTGAGATGAGCAGTCTATTATTCACCTCTCAATTAATTTATGCTGCTCTTAATGCATTTTTAAAATCACATAACTAATCCTATTTCTTTCTTTCCTTAAGATTAGCTTTGAGAGAATGGCAGACTCAATACTAGCCAAAAGTTCCAGTCTACCTCCTTATAAATGGGGATTCTGATTTCTGAACTTTCCCTGCAATCTACCGATTTATCTAAAATTGACCAAAATGGCTTGAGTTATCAGTCTGCCTTTTTACTCAGCCCTTCAAATCGAGGATATAAACTGAACAGGCTGACCATTATGATATCTCAATACCACAGATAGTGTGCAGCTCAAATAGTTCAGCCCATCTTGTACAATACTTCTGAAGCCCAAATCTAATAATCTGGCTGTCATGGAAACTTTTGACCCACTTCACTACACTAAATTGCTAGATTACTCTTGGGATCTAAACTGTTTTTATAATTTGATACTGATTGATGGAAACAAGTATCACATTAAATTAAGTAGTACATGAGCAATTAGCCTGGCCAATAGCCTTAAATATAGAAGTAGTTTCATACTGAAACAGAAGTCTTAGTGTTCTCCAAAACATTAATATTCCGTTGAATGTTCCCACAATATCTGTATTATTTATGAAGTGCACTAATGGTAGTTTGTTCTGTAGATCGGATTCTATTGGGACTAGCTGGAGGATGCCAAAACTCAATTGAAGTGTGACCTTTATAACCCTTCAGTAAAAGGTGGGCTTCATTATTCATTTCCAAGCTGAATTTGAGCTTACTACTTCAGACCAACCTTGCGCTTTATCAAGTTGTTTTAATGTCAATGAGTGCTCCGACTTGGGATTTTAAACAGTGACGAGCACAACCCCAAAGACAAATTTATTTTCTACACATTTGAGGCCTGAATCTCTCAACTACTGTGAAACAGACAGAGTTTCATTGGTCTATTTAAAGACAAGAAAACAATTTCTCTGAATAGAAAGGCTAATGGTTTAATAAGGGTAATCATGCTAAAATCAATCCAGCAGTCCTTCTATGTTCATATAGAGAGAGTGCATTGTCATGCTACATCTGCCTTTGTGTAGCAATTTGAAATGGTAATTTAGCTAATGGAGTTTTAGTAACTGAAAACAGATGGTCTTATTTCCATATTTATTTGTGCTTTTGTGATTTGTAAATACCATCTGTATAAAATTGAGAAGTGCAATGACCTATATAGAGTATGAGATTACACAAACATTGCTGACTAGCTTAAGACAAAATGTCCTTTCTTCCCTTGGTTTCCACAAAATTTTCCCCAACTGATCGGTCTTCATACCCAAACTAGCACTGCCTTTTTAATTGGACAGAGACCACGAACTTGCTGGCATGGCTGCCCTCTTCCAGGGAGATGTCACAGTTCATGCATTCAACATTATTCAGATGAGATAGTCAAAATTACATCCATTCCCAATTCATGACATGCAGAAAGCTACAGCACCAATTCTAAGATTTCTTTTCCTGTCAGTTTTGCAGCAGAATCAAGCAGTTCAATGGCTATTGGCTATTATTAAACAGGAAAGGATTGACTAGAATTTAGAAACACTTCACTTAAAAATAAAAGTTTACATTTCGAAGCAATATAATTGGCTGAATTTAAAATATTAATGTGGAACATTTCGGAAAATGGTTTTCCTAATAAATCAGTTAGACAGATTAATGAGTTGACACTCAATGAACAGGTTGGAAGTCGCTCTGTGTCGTAAAATGAACTAACATTTTGTCTCAGAGAATATGGAAAAATTGCACATTTATGTATAACCTAAAATGAACTATGAGATACAGACCATTTGGCCCAGTGAAACTCTCCACAATTTAATAGGACTATGTTTGTTTTGGATTTCAATTCCACGCTTTCATTTATACCTCAATAACTTTTAATTCTCTTGGATAACAGAAAGCTATATGCATCAGTCTTCACAATATTCAGTGATGCCACTTATATTGCTGAGGCAGAATTCCAAAGTTGCACAACTATAAAACAAAATTCTCAACTCAGTCCTGAAAGGGTGTCCTCTAATTTTAAAGAGGTGCCCTTTAGTTCTGGACACACCCACAAGATGAAACATCCTTTTCTTTCTTGATGGAATATGGGCTCAGCAGGCTGGGTAAACATTTATTGTTGACCACTAATTGCTAAGGGAACAGTTAAGCATCAACCACATTGCTGCAGGTCTGCAGTCACATGTAGGCCAAATCTCATATGGATGGCAGGGTACTTACCCTAAAGGACATTAGTGAACCAGACAGGTTTTTACAACAGTCAACAGCAGCTACAGCATTAAGCAAATTCAAATTTCATCATCTGCCATGGTAGGTTTAACCCATGCCCACAGAACATTAGCCAGAGGTTCTAGATTACTAATCCAGGTGATATTTCCACTATACCTCTGTTTCCTCTATATCCACTTTGTGAAGGCCATTCAGGATTGATCGATCAAGTAGTCCCTCATTCTTCTAAAGTCAATTGAGAACAGCCTAGCCTGCCCAACCAACCAATCCTCATGAGACAACTCACTCATTCCAGGTATCAGTTCAGTAAGTCTCTTCTACACCACATCAAATACACTATTACCTATTAATCTCCTATTCTCACTCTCCATAGGACCTACTCTCACCTTAAGTCTTTTTCTTTTTAAACAGCTACAGAAACTCTTCCTACATATTTTTACTTCCTCTCATATTCCAATTTCATCTCTTAATTTAGCATAAAAATATCAAAGAATGATTAATATCTTATATAATTCTTCACATTGCATTTGGTGTGCACTGCTTTTTGCGCAGTTACAAGTTAGTTTCTAATCAACCTGTTCAAAGTGCTTTACTCATGTATCACAGTGATGCCATCAGAACAAACAACAAAGCTATTCAGCAACTAAGGTCAAAATTGTGAACACAATTCTATCACTGTGAAGCCATTATGAACAAAGATTATTGTGACCACGTCAACTGAAAACTCCTAAGCAGTAAAGTGTAATAATAAATTTCATTCTTTCATAACGAGCTGTGTATGGAGACATATTTTGCTCTGACTTGGAATTACTACGTCTGAGCAATTTGGATGATAATGTAATACATTTTGCTTGTAATAATTTAAAAGAAACGTATGGTTTTTCCCAAAGGTACAGTTATTGATACAAACAGAGCGTTTTAACTGAATCAATGTACTCAATAAAAACCAGAAGATCCCAAGCTTGACATCTAGTTTGTGCGGATAATTAATATCAAAGGCATTAAGGAAGTTAGGCTATAATTGGTCTTGGGTGACCATATGATATAGGAGCAGCATTAAGCCATTTGGCCCATCAAGTTTGTTCCTTCATTAGATTATGGCTGATTTGTTTCTCAATCCCACTCTCTCGCCTTCTCCCCGTAATCTTTGATGCCCTTACTAATACAAACCCCTATCTATCTCTACCTTAAATACACTCAATGACCTGGCCTCCAATGAAAGAAGAATCACCAAGAATTCCTACTTCCACTTACTGAGCAATCACCCATTTGCCTATTGGGCAAAGACAGAATTAAGTTTATTCATGGTAACTCATCCAAAGACTACTTGGGCTTGGCTCACACATGAAAAATTATTATATGGAGATAGCATCAGAGGATCGCTAGCACCTCATGAATACCCCAGCATGAATCAACATCTTCAGGAGAGATCAAAAGTGGGAAAATTCATTTTTTAAAAATTCTAATGCTGTGTTGCAACATCACCTCCCAATAGCCACATGACCTAGAAACCAGTTTCCAAATCTGATTGTTATGTTTGGTGTAAAACACATTGACAAACATAATTAACTGAAGTTCCATTTCTAAATGCCATCCAATAAAGTTTGAAAGTAAACCAACAAGTTAACATAGCATTAATGCCAGCATTATAACTTTCAGAAATGAGTAGCAGCGTCTACGGATGCATAATATTTTGGTTACAGCTTTGCTCTCAATGATACCCAACACCCTGTTATTTAGCTCATGATTTTAAAAATGAAAAAGCTGTCCTTACTTCCCTTCATAGTTTAAGATTACTGTTTTCTATAAATATTTAATAACTTTTGTTGGCAAATCAAAGCATTGCATCAAAGCAGATTCACGCCAAGTAAGAAAATCCTACTGAGCATAGTATATTCAGTAGCTGTTGCTGACTGTCAAAGCCACGATAGCAACTTCTCTCCTACATTCCTGAAGGTGGATCACTGCAGAAGCTATTCTGCACTCAACTTCCACTTTTTAAGCCAAGAGGTCATTTACCCATGTGCGAGCCAAATAAATACTGGCAAGCTATCCGAAGATTGAGATTTTACGCAATCCAATTTCAAGCCTAAAGTCCACACAACTATATATTCTAATACACACAAACACAGATATCAGGAACCAATATATTCTGTAGCTTAAAGTCACTGAAATCAATAGTAGTCCCTGATTAAGATCAATCAACTACCTCAAAGGCCTAGGAGCCTATGCAGAAATTGCAAACGTATTAAAATCAGGAGAAGTAGGCCACTTAGTCTCTTGAGCTCATTCTGCCTTTGGATTTCTCCACATTCCCACTTACTTGTGGTAAGCTTTCACTCTCTTGCTTACACTGTTTTAAAAATATGCAAGGACTCTTGCAAGGAGTTCAAAAATCTCAAGATGCCTTGTAAGAATAAAATATCATCACCATCTTAGATGAGTAATACCTTAATTTGTAACATTGATCTGGTTCTGTGTTCTTCTGAAAGAGGAAACATCCTTTCCACATGTAGTATGTCAAGATACCTTGAGATGTTACATGTTTCAATTAAGTTACCTGTTGCTCTTTAAACTGCAGAAGGCTGTTCAACCGTTCCTCATAAGAAAACTTGCCTTTTCCAGACATTAGTTTAATAAAATTTCTTTCAACTGCTTCCAGTACATGCACATCCTTCCTTACATAAGGTAACTGATACTGTACACACTACTCCATGTGTGGCGACACACCAATGCCCTGTATAACTGAAGCATAACATCCCTACTTTTGTATTTAATTCTCTACACAACGAATGCTGACATTCTGGTAGCTTTTCTAATTACTTGCTGTATCTTCATACTGACCTTTTTCAATTCGTGCACAGTACATCCAGATCATCTGCTTCTCCGCAACCTCTTACCATTTCGCCTCCTTAGGTACTTTTCACAACATATTTTCCCACCTGTGTTGGAAAGAGAAAGTTTCTCCTGCTTTCTATTCTAAAGTTCTTGCATTAAATGTTAAATCCAGATCATTTCATTCCTGACCCTTTGATCACCAGAAAGTTTATTTACACTGCTCCATCACTATGAATTTGAACACCACTGTCAAATTACCCTTTAATATCTTCAGCTTTAATGAAATGAGCCACAATTTTCCAAGTCTTTATTCTAGGATGTAACTATGTTAATGTGCACTGTGAATCTCAACTGCCTCAGCATCCTTGGCGTAAAACTCCAAACTGCACACTGATACTAAGGCTTTATATTATTCACCATGACATATTCTCGACTGATAGCCAAAATTCCTACTATTGTGTTAAATCCTTAGTCTACATACATAATCTGCAACGTAAATCTCACTTACCCAACATCCCTCAGGCAAAGCTGAGAAATGCATACGATTAGAGCTTTTATGAAGGTTTTATATCAGTCCCCATTACCCACTGGTGTATTCTCCAGATTGTCAAAATTCTCTCTATGCTAAATTTACTTGGATCCTCTCTACCATATCACCAAGCTTTTTGTCCAAAGTGTAATCATTCACTTAACTGAATCAGATTACTGACATCGAATTCCATCCACCGCTCGTTTTCCCCATTTCACTCTCAAGATCCACTTTGTTTCCTGTAATTTTCAAAATGATTTGCAATGCCTCTTTTTAAGTATCTCTGAAAATCTGAACGGCACACTCTCTAATCCCAAATCCACATCACTGACGAAAAATAAACTCTAACTAGAATCTCATGGGACACCACTATTTATTTCCAAATATTGAGAAAGCAGCTTTAATCATAGTTCTGTTTCCAATTTTCCAACAGTTCTAATCCAATTAGCTGCCTTCCCACTACAGCCATAGATTTGTACAGCCTGGAAACAGACCCTTCAGTCCAACTTGTCCATGGTAACCAGATATCCTAAATTAATCTAATCGCATTTGGCCCATATCCCTCCAAACCCTTCCCATTCATGTACCTGTTCAGATGCCTTTTAAAATGTTGCAATTGTACCAGCCTCTACCACTTGCTCTCAGTTCGTTCCAAACATGCAACATCCTCTGTGAAAAAGTTGCCCCTTGGGTCTCTTATAAATTTTTCAACTCTTACCTTAAACCTCTCAAGTTTTGGGGTCCCCTACCCTAGGAAAAAGATCCTATTTACCCTATCCATGTCCCTCATGATTTATAAACTTCTAAGATCACTCCTCAGCTTCCAACTTGCCAGGAAAATGGCCCCAGCCTGTTCAGCCTCTCTCTATTCTTAAACTCTCCAACACCAACAACATTCTTTTAAACCTTTCCTGAAACCTTAACATCTTTCCTTAGCAGAGAGACCAGAATTGAACACAGTATTCCAAAAGTGGCCTAACCAAATTCCTGTATATCAACATGACATCCCTACTCCTATACGCAATGCACTGACCAAGCATTCCAGTTCCATTGCCATTAATCTCTTCCAACAGTTTCATGTTTGCTATCCTCCTGAAAGTCTACATACGGAATAGCACAAATCTGCTTACGATATGCAACAGTCCTCAATCACCATCTTATAGAATTTCATCCAATGTGTCATACAAAATCTTCCCATCTAATTACTTTTTCTTCATCTACATACAGGTTTGGTACTACACAGGGTAGTGTGTCTACTCAAAGCATGGCTTCATTATCTTTCTAAGGTCAGGGTGTGGGATCTGAGTCAGTTTCTGTTAGCAGCTGTTCTCACCAGGTCAGATTTTCAAACCCCATTCCATAATTCCAGCACGTAATATATAACCTCTGTGTCAGAAGGTCCAGGTTAAAGTCAACCCTGCTCCAAAGCTGTATCATAACATGTCCAAACACATTCATTTGAATAGTTATCATCTATTAACACATTTCAGAGTACAGCTATAAGACCATAAAACACAGGAATAGAAGTATGCCATTCAGCCTATTGACACTGTGCCACTAGTCAATGTTTGTGAAAGACTGCTTTTAGATATGAATGGGTATTGAAAGGCATCCATATAAATGCAAAATATTGACACCTTCCCAAACTTAGCAAAGAATAGAGCAAGTACTAGTAGGGATAACCACTGATAATGAAGTTTGCAGTTATTTCATCTACAGAACACCAGTCATCAGATCCAATTCCCATCTGGCTGCATTCCACTCTTCATTAAAAAGCATCTAGCAAAGCAAAGATTTCACAGATGCTGAAATATGAAAACATGATCCATTTTCTACACAGCTTCAGCTAGTTTTCTCTTACTGTTGTCTTTTTGGTATGTTTCATGGAGGATATTAAAGCATTTACAACCTGGGTTTTGCAAGGGTTGTAAAATCCTTTATCTAAACTGTGATACATGGATAACAAGCTGATCTAAAAAGGTCCATGTCCTGTGACAGATAATTATCAATTGCACAAGTGGTTAGTTTTATTCCCTGTGCAATGCCACAGATCAACTAGTTTTTTCCCCCCCCAATAGATTTGTCATTATAGCAAAATCATGTACAATATTCACTCCAACAATCATTCAGCAATTTGTAGAGCTACAAATATTGCATTTCCACAACAACTTAGCATTATTTAAGAACTCTGCAGAACAGAAAACATAGCTACTTACATAAAACCATAAGTGTTCTAACCAACAGTTATCCAATTAACAAGATAAGAAAGATTGTGCTATTTAAAAATTGGTTGATGTGTTTGCAGAGATATTCACACCAATAATAATGCAAAAAGTAATTTATTTATTCACAGTGGGAGTCAGTGGTTAGTCCATTAGTTACTGCCCATTCTTAATAATCCTCAAGAAGGCAGTGATGACCATCATCTTCAACCATTCCATCAGGGGTAGGTACACTCACAGGGCTGTTAGAAAGGAAGTTGCAGGATTTTGACCTGTGACAATGAACAAATGTTAACATACTTCAAAAGCAGGATGACGTCTGACTTGTCAGTGTGGTGCTCCCACACACTGGCTGCTTGCATTTTTCTTTGGTGTGGAAAGTGTCATCTAAGGATCCTTGATGAGTTGCTGCAGTGCATCTTGTAGGTGCTGTACACATGGCCACTACTGAGGGAGTGAATACTTAGGACAGTGGATGAGGTACCAATCAAACAGGCTCCTCTGTCTGAAATGGTGTTAAGCTTTGAACGTTGCTGGAGTCACATTCATGCAGGCAAATACAGTGCTCTTCATCATAAAACTATAAAGTACTTTAGGATACCCTGAAATTAAAGTGGTTGATACAATTGTAATAACTTGCATTTAAATAGCACTTTCTGTACCACGTTTTGCCGTATGCGAGTGTAATCAAACAGAGATTACGGCAGATTTATATTTGACCTTTCAAAACAAGGAGCCCTAAAGCACTTTACAGCCAGAGTACTTTAAGTGTCATTATTAGAAATGTAGGAAAATGACAGCCAATTTCCATATAGAAGATTCCACAAACAATAAGGTGGTAAGAACCAGACAACTGTTTTTGTGCTGTGATTATGCAATAACCATTGGCTATGATAACTGGGATAACTCCCAAGTTCTTCAAAGGCAGGGCCCTCTGTTTTAATTTCAAAAAGATAGCACACACCCCATCAATGCAGCACTCTATTACAGCAACACCAGCCTTGATTTTTGTGATCACGTTCTGATGAAGCAAACATTAGGATAAGGCAGCAGGCCTTAAAGAATTTCTTAACTGGGACAAAGAAAAGCAGAGCAAAAAAGACATCCACAGAGGGAATTCCAAAGCTTAAAATGCAAACTGAAAGTACAGTTACCAAGAATGAAGAAAGCCAGTGGAGATGGCAAGAGGTCACTGGCGGAGGAACAAAGTCATCACAAGGTTGTAAGGCAGGAGGAGGTTATAGAGAAATGACCATGCAAGAATTTGAACACAAAATATGCATTTTTCTTCTTTAATGGACTGTCAAGGCATCACAGTGAGGCCTAATCTTATCCTTACTGGAGGATAAAATACTGCAGTTATTGGTATTCGAACTAGAAAGTTACAGGAAAACGCAGCACATTGTGTGTTGATCCGAAACGTTGACGTTTATCTTTTCACACCATGAGCAGGCTTAACTGTGTTTCTCTAATATTTCCTGAACCTGTTCCCGCGGTACATTCAAACACCATCACACCTAACAAGAGTCGTTAGTGTCAGTGATCAGGAGCACAAGCTGTGTTGATTTTCCCTTTCCAAGGTCAAAGGGCCAACCAACATCTACTCTCGAGGTAAAAGCATTAAGGATTCCTCATGCGGTGGGGAATCTAAAGGGGCCGATATCGATTGGATCGCAGCTAAACCAGAGGCCAGGGCGAAGGAGCAGGTCAGTTATTGTGGAAGGCTAGCACAGAGGGCGGACTACAAAAGTTTCAATTCCATCTGCTAGAACTGTCTGACTAAACAAGGGAAGGGGTAAGGCCGCTGCTAGCCGTTAATCGGTGGTGTAGCTGATGCCACCCGTTCACCCCAATTAGTGACCGGCTAGGCCCCGGCCTCGATTACTGCGCTGGGGACCCATCATAATCAGTCTGTAGGTCGGAGAGGAACCATCCAGACCCTTCAACTGCATACGCGCCAAGCAACTTTACCGAATTTCATTATTGCGTCCGCCATACACCGCTCCACTTTCTTCGTCAATTCGACCTCCGCCATCTCACACTTCCCAGCAACCAAATCTCGCGAGATCTGCCTGCCAATGAACCGGAAGGGGCGGGAATACCACTTTTTGTCACGTGGTTACTAGGGTGTTGGCTAAGCCTGAAACGTTAGAAGCTTTGTCGCAAATTTGTCAGCGACGTTACAAAGGCATTAATAATCCTACAACTTTTTATCAGTGTCACTCGAAATCATTCACGACATTGCAAACTCCCATAATGTCACCCATCACTCATCATAAAAGGTGGCCAGAAGGAGGCTATTCAGCCCATCGACTCCTTGCTGGCAGATCTGCAAGCGAAATTGAGCTGGTTCTACTCTCCCGCCCTTTCCCCATACAGCTGCACATTTCATCAATTCAGCTTATTGTGGAGTACCCTTTGAAGGGTCATTATTGACTCTGCCTCCGACAGCCTGACAGGTAGGCATTCCTAGTCAATTCCTGCATTAAAAAATTCGTGTTGCTTTTGATTCTTTTGTTAACCTTTCCCCTTATATCTGTGTCCCTTTTTAGCCCTTCCCACGATGAAAGAAAGTTTTTCTCTCTCTGCTGCTTAGACTTTTTCTGATTTTGAACGTCTATCAGATTTCATCTCAAACTACTCTCCTATAAGGCAACAATTCCAGCTTGTCCAATTTATCCATGTATTTAAAGTCCCACATCCCTGAAACCATGTCAGTAACATCTTTACATCCTTCCTCAAATATGCCTAGAATTGGACTAAATATTTCTTTTTAGACTGAATTACCCTTTTTAAAAATAAAGATTCAGGAGAATGTACTTGGTCACTGCTGTCAACCAATTTATAAAGCTCAGAATCCTCCAATTTTTTTAAACAGCTTTCTGAGTCTGGCCTTACAACTTCATTGATTTCTACATATGTAACATCAGCCTCACCTTTCCTGCACTCCCATTAGAATTGTATCCTTCAGTGTATTATACTTTGCCTATAAAGGAAAACAGTGGTCACAGTTCTAACCCCCAAGATTTCCAATTATATTGGCCTTCAGGTTTTTTTAAAAATTCATCACTATGATAAGAAATGACAAAATACTGCTGTTGCTAGAAATCTGAAACAAACAGAGAATGCTGGAGAAACTCAACAAGTCTGGCAGCATCTATAGAGAGAAAAACAGATTTGAAACATTTTGACCGGTATGACTTCTTCAGAACTTTCACCTCCAAAAGCTGGGTCACAATCCTGGAACTCACTTCCGAACAGTCCTGTGCATGATCTTACACCTAAAAGATGACAGAAGTTCAAGAAGGCAACTCACCACTGCCTAGGAAGAGCAGTTATGGACAATAAATCCAGGCTTAGCTGGCAACTTCTGTATCCAATGAATGAATAAAAGGTGTCACTCCACTATTAGTGTCCATGTCTTCAGCTGCCAAGAACCTAAATTCAGGAAGTCACTGCCTGTCTACCTTCTGTTCCTTCTTTAAGATGTTCTTTAAAGGTGCTTCTTTGAACAGTTATTTGAATGTCTGCCCTAATATCTCTTTTGTCATGCAGTGCCAAATGTTGCCCTATGAAGTACCTCACAACACTTAATGACATTGAAGATGCTATGCAAATGCAGAGCTGTTCGAGGCAAACATAAAATAAAAATGATCAGTAATCATTAAGAGATTTAAGAAGACAAGTATTGGAAAATAATTCCTCTGATGGGAGAACCCAAGACAAAAAGATTACAGATTGGGTGTTTAGGAGCAAGATCTAGAAACTTTTTTAAAATTATTTATTCATTTTGTGGGATGCTGACCAGCATTTATTGCCCGTCTTTAGTTGCACTTGAGAATGTGGTAGAGCTGCCTTTTTGAACAACTACAGTTGTCCTGCTGTGGGTTGACCCACAATGCCATTAGGGAGGGGAATCCAGGATTTGGACCCAGTGTTAGAGAAGGAACACAGATGTATTTCCAGGTCAGACATGGAGGGGAATGTAAAGGTGGTGGTGTTTCCATATATCTGCTGCCCTTGGCCTTCAGGATGGAAGTGGTTGTGGATTTGTAAGATGCTGTCTGAGGATCTTTGGTGAATTTCTGCAGTGCATCTTGTTGATAGTACGCACTGCTGCTACTGAGCATTGATGGTAGAGGGAGTGGAAGCTTGTGGATGTGGTGCCAATCAAGTGGGCTGCTTTGTTCTGGATGGTGTCAAGCTTCTTGAGTGTTGTTGGGGCTGCGCATATCCAGGAAGTAGTGAGTATTCCATCACAGTCCTGACTTGTGCCTTGTAGATAGTGGATGGCTTTGGGGATTTAGGAGGTGAATTACTTGCCGCAGTATTCCTATCCTCTGACCTGCCCTTGTAGTCAGTGTGTTTATCTGATGAGTCCAGTTGAGTTTCTGATTAACGATAATTTCCAGGATGTTGATAGTGGGGGATTCATTGATGGTAACATCAGTGAATGAAAACTGGTGGTGTCTAGACTGTCTCTTATTGCTGATGGTCATAGCCCGGATTTTGTGTTGCGCAAATGATACTTTCCACTTGTCAGCCCAAGTCTGGATATTGTCCAGATCTTGTTGCATTTGGACACGGACTGCTTCAGTGTCTGAGGAGTCACGAATGGCACTGTATATTGTGCAATCATTGGCAAACATTCCTACTTCAGATGTAATAATGGAGGGAAGGTCATTGATGAAGCAGCTGAAGATGGTTAGGCCTAGGACACTACCTGAAGAACTTCTGCAGAGATATCCAGGAGCTGAGATGATTGACCTCCAGCAACCACTAGCATCTTCCTATGTGGCAGGTATGACTCCCCACCAGAGAGTTTTCCCCCGATACTCACTGATTTCAGTTATGCTACAGCTTCTTGATGCCACGCTCAGGCGAAAACAGCTTTGATGTCAAGGTCTGTCACTTATATCTTACCTCTGGAATTCAGCTCTTTTGCCCATGTTTGAATTAAGGTTATAATAAGGTCAGGAACTGAGTAGCCTTGCAGGAACCCAAACTGGGCATCACTGAGCAGGTGCTGCTTGATAGCACTGTTAATGACACCTTCCATCACTTAACTGATGACTGAGAGTAGATTAATGGGGCAGTAATTGGCCAGATTGGATTTGTCCTTTTTTTATGTACAGGACATGGGCAATTTTCCACATTGTCTGCCAGTGTTGTAACTTTACTAGAACAGCTTGGCTAGGGGAATAGCAAGTTCTGGAGCACAAGTCTTCAGGACCGTTGCTGGACCTGTCGCCTTTGCCCAGTATCCAGTGTCTTCAACTATTTCTTGATATCAATTCGAATGAGTTGAATTGGCTGAAGGCTGGTATCTATAATGCTGCGGGCCACTGGAGAAGGCCGAGATGGATCATCCACTAGGCACTTCTGGCTGAAGATTGCTGTGAAAGCTTCAGCCTTATCTTTTGCACTGTGCTGGGCTCTTCCATCATTGTCGCTGGGGATATTTCTGGAACCACCTCTTTCAGTGAGTTGTTTAATTGTCCACCACCGTTCATGATTGGATGTGGCAGGACTGCAGAGCTTAGATCCGATCCATTGGTCGTAGGATCATTTAGCTCTGTCTATTGCTTGCTGTTTGGCATGCGAGTAGTCCTGTTTGGTGGCTTCACTAGGTTCTCATCTCCTCTTCAGGTATGTCTGGTGCTGCTGTTGGCATGCCCTCCCGCATTTTCCACTGAACCAGGGTTGATCTCCTGCTTTGATGGTAGTGGTCGAGTGGAGGATATACCAGGCTATGAGGTTACAGATTGTGCTGGAGTACAGTTTTGCTTCTGTTCCTGGCCCACAGCACCTCACTGATGCCTAGTCTTGAGTTGCTAGATATGTGTGAAGTCTGTCGCATGTAGCACAGAAATAGTGCCATATAACATATGGAGGTTATTCTTAATGCGAAGGCAAGACTTCATCTCCCTAACGACCGTGCAGTGGTCACTCTTACTGATACTGTCATGGACAAATGCATCTGCAGCTGGCAGATTAGTAAGGATAAGGTCAAAAATGTTTTTCCCTCTTGGTTCCTTCACCACCTGCCACAGAATCAGTGTAGCAGCTATGTCCTTTAGGACCTGACCAGCTCAATCTGTAGTACTGCTGCTGAGCCACTCTTGGTCGATGTTGAAATCCCCCACCCAGAGTACATTTAGTGCCCTTGCCATCCTCCGTGCTTCCTCTGAGTGTTTTTCAACACGACGGGTTCTGATTCTTCAGCCGAGGGAGGACAGTACCTGGTAATCAGCAGGAAGTTTCCTTGCCCATGTTTAACCTGAAGGCATGAGACTTCATGGGATCTGGACTCAACATTGAGGACTCCCAGGGCAACTCCTCCCTGACTGTATTTTGTTGTGCTACCATCTTTTTTGGGCTTGTCTTGCTGTTGAGACAGGACATATCCAGGGATGATGATGGTGGTGCCTGGGATGTTGTCTGCAAGGTCTGATTCTGTGAGTATGTCATGCTATTGCTTGAATAATCTGTGAGACAGCTCTCCCAATTTTGGCTGTAACCCTCAGATGTTAGTGAAGAGGACGTTGCAGAGCTTGTGTGTTCCAGCAAAGAGCTTGGTCTATCTGAGGCAAAGGTGATTGGGGCGGCCTTACAGCTGAAACTTGCTAGGCAACAGTCATTAGCTTGTCCAAATATTCAGACATTTGCAGAATCAAGTTTCTTTGTCTTTCCCGGTGCCTAGGTCAATACCAGATGATCCGTCTGGTTTCATTTCTTTGAGACTTTCCAGCAACAATGAAGAAATGGAGACAATGCAGTGTCCTTTCAGCCTTGAGTTCTGGATTCAAATCTGTGTGCATCCAAAAATCCTCTATTTGCTCAATCTATAGCTCGCCCATGGAATGAATCTGGGAGGTTTTAATTAAGCTCATGATGAGATTATGGATAATACATGATTAAGGATTGAATTGCCAATGTCACAAAAGAGGTGAGGAAGATGGAGAAAATTAACTTGGTACTGTATTTTGGATTTATGAAGCACAGCATGGAGGCCATGGTACTTTTCAAACCGTTAGAAGTCTGAAATGCACTTCGGCAAAAGAATGATAGGTCAAGTGAAATATTCTTTATCTACACATAAGTTGAAATCACCATAAAAGCCAGATAAAAGCGGCTTGGGTAAAAACCAGCCACAATCGAATTGAATGCCAGAACAAATTGGAATGGCTGAAAAGTTGAACCCTGTTCTTCTGCTCCTATCTTTCAGTACCAAGGCCAACAATTATGAAATAACCAACTGGTTATTAGAACATTGCTGTTTGTGAAATTATATAATGCACAATTAATTGTTGTGTTTGCTTCCAAAACGCAATTAGTTGTACAGATAAAGAAATCCATTAACACAAGAGGTCATTACCCTCCTCCACATCCCAAGTCTTTGTGCTTCCTCCATCTACTCATATTCATTTGCATAAACATGCCAAGACTGTGCTATTCAAATTCATCTCTCAGGTGTCACAGTTCTGGGTAAAAATGTCAAATACAAGCCAAGACCTCCTGAGAGAGACTTAAGCCGTTAGGTAGGTTTTATGACACAGTGGTAGTATCCCTGCCTCTGAGTCGGGATTTGCATCCCTTTCCAGGAGCTGATGTACAAGTGAGGTTCAGCCATAATGTGGCCAAATAGGTTGATTATCCATATAAATCTTGCTGATATGTCTATGGCAAGGAGTGATAGTGGGAGAGTCTCCTGGTCAGCCATACTTGATGTGTGCTGGCACCTGTCTGAGGAAAATCTGGCAATGGAAACAGATGTTAGCACATGCAGACTAGACGACTGCTTTGCAGAACACCTATGTTCTATCTGCAAAAATCACTCCAAGCTTCCACTTGTCTGTCATTTCAACACACCATTTGTTCCCTGGCCAACATTTCTGTCTCCGGCTGCTGTAGTGCTCCAGCAAGGCTGAGCGCAGACTGGAAGAACAACATCTCATTTTCTGCTTAGGTCCCTGCTGTCTTCAGGATCCAGTTCAATAATTTCATCTCATCATAACCTACTAATTGTCCCTATTATCAGCTTCTCTTTCTCTTGAGCATGCTATCATTTATTCCTTTGACTCCCTAACTGTCGTTCTCTCTTTCTAAGCTTCATATCCATTCATCTGCTCAATCTTCCCCCTCCTTGCCTTTAGATAGATATCACCTTACCTAGCTAGCTACTATCAGTTCTGAAGAAGAGTCACTGGACTCAAAACTTTAACTCTACTTTCTCTTAGCAGATGCTGCCAGACCTGTTGAGCTACTCGAGCAATTCCTGCCTTGTCTATGTCATGCGCCGCAAAGTCTGAGAAGAACCGACCTTTAAAGAAAGGTGTTAATTAAAGAATTTTAAAGGCATAACAACCATTATACCTATTTAACCATGTTATTATAAATGTGCAATTTCAGAAGGTTTTTTTTAGTTTTATTTAAACTCCTAGATTGAATAGTAGAAAATGCAGTTATCAAGGGGAAAAATGTCTCATCAAGAGTTTTCAAATGAATTATTTTCAGGGACAAATATGAGTGATTTGTACAAAACTTGGTTGTCAAATAAACAGTCAGAATAATACATTTAAATAGGAAAAAGACATTGTAATGATGGATGTAAAAATTTACAGTAGGAAAATGTTGACTCAAAAGTGTGACTGAAGAATGACTACAGGAAATCAATTGCCGACAGGAAATACATCTATTCATAAGTTTTTTAAAGTAAGTAATTAATAGATCATAATTTGAAACATTACATTTAATTTTAAGATCAATTTTAGGTGTTTCTTTGAAATCTACACTGGTAACTCGAAACAATGACTCTGAGGCCTACTCTAAATCTAGATTTTTATTTAAACAACTGCTCTGGCGCTGATTGGACTTGAACATAGACCTTCTGGCTCAGAAATAGAGACAGTATTGCTGTGCCACAGAGCCTGCTGCTTTGAAGGTAATGTCTTTGTTGCAAAGTTAATCAACATGTAGATTCTTTGAAGGAATGTGAACAGTTTACAGCCAGCCACACAGATGAAGACCATACCGTCCGATATAAAAAACAAATAAACACTCTACTATCTAAAATATTAACAAATGTGAGTTGACAAACAATTGAATCAATCAACTTAATTTCTGTGCATGCTGAACTGTCAAAAATAAAAATGCCTGGTGGTGGATTGGTAATAATTAGTTAAGAACACCCCACTGTGCGAAATGTACATGCTGCTGTAATCCCAGTCTTGGTTGTTAACATAGTAGTAACAGCTATAGCAGGGAAGCATTCACACTACATAAATCAAAGTGTAACCTGTTCATATCTTTAGCACTGACTGGATATCTGAACTCTGCATGTGCTAAAATTACAAACTAAATAGGCACTACATTGCATCATGAAATGCAAAAACTGAACTCCATTTCAAAACCCATGCCCCTTGTAACTGCATTATAAGAAATGTGTTATACAGTTCAGCAAAAAAAATCGGTCAGAAAACTATGATGTAAATATTCAGCAATCAGTTAGGAACTGTCGAGAAACAACAAAGCCATTACCATTTCCACCAAATTGTCCGTCAGGAACTGAAAGAAAAGACTGCATATTAGTATATTAAGTAGACAAAGACAAAATGGTCAGTTTATGAATCAAGGTTTGACCACTAATCTGTGAGCATTTCCCCAAATAACCTAATCTGTCATATTAAAGTTAGTCAATTCAAACTTCCCACTCCATAGCAAGCTGCTACATTCAGTACCAAAGCTGTTTGACTTACAAGAAACTTGATTCTGCAAATGTCTGAATATTTGGACAAGCTAATGACTGTTGCCTAGCAAGTTTCAGCTGTAAGACCACCCCAATCACCTTTGCCTCAGATAGACCAAGCTCTTCGCTGGAACACACAAGCTGATTGATCTATTTGTTCACATTTGAAACTATTTGAATTTGTAAATGTGAAATATTTTACACTTAACATCTCAAGGGTGCAACAGAACTAGTAAAGAACTAAATTAACTGCCTGTAAAGGACAGAGAGGTCATAAATGTACAACTTCTCACATTTAGCTCATTCTTAACAAGACCAATGAGCTCAGATTGAGATGTATCATACCAAATAATATTTTTGGGATTACTTATTCCCAATGCTTGAAAAGGAATAAAGTATAAATGAAATTGACACTTCAAAATAGAGAAGGTTGAATTAGGAGAAATTAGAAACAAGATAGTTCTGTCATTCTACCTTCTTTAACTGAAAGCTCAACTGAAAGTTGTCGCTAATATGACCCACATCCCCTGTCGGGCCAATAGAACCAATCGGGCACTCACGGGGTCTAAATTGCTGTGGCATCATACATTTTCACATGCAGGTTATAGCATGGAGCTACAATAGTGAAAGCTCTAGTTTCTTTTCCTCACTTGGCTGACAGAAATCTCTCCCACTCTCACTACCTGCCATTGACAAGTGTTAGAAGGTTGAGCTACATTATGAACAAATCGAGTACTAGAGCGAATTGGAACCCAGAGCTTCGAGATTAGGGACAGGAACACTCCTAACATTGTATAATGACTGATAAAATATGGCATTACGAGATGATGCACTTGTAATGAATGTCATCACTTACTGGAAATCCTCTTATCTCTCACTGTACTGAATTAATTCATGTCCACAACATTTCAGAGCATAAAGCCTCAGTTGTAAGGACTGTCCACAAACATAGTTTACATATGATGTGTCAAAACTTAATGTTGAATTTTTTTTTTGATTTTCCTTTTGTCATACTTTTAACCAAAGAGTCTTCTATCTAGATTGTGCAAGTTAATGGCAGATTTTATTTTTCCGAAGCTCCAACTGAGCCTTTAGTAGGAAGGGCCCTGTAGGCATTCTCGTACGTACTGTTATTGTGGAGGCAAACAGGGGTAGAATGAAGAGGAAATCGGAGAGCTATACATGATAAGACAGCATAGAAATAACATGACATTCCTCCTTTCAGGATACATCGGAAGGAGTCTGCTTAAGGAGGCTGCAGTTCAATAAGTTGACCTTACCATATCGGATTTTAGGCCTTTTAAAGCTCAGGTGATGTCCTGGGGAATATTGCATCCAAGCCACGGAAGAAGCTGAGTTCTAAGAGTTGGGGGATTGGGGCTGAGTAGGGGAAAGGAAGCCCACAAACAGTATATGCTTGATGCAATTGAGAAATTTTGGAGCCTAGAGAAATTTAGCAGCAGCTGGATAAAACTAGCTGTCGATATAACAGATATTGTGTTCGTTATTAGATTCTTGAGAGGAGTCTCAAGAGTCCTATCTTTAAGAATAATAGGTGGTTATTGTGGGGACTTTAACTTTCCAAATATAAACTGGGACTGCCAAAAGTGTTAAGGGCCTGGCATGAGAGGAATTTGTTAAGTGTGTACAAGAAAATTTTCTGATTCAGTATGTGGATGTACCTCCTAGAGAAGGTGCAAAACCTGACCTACTTTTGGGAAATAAGGCAGGGCACGTGACTGATGTGTCAGTCGGGTCACACTTTGCAACCGGTGACCATAATTCTATTAATTTAAAAATTGTGATGGAAAAGGGTAGACGGGATCTAAAAGTTAAAGTTCTGAATTGGATGAAGGTCAATTTTGACGGCATTAGGGAAAAATTTTTACAAGTTGATTGGGGACAGATGTTCACAGGTAAGGCACAGCTGGAAAATGGGAAGACTTCAAAAATGAGATAACAAGAGTCCAGAGCCAGTATGTTCCTGTGAGGATGAAGGGCAAAGTTGGTAGGTGTAGGGAATGCTGGATAACTAGAGAAATTGAGGTTTTGGTGAAGAATAAAAAGGAAGCATACGTTAGGTATAGACAGTAGGGATCAATTGAATCCCTAGAAGAGTATAAAGGCAATAGGAGTATACTTAAGAGGGAAATCAGGAGGGCAAAAAAGGGGCATGAAATAGTTTTGGCAAGTAGGAGAAAGGAGAATCCAAATGGATTCTACAAATACATTAAAGACAAAGAATAACTAGGGAGAGAATAGGGCCCCTTAAAGATCAGCAAGATAGCCTATGTGTGGAACCACAGGAGGTGGGAAAGATACTAACTGATTACTTTGCATCAGTGTTTACTGCAGAGAAGGATACGGAAGATAGAGAATTTGGGGAAATAAATAGTGACATCTTGAAAAATGTCCATATTACAGAGAGGATGTGCTGGATGTCTTAAAACGCATAAAGGTGGATAAATCCCCAGGAACTGATCAAGTGTACCCAGGAGATGTGTGGGAAGCTAGGGTAGTGACTGCTGGGCCCCTTGCTGAGAAATTTGTATCATTGATAGCTACTGGTGAGATGCTGGAAGATCGAAGGTGGCTAACGTGATGCCACTATTTAGGAAAGGTGGTAAGGAAAAGCCAGGGAGCTATAGACTTGTGAGCCTGACATTATTGTGGGCAAGTTGTTGGGAAGGCCAGGACTGATTTAGGGATAGTCAACATGGCTTTTTGCATGAGAAATTGTGTCTCACTAACTTGATGGAGTTTTTTGCAGAAATAATGAAGAGGATTGATGAGGACAGAGCAGTGGACATGATCTACATGGACTTCAGTAAGGTGTTCGACAGGGTTCCTCATGGTAGACTGAGTAGCAAGGTTAGATAACTTGGACTACCGGGAGAACCAGCCATTTGGATACAGAACTGGCTCAAAGGTAGAAGACAGAGGATGGTGGCAGAGGATGGGGACCTGTGACCACGGTGTGCCACAATGGATCTACTGCTTTTTATCAATTATATAAATGATTTGGATGTGAACATAGGAGGTATGGTTAGGAAGTTTACAGATGACACCAGTTGATTGATTGATTCTATTGTTACATGTACCGAAATAGAGTGAAAAGCTTTCTTTACGAGCGGTACAGGTAGATTACAGCAAGCAAAGGATGTACAGATCAAAGAGACTTAGAGGCATACAGGTTACATTATTTGAGGCTAGAATCCATTCAGCAGTCTGATAACAGCAGGAAAGAAGCTGTTCCTGAACCTGCATGTGCGTGTGTTCAGGCTTCCGTGTCTTCTGCCTGACGGAAGTGGTTGTAGGAGGTCATAACCAGGGTGCAATGAGTCTTTGATGATGTTGGCCGCTTTTCTGCAGCAGCACTTTGTGTAAACAGAGTCCATGGAATGAATATTGGCTTGCGTGATGGTCTGCACACAACCTTCTGGAGTTTCTTACGATCCTGGGCAGAACAGTTGCCATGCCAGGCTGTTATGCACCCAAACAGTATGCTTTCATTGATGCATCTGTAGAAGTAGATAAGGAACCTTATGGACATGCCAATTTCCTGAGTCACCAGAGGAAATTGAAGCGTTGTTGTGCCTTCTTGACTGTCTCATCTATGTGGGAAGTCCAGGACAGGTCTGTCAATTATTGTCACTCCAAGGAACTTGATGCTGTAAGCCCACTCAACGTCACTTCCATTGATGTAGATGGGGACATGTTCCCCTCCCTTCTTTCTGAAGACAATGATGAGTTCTTTAGTTTTGCAGATGTTGAGAGACAGATTGTTTTCATTGCACCACATCCCCAAGCCTTCTACCTCCCATCTGTATTTTGACTGGTTGGGAATTTCGCCACACCTTTGTAGGTGCACAGGGAGTACAGTAGGGGGTTGAGGACACACTCTTGGCGTGGCTGCAGTGTTGAGTGTTATTGTGTAGGATATGCCGTTACCTATCCTCACTGATTGCACCCTGTGGGTCAGAAAGCTGAGGAACAAGTTGCAGAGGGTGGGGCCGAGACCAAGGTCACTCAGTTTTGAGATCGGTCTGGAGGAGATAATGGTGTTGAAGGCAGAACTGCAGTCAGCAAGCAGGAGTCTGACATAGGTGTCTCTGTTGTCCAGGTGTTCCGTGGATGAGTGCAGGGCTAGGGATATGGAATCCTCTGTGGATCTTATGTTGGCAGGCAAACCGTAGGGGATCGAGGCAGGCTGGAAGACTGGAGTTGATTGGGCCGTGACCAGCCTCTCGAAGCACTTCATGATTATTTAAGTTAGAGCCACTGGGCAGTAGTCATTAAGGCACACTGCAAGTGTTTTCTTGGGTATGAGGATGATGGTAGTCTTCTTGAAGAAAGTGGGGACTTCGGCTTGTAGGAGGGAAAGGTTGAAAAGATGTTGGTGAATACCTCAAAATCGGTGGTACAGTGGACAGCAAAAAAGGTTACCTCCAAGTACAATGGGATCTTGATCAAATGGGTCAATGAGCCAAGGAGTGGCAGAAGGAGTTTAATTTAGGTAAATGTGAGGTGTTGCATTTTGAAAAAGCACATGAGGTCGGGATTTATACGCTCAGTGGTAAGGTCCTGCGGAGTGCTGTTGAACAAAGAGACCTTGGAGTACAGGTTCATAGTTCCTTGAAAATAGAGCTGAAGGTAGACAGAGTAGTGAAGAAGACATTTGGTATGCTTGCCCTTAATGGTCATTGAGTATTAGAATTAGGAGGTCATGTTGCAGTTTTACAGGAGATTGGTTTGGCTACTTTTGGAATACCATGTGCAATTCCGGTCTCCCTGCTATAGGAAAAATGTTGTGCAACTTGAAAGGGTTAAGCAAGATTTATAAGGATGTTATCAGGGTTGAAGAGCTTGAGCTTTACAGAGAGGCTGAATAGGCTGGGGCTATTTTCCCTGGAGCATTGGAGGCTGAGGGTTGACCTTCTAGAAGTTTATAAAATCATGAGAGGCATGGATAGGGTGAATAGGCAAGGTACTTTTCCCAGAGCCAGGGAGTCAAAAACAATTTAAGCATTGGTATAATATGAGAGTGGAAAGATTTAAAAGGATCTAAGGGGCAACTTTTTCATTCAGAGGTTGGTAGGTATGTGGAATGAGCTGCCAGAGGAAGTGGTAGAGGCTGGTACAATGACAACATTTAAAAGACATCTGGATGGGTACATGGATGGGTAGGAGGGGTTAGAGGGATATGAGCCCAAGTACTGGCAAATGGGATTAGATGAATTTAGGTTATCTAGTTGGCATGGATGAGTTGGACTGAAGGGTCTGTTTCCATGCTGTACAGCTCTGTGCCTATGATGCTCTGTCATAGGAGAAGAAATTGAACTACTAAGACATGAGCAGAATTTGACACAGTCCAAATTGGAGAGGCTTTAACTGTGTCCCACATTTAGATATTTGAAAATGAAGAATTGGAATCCCTTGTAAAAGAGACAATTTTGATGAGATTTGACAGCCTACAATGTTTCCAACATCTGGGTGGAATCTGACTTGACTGCATCAGTTGCTTATAGTGCAATCCATGAGGTACTCAACTACTGTTTCTCCGTTAACTGATGCATTTGTTAATCTTGAATGCTGGCGTCTAAATTTAAATATGATGCAAAATAATTATCTTACCTTTTTATTGTACCTATTTTAGTTATTATCGCTTAGGTTAGTTTTGTTCAACTTTGTATAATGAACATTTTTTGGTGTTTCAGTTCAATCCTGGTATCCTGCTGCTTTCTTTTGTGCTTTTTTTTCTGATATCATTCTGTTTTTTTTACAAGATGTTGGCCAATGAAGCCAAATCACAATAACAACAAGTTTGTCCAGGATTCTCATAACAGGGACCATAACAATAGTCAATAGTAACCCTAATGTATTGCCATTTTCCTTTCTACTAAATGCCAGTTGGAGAATCTCACTTCTCCTTTCAGTTATCTCTAAGTGTAACCCTCCAAAAATATTGAAACATGAAACCTAACAGAAGATTGACATACTTATGAAAGCTGAACTTGATATCACCAAATGTTCTTACTGTGCACAGTTATATTTACAACAAATGCTTCCAGTTTTCTCATGCCCCTATATGCTATTCTTAAATCTAACCTATGCTTCCTGTTATAGAAAGTGTGTAAATGGTGAGTGAAGACTGAATTAGGATGAGGATTAAAACATATGTTACACCAAAAATAAACTGCTTTGTGTGTTTAAGTGGGTTTGTAATATGTCTTATTCTTTTTTATGGTAAATATATATTTACAATTTAATATTTATAATTTAAAACATAACTTATTCAGAGTGGTGAATTAAAGTGATTTATTTTGGCTCCTTGGATTTCTGTGGTGTGGTCCACAGTCATGAAGACGAAAACAAATTATCGACTCCCTACAGTGCAGAAAGAGGCCATCCAGCCATTAAATCACCACCAACCCTCTGAAGAGTATCTCACCCCATCCTCACAATCCTGCATTCACCATGGCTGACCACCTGACCTGCATATCTCTGGACACTACAGGCCAATTTAGCATGGCCAATCCACTTCAGCTGCATATCTTTGGACTGTGGGAGAAACCCCATGCAGACTCTGGGAGAACATTCAAACTCCACATGGACAGTCACCCAAGGCTGGAATCAAACCTGAATCCCTGGCACAGTGAGGCAGCAGTGTTAATCACTGAGCCAATGTGTCACCCTATTTGTTTCCTAATCTGCACTAAATTAATTTCCCAATAATCAATTTGTTGGAATTGTTCCAGTGCCTGAGAGAAGAACCTTGTCCATTATGACCAAGTAATGGAAGTTGTATAAAGATAAAATATCATGTTCTAATCACCAAAAGTACAGTTTGTGCATATTGGTTAGATCTGTTGTTGTGCTTTGGCAGTGCCAGAATTCTGAAGGGAGGAATACTGTAAACAGTTGTATGAAAAATAAATGTAAGTGTTATATACACATTCAAGGACGTTGGAGAATGAATGGACAATATTTTACCTAAATGGGAAGAGGGTGAGTGGATATTGAGGATGCTGATAATGAAGTGGGGTGTGTGCAGATACTGACAGTACAGCAGACAGTGTGCAAATATTGTGGATAAGAACAGTGCATTGAAGACTGTGTGCAGATGTTGAGATATTGATAGTTCAGTAGGGTCTGTGCAGATATTGGCAGTGTATTGGGGAGTGTGCAGAAATTGAGGTCATTGACAGTGTAGTGGGGGCTGTCCAGATATTGACAGTTGACAGTGCATTGGAGAGAATGCATTTATTAAGGATATTGACAATGCATTGGGGGAGTGCACAGAAATTGAGTACGTCAATGGTGTAGAGGGAATAATGCAAATATTGACAATTGACAGTGCATCAGGAAGTATGCATATATTGAGGATATTCACTGCGGTGGGGAGTGTGCAGAAATTGAGGACACTGACAGTACAGTGGGGAATGTATAAATTGAGGATATTGAAAGTGCACTGGAGTGTATGCATGTGTTGGGAATATTGACACTGCAGCAGGCAGTGTGCACATATTGAGGATATTGTCAGTGCAGTGGTGAATATGCAGATATTGAGATTTTGATAGTGTGCAGGGAATGTACAGATATTGAGGACATTGACAGCATTTTGGGGATTGTGCAGGAATTGACAATATTGACACCAGTGGGGAGTATGTGCATGTTGTGGATATTGACAATGCAGTGGGGAGTGTGTATATATTGAGGATATTGAAAGTGCATTGGGGAATGTTCAGGTATTAAGAATATTGAGCCTGCAGCAGGGAGTGTGCCGATGTTGAGCATATTGACAGTGCAGTGGTGCAGATATTGAGATTTTGGCAGTGTGGGGGTGGGGGAGTGTACATTTATTGAGGGCATTAACAATGTATTCGGGAATATACAGACATTGATAATGCCATGGGGAGTGTGCAGATATTGATAGTGCAGTGGGGAATATGCAGAAATTGAGGATATTAATACTGCTGCACTATTAATATCAATATTGATAGTGCGTTGCGAAGTGTACAGATGCTGACAGTGCCCTGATCAATGTGCAGATATTAAGGGTATTGATAGTGCAGTGGGGAGAGTATATATTGAGGATATTGAAAGTGCACTGGGGAGTGTACAGATAGTGAAGACATTGACGATCAGTGGGGTATGTGCAGGTAGTAAGGGAATTGACAGTGCAGGGGTGGTATGCAGACATTGAGGGTATTGACAGTCGTGCGGGAGGAGGGGAGAGAATCTACTGGAGCACCACTTCCGCATTGCAAGGCCCATACTTGGGCAAGCTGCAGCTTCGGACGCTGATTGGTTGAGCGCGGGTTGTTTGCGTGACCCGGATGATCGCTCGGGCCCGACGAAGAAACCGTCCGCGAGAGTGCCGCCGCCAACCGTCACCACCGCCATCGCCATGGTGAGTATCGCCTGGTCCCGGGGCAAGCCCTATCTATTCATAGCCCCACTTCCCGACACAGGACCCTCTTTTCAGCTGGTCCTCGCATGGAGGACGCCGCGAGTTAGATCCGGCTAGCCAACGGGGTGAGGTAGAGAGGAGACACGGGGCGGGAGGACTGCTCGGCCCGACCCGGCCCTGTGTCTGCATCGCCGCTCACCTCCCGGTAACGGTTCCTAAATCCAGCTGCCCTTCAGTTTATCTTGTTGATTCCTTGGGGTAGCGATCAACTATCCTCTCTCTCCACATCGCGCCTTGCTGTAAAGTGGAGGCAAACTTCCTGCCAAATACTGTTCCTCATTCAGACCAGACCAGATCTGACTGACGGAGGGAGGGAAGATCAACTGTGAGCTTTTGGTCTTCTGGACTGTCACAACCTCAACCTGCGCCAGTGTCCTAGTTGGGATAGTCCATTCAAGTCTTGTGTTGCAATTTTTTTTGGTGTTATGATCCTCTGACCATTCAACGGACGTTCACTGAAGGCAGTTGGATTCCTTTTTGATGTCAGATTGTTGTGAATTCAGGGTTCCCCAATTGTGCATCTTAAAGGAAATGCGGTCCAACGCAGGACAAAGTTATTGAGCGCCCTTGCATTGAAATTGTAAGCTATTAAATGGAGTTTAGATGGATGCTACTCCACAGTGGTGAAAATTGAGTGATTAACAAAATAAATTTTCAGACCCAGAGATTAGTTTACAACTGGTTACAGTAGAAGATCATACTTTTTTGGGTTTTCCTTAAACCAAATCTATTTTCTAATATTTATTATTGTTCAATGAAAGATAATAGCACTTTCAAACTAACGCTTGTTGGTGGAATGATTAGTTTGAGAGTCAGATATGTATATATTTGAACACTTAAGCGATTTTAATTTTTCTATCTGTAATACTAAAAAGTACTTGGTGTCGTTTTGCCTCCTGGATTTATCTTCATTGGTGGCACATCAGAGGCATTTCACTGTAGAAATGAGGAAGTTATCTTTTGACAGATTGTGTTATTCATTTGTTGGGTTTAGACGAGGATTGTAATTTTCAAGATCTTGCATGATCTGTTTTCTGAACTGTTTGAATAGATTGCATTGGGAAAAGTTTTAATCCTTTATTCATTTATTTTAACCAATCTAATCTCAAAATATCAATTCGTGTCTCAATTTCTTGGTCTCAAGGTCTTTTTGTAGACCAAATGACTAATTGCTGCTCTGTATTTGCTGATGAGCCTTTTTATCAAGAAGTTGATTGTGAATTAGTCTCCAGATCTCAACTCAAACCAAGCTATGGCACTGTTTTATTTTATGTGACTTGAATACATGTCAGATTAGTCAATAACAAACTTCCATTTCTCTTAGCCTGGGTAACTGGCATGACCTCGTTCTCATTTCTGATGCTTCTAAAGAAATGCTGAAATCTTTGAATTCAGAAAATCCCTTGCTTTGTTTTATTGCTTTTGCATAGACTGATTGAAACTTGTTGTGCTTTTGATCCCCTTGTAACAGAAATATTCAAGCAATGATTGCGTAAAATGTGACATTTTCAGACCGTTTGCACTTTGAGTAGTAAAAATATAGATTCTGTTTTCTTTCAAACTTGGATTGTGTTGGAGGAATTTCAGAGTTTATGACACTTCTTTAATGTACTAGCTGTTATAAGTAGTTTTGTTGTGAGAGCAGTTTCATATGATAATCAAGGACTTGCACAGTATTGAAGTCTGCAGTGTTGTCTGAATATTGCATTTAAGTCTCATGACAGCATCTCTTTGAATAGATCCTTTAAGTTATTGATCTTGAGGCATATGAAATGTTTTTTGTTTTTATCATCACCTGATTGTACTTAACCTTGCTTTAAAAATGATGAATATGAACAAGCAATTTGCTTCTTTGCCTTTGAAAGTACCCCTCTGAAACCCTTCTTCAGGTGCGAGTTGACTTGGGAATAATCCTCCCTCTTGTTCCACCAACCTTTTGATGTGCAGAACCAAAGGATGTTGCATACATAGAGACTAAAATCAGTAACTCAGAGGGTCAAGGAAGAATAGATTGAAAGAAGGAACTTGCAATTTAATGCACCTTTCATTGCCATGGAATGTTCCAAAGTGATTTACTGTCAATGCATAACTTCTGAAAAACAGTTACTGTTATTGGCTGCCACATATTCTACATTATATGCATATACAAAGGCCCCACAAATATCAATGTGATTGCCATCAGAAATCTGATTTAGTAATGAGAATTGAGGATAAATACTAGCCTGGACACGAAGCATACTCTGTGTTCTGAGAGAATGTTGCATTGGATCTTCTACACCCATGCCAGAGACTTGTATGAACATGGTTTGACATCTCATCTGAAAATTCAGCAAACTTTATTAACTGGCACCAGTGGGACCAGGAGTCATAGAGTCATACAGCATGGGAGTGTGGCGATTGAGGAAATATTCCATATAATCAAGAGATATGCATACTGCATTAAACTCTGACCAAGTGAAGCTTCGAGACATCAATATGCCTCAAAAAAAACGATGTAAAAACATCAACAAACCTTCTAAACGCAGTGTAAAAACACGTAGTATGTAGCATAAATGTAATGTGAGGTATACGTACCGCTGTTATATGTTATTAAGAGCATAAATACTCAGACATCAATGTAGATTGCAGTATTTGAGGGTTGGTGGTTTATAAAGAGTGCTGGTAGATAAGGGGCCAGTTAAAACAAAGTTTGCTGTATGATACTGCATCAATATTACACTAGAGCCTCAACTGAGATTATGTTGTCAAATCTCTGAAAGGGGCTTGTACCCAAAGCCTTCGTTCCAGTGGTGTTTTGGAAATTTAGGATGCATATCTTTATTGAGAATGCTTAGTCTCCTTCATTTGTTGTCCTTGTCTTTCGTACTTGGTGTGAAATATAACTTTTGCAGCTTGGACAAGAAGCTATGTCATATGTTTGGGTGTGTGAGGGTGCACCTGCTCTTCTGTTAAAATGGGGTTGCCCTGCAACATCCAGCTCCACTTCAACACCACATTCATGATATATGGCCACCTGATGCGGAGGGCGAGAGGCAAGCCAAAGGTCTTCCTTGTGGGTTTGCTGTGGTGTTTTGGGTGGTATTAGTTGCCTGTCTTGCAGACCTGAGTGCCTGGGTGGATCTGGAGATGGAGCATTCAGTATATGCTTGAGATCTTTTGTGGTGGACAATTTTGGGATTGCAAGATATTGTAGGTAACTGATGTGTTATTAATTTTCTAAACTATTTTCTTTTTAATTCTTTATTCTATTGCTCTTAAAAAGGGGCACTTGTGTACCTTATTGTGTTTCATGGCACCAGGAAGATTTGGTGGCTCCTTTTTAGTTCTGTTTTAAGGGATGTAGTGTGTAAATATTATTTCTAGTTTATTGTGACTGCCATTGTTGGCTAACTGTCAGGGGAGGTACTTGGATGCATTGACTTACTAATTTTCTCCAGTTTGATCCTGTTTTGAGTTGTGAGTTAAATAAGATTTGAGAGAAGAAGGAGAATAAAGAATAACATATATGGATAGCAACTTGTGTTGAGGCTCAAAGTTCTTGTTGCTTGACGTTTTCCCAGAGCTGAAAGTAATTCCTGATCTGCTAGTAAATTTACAAGGACTCTGGGACCTTCATTATCTAGTCTCAAAAATTACTTGTTTTCTCAGTTATCTACCATGGTTTACAAAAACAAAGCCTCAAATCACAACCTGCTGATGCAAACTTGCCATCACACTTCAGTCAACTTTCCAGAAGAAAGATGACACTATTTTGTACTATGCTGTCCTTTAATTTCCATTATTTACCTGGATATAACTGCACATTTTTTCCACTGGGTCATTGTGACAAAGCAGAAACTTT